>NC_024321.1:5952881-5958176 GCF_000523025.1 Cynoglossus semilaevis
TATATATATATATATATATATATATATATATATATATAAAAGACAAGATAGATTGAATTCCCAGGTGACATTAGGCTAGGTTGTAATACACAAGATTTTTATTACCATAATTAAAATTTGTTTTCAAAAAAGTTGAGATCATTTTATCAGAACCTTTCTGGAATTTTGCCATTCCTAGGATGAATCAGTGAAAGATTGGAACGGTCAGACGTGGAACATGTCCAGAGCTTCCAGGTGAGGAATAATGCTTGGCAGAAAACTCTTACTCCATTTATATTTTTGGAGCTTTTCATGCTGTGTTCAAACATCTGCTCACTGAGATAGTGTCTGTAAATTTGGCTACACTGGCAGAAAAAGTGTGTGAATAATGTTTGGAGGGAGTTTTTGGACATTTAAACAATTTTGGTAATGTATCTACTTGTGGTCAATTTAGACGCAAATTACTCAAAGGCTTATCTGTACAATAATATGTCTTTGAACTGTGAAGAGAGGTCGTATACTAGGAAAGTGGATGAAAGCTCTACACATATGGTTCCTAGCTTGTACAACAAGCTAATTATTTTTGTATTCTATTCCTGAAAATAAATGTAATAAAACATCAAAATGGTTCGATTTTTAATATCAAACTGTTAAGGATTCCTTCTAAACAATGACATAAATGCTCCCGTAAAGAACATTACCACAGTTTCGGATTGATTTAGTTTCAGTTCCACATAATGACAATTCAATCCTGTGTCTGTCTGGGCACAAATGTCTGTTTTCCAGACATTTATTTCTGATGTCAGACATATCTAAGCTTCCAATCTCTCCAGCTGCTCTACTCGCCGTCTCTCCCTGCATCTGTGTTTCGACATTCTGATCCCCAGCCCGCAGTGTAAAAAATATATGTTGGTTTCCCTCGTGTTCCAACTTTCAACACTGCCTGACTCATGCTGCGCCTTTAGTCCTCAAAGTGTGAAACTATGTCATAAAATGCCGGTGGCACACCACAAAGACCGCAGCTTGTATATCAGGAATATGTGGGTAATGACGTGTGAAGACACCGAGGGCTCCGTCTGAGAAATTCACATCACACTGTCATCAGAAAGTCTGTACAATTTTATATCTGAAAAATACATTTTCTACAAATATATCTCGAGCATCGCTGTATATACACCTAAAATGTTATAATGTATGTTTGCACTATTAAAATACAATCAATCCCACTATAGATTTCTGAATATTCAATATTGTAAGGACAAATTCATTTTAAGGTAAGACAGCATTCACAGTATATACATAATACATATGAGTGCTAGAGTGACAGCTTGATATCTAGTCCTCAATGAGTGGTTCAGTTTCTGCAGGAACTTCTGATTTTCACTGCATTTTGTAAGGCCAAACACTCCACATGTCTAACTCCATACCACTGCTTTTAAGAAAATTCTAATATGGTACTAAAATAATTTAGTGTTTGATGTTGGCAGTAGTTAACGTCTATTCATGCGTCAGGTCATTAAACCAAAAACCTTTTTTGGCTTCCTTTAAACGCTTCTAAACTAATCAGTTAGCTCTCAACGGCTAATATGTTGCTCAGGTTTTTTTTTTTCCATCCCCCACATTGTCTCCATACATATGGTAACACATGGAAATGGCTGATTTGACAGGCTATACACAGGACTTTTGTGTTGGCGATACAAAAGAAGTTGGTGGACTGCAGGGAGTAAAAAAAAAAAAATCTTTTCTTTCCTGTGTCCACTGCTGACCATCCGCCTGTCAGAAGCTGGGATTTATTTGACAATGATCGTTCCGAAGACCTAGAGGACAGCCTCAGAGAGGCTTTTTCCGCCTCACCTCTGCGGACTCGGTTTTCATTATTTTAAATCCAGATTCTGTAGGTTCAGAAAAACTAGGCTTCTCTTCGTTAAGAAGGCAGCTGAAACACGACGTCAGCCTTGATGTTTAAGCTCCATTCCAAATCCATGTAAGTCACTGCTAAGCTTTAGTGGAACACGGAATTTTGATTGGCTGAGAGGGTACACAGTCATTCAGGTTTGTTTCATTCACAGGTTTAAAGGAATGAAACTGAACTTTGAGTTTAAGATATTTCACCTTTTTTGATCAGGCTATCAGAAATTCCCAACTATTGAGGTCACAAACACTGACTGCTGAGAGACTCCAAGTAGGCCATGAATATACTCCCTATAGAAAAGTGTTTTCAAACAAAATCAAATATTTCAACAAACTGACACATGACTCTCACATCTCATCGTCCATTATTCATCTATTGCTAGTTCTATAAAATCTGTACTCATTCCATTTACGCTTCGGTGACTCTGTGCTCTACAGACTTCCAGACATCCACACTATGGTACTGAAAAAGTCGAGATAGCCAAAGGTAATTTCTAGTGAGGCATATTTCTGCTATTTTTGCAGTGATAAGAACCAGCCATTGAGGGAAAGCAGATAACTGCATCATTGTTTTTATAGAGATCTGTGTTTTGCTGGCCACACTAAAATGGAGCGCTGGCGTTTTCAGACAAAACTGGAGCACAACATTTTTTCAAGAATATTTGATTCACATATTTGAAGCTGTTTGTCTGCAGAATATTTAATAAGTGCAAACACAGTGTTTCAAAAATAACTCAAAAGAGTCAATCTGTTATTGCAGTTTTGTTTTGTTTTTACTTATTCATCATGACTTTTTTATTATTATTTTTTTTGCAAATTTCCGCTACATTATAGAATAAAGAAGGTTGTGGGGACGTCAGTTTTACTGCTTGAAGATCATGTCTCTGCTGTTTGTTTTAGTTGTTGATTTTCTTGACCATTCTGTACAGACTAAATTTCCCTTAGGATTATAACTTGCGTTGCATCTTGTATCTGATGAGCTCGGAGAGAGACTATCAATGGTGGAACTGATCGCTTTACTCCACTGATTATTGATTTGTGTTTGGCTGAGTTGTTACTTAGAAGCGCTGACATTATTGTCTCTATCATTTGGTCGCCATAAAGGCAAAATAATCTATACTATAATATTGAAATGCCAATACTGCATGATATTGTTGTCCACGTGTGGATGAGTCATTTCCAAAGGCACATTTTCAATATAGTGTTATGCAGGTCTCTACACTCCTTATTGGTTTTAAAAGCTGTATTCATCTCTTAGATGCCACTGCAACAACTCAGTTTTTATCTTTGAATTTATCTTGAATTCACTTGTTTTCATTTTAAAACTTTTTCAACACTATTCATCATAAATATTACTTTAACTTTATAACTATTTAAGGGTTTCCTGAGAGATTATAGGAGCCATTATAACTTTTAGACAAATATCACTTAAAATATTTTGTAAGTTGTGTAATCACATTCCATCTGAGGGTCTAGGTCATACAGCTGGAACTAGGCTGTTATCGGATTATGGACCCTGAAAACAATGGTATTTGTAGCCTAAAACAATCATTAAGCAAAGTCTCTTAAAACATACTTGGCTGTGAATAGAAGACTAAAATGAGAAACTCGATCATAAAGTCCGGTATCATTAGCTGTCTTTGATGATCTTATATGTAAAGACCCCCGATACCCCCTCAGGGTCTCATTCTATGTGTCCCCAATGGTCTGCTACCATTATCTGTGCTGTGCCCCTCAATAAAATGCCTTTTAAAAGTTGGGGTAAGGGAAAAAACTACAAGAAACGCTGAATCAACATCAAGTTTGTGGCTTTTTTTTTTTTTAACCAGTGCCATGTGGTCACAATGTGTGACAGAGGCAGTAGATCCAGGCTGTAAAGCTGCTTGAAGAAGAATGCATCCACAAAGAGCAGCATGTCTGTAGAGGTAGACCCACTGGTTTATAATTCACACCGTTCATAAACACAAAAGCTTGTTTAATACTTTAGCAACGTCAACTAGTGCCGACTGCCACTGAGTGAGAGCAGAAAAGCCAAGACATGATGACACAAAATGCTAAAGCTAGGAGTAAATAATGACTCTGGCTGTGACTGAGTGCTAGGGCGGATCTCTTCCATTCATCTCGTTGTTATTCTCTCTTGTCTGCGTGACTGTCTCACCTCCTTAAAATAGGGGTGGGGACGGGGGAAGAGCATGGGGGTGCAGATCACAGGTGCAGCACAGCCAAAACTGGGATGTGCCGTGGTTAATGGCGTCCTCGGATCAATTATGTTCCCCGCAGAGGCACGGCATCTATACATATTTCATGACTGTCAGCGGATGTGAGCCCGGCTCATCTCACCCTCCTCCCACACCCCCACCCAATCCCTCAATCCACCCTCAGATAAAAGGAAGAGGGACGACTTGTTAGCACACAGCGTCAGCTCACTCTGGACAGAGAAACTGGGGTGACACAGTAGGGGGTGGAGAAGGGCGGGAGCCAAGCCTATTTTACCCCCAAGCTATTCGAGGCTATTTGTCTTTGTCTGCAGCACGTGCACTGTCTGCTCTAAGACTACACTATATATTTATATATATGAATGACATAAAGCAGATGTCCAAACATTAACAGCTACAAATTCAAATGTAAGCAAACATTTTATTTCACGCATAAACATCGATGTACTGAAATGTAGTGACTCAACACATTTTAACCCAAACAAAGAATGGAACATTTTTAAGTTATTACATTTTACATACATGCTGCTGCTTCACCGAGTTATGAACATGGTGTTAGCCCAGCAAACACAAAAAAGCTAGCCAAACAAATCCCCAAATAAATAAAGCCAAAACATACAAAAGCAAAATATAATGTAAAAATAAAATGTTAAACAAGTCAGATTAACTGACTTACTGTAAAAAATATATTTAAAAAAGACAATATCTGAAAGTAAAGTTTACATTGCAAGCGTAAAACTAAAAAGTATTTTGTTTTCTGCTGTAATTCTAATAATTATTCTATATACGTATATATGTAAAGATGTCCATGCATCCATCCATCCACTATTTCACAATCATTTAACCATCTTTACTTGAACCTTTACTTTAACCTAAATGTTGGTTCAGCATCTGTATGATGGATGAATCTGTTATGATGCAGCTATCATAAAAAGGATAGAGAGGGAGGGGGGTTAGTGGAAATTGGAGGCAGGAGACTGTTGGCTCAGAGCTATAGGTGATGATAGTTTGTCTGTCGGTTTTCACATACCACCTACTGTTGCACATGGCAGTTTGTACTGTGTGTGTGTCTGCAGTGAAGAAGAAGACATATTGTGCAGATAATATTTCAGGTGAAACGAGCCATTTTTAGTTCTGCTGGGTGTTAACTCTGCCAGGGCTTTGGTTGTGAGGAGAAATATCTGACGTT
>NC_024321.1:5958204-6009358 GCF_000523025.1 Cynoglossus semilaevis
AAACCACTTCCATTTTATGAGCGGAAATTAGTGAAACGGTCTGAGCTGCATCTCAGTTATCAAACCTAACAGCCAGATGTTTCCTGATGCTGTGGCTGAGCAGAGAAGGGTAAAATAAAATCATGTACGTTTGTCAGCGGCAGCAACACTGGAGTTGTTGTTACTGTGGTATAGAATAGAAGATGCAGCACTAGTGTAAAATTCCTAAATCTCCATACGAGATAAAGTTTAATTGTAAAGCCTTTAGATTCTCAGACTTGACGTGTCGTTCTGCACATGAGGTATGAACTCATAATAATTAGACCCGGTCTGGTTCTATTCTCAGCCCTGTTAAAAACCTGACTTGACTACAGTCAGTTTCTCTGACAACCTGCTTAAACAGGGAGCCAAACCTGTGAAGTACTGCGTATATTTTTAGCGCTTGGTGTCAAGGAGGTTCGAATAGCAGATGGGTGCAAGATGAGGTTGTGACTGAACTCTACCTTCATCGCACAACATCAAAATCACACCTTCATGACTTGCCAGGTGCAAAGGAATTCGCAAAGGATAACTTCCCTTCCATGCATTTATATACAAGACAAATCAGGTCAAATGACCAACCTTGAGTACAGACCACGAGAAGAAATAATCATCTAAGTAATGCTGCTGAAAGTCAGTATGCATCTGGTATAAAGATGACTGAATGCACTGTCCTCTGTCCATGGCCAGATGTACGAAGGATGGGTTAATTAAATTAGTATTTACAGAATAACATGTGACCCTACTGTACATACTTGGTATCCATCTTACTATGTTTATCTAATGGTGTTGGGTTTTTGTTTTCTTTTTAGCCATTAGCTTAGTTAGCTATTAATCTAAGAAATCTATATTCCTTTATATTTCATAAATGCTACATTTCCAGTAGAATATAATCATGTAGGATTGTATTCTACATGTTTATATTTTTAAATAATAATAATAATTGTAGTGCCGCAAAAAAAAACCAACAACAACAAAAACAAAAAAATAGCACATGTTGCTTCTAAAAGCAAAGCAAAGTGTGTTGAGGTAGCAACTTTCTGCTTGCTTGTGCGGTTGTGGTGAGCTTTAAATGCTAGTGCAACTTTAGGTTGGTAGAATGTTCACATGTGTTGTATTATTCTGGTTGATTTAGCTGATACTACACTTCTGGATCAGAAGTTTTATCATTACTGTTCACAAAACAAACAGTCCAGACTCGAAAAATAGAAAATGATCAAAAATGAGGTCATAAAATGGTTTTGATATTCATTTTCAACTATTTTTCATTTTCCTTCGACAAACATTTATATATTTTCAAAGCCAACACAAAACTGTTGCATGTGCTCCACGTCAGAAAATGGGGACTTGCGTGCACTTTGAGTTCTCATACTGTCTTCATGATTTAGGCTTATTCCCCCAGAGAAAAACAAAATTAAAACAGTCTGTGTAAATCAAAAAGTTAAATTTGACTTTTATTATGAGTCTCTCAGCGATGACTCAGAGTGGGTTCAAACTCTTCCCTCTGATACAACGTTGGGCTGTCATTTGCCACGTTGCTATGACGTAAGTCATCACAAAAGATTGACCACATTATGACATCTCACAAATACCAAAAATTCTTCACATAGCTTCACTTCACTTTGAAAGACTATGATATAAACAGAGAAGACAGATGGAGAATTATATTAGGGACAACAATTCAGTTTCACTTTCCAAACACAGCTCTTTTCTATATAAGCAAGATGATGCAAACAATGTTAAACTTATTATTTTAGTGTCGGTTTTCATTTTTAAAACATTTCAATATGAATTTAGTTTCAACAAATCATATGCAGATGATGGTATTGTATTCACTGCAGATATTTGAGTGTGCCAGTGGGAAAACAAAGCAAATGAAATTATTTATTATTTATTTATATGTTATTTGCATGACATATTGTATCTGTTTCAACATGTTTGTTTTTTATTTTCATAAATCAGTGCAAAAATATTTCAGCAACTGGAAAAAAAAATCAACTGCCAAACAGCTGCAGACATTCTGCAATATGACACTTTTTTTAGCCTTCATCTGTTTAGTAGTGTTTCGACACAACAGCTCTCTTGCATATTAGCATTTTTGTTAGTTACATGTTTTTTGTTTATTAAGCATCAATTTGATCAAAGCTAAAACAGCTCAAAAACAAACAAAAGGCATGGTCTATGAAGGTCGCAAGGGAGACGTGACATGGAACATGCTTCGTACCCTAAATGGCTCTGGAAGTAATTGTTCATCATTTTGAGCTGAGCACTTCTAATCTAACAGATTTACATCCAATTTACAGATAAGCACTAAGCGAGAACATATCCAAGCACATGTTCTGCTGTTGACATAGGCCTTTTCCCTTGTATTCGTGTGTGTGGTGCTGCTTTGTTGTGAGTGAGGGGCAACAATCTGAGAAAATGTGCCAAGGGTTCAGTTGGATACTGGCAAGTCGTAGAAAACGGTTCATGGGAAACGGCCATGTTTTGGAAGGGAAAATAAACGTGCCTACAGCTGTCACACTGGCCGTTCTCCACGGACGAGTTAGCACAGATGTAGTGTGCGACAAGCATGTGTGTGTGTGTGAGAGTGTGAATGTGAGCCTGTAAACCAACCACAGCCTCCATCCTAAGTATTTGCCTTTGGGCCTCGTCTGAGCTCCATAGTAAATCCAGCACATTAAGTAAATTAAGCAAAAACAACGGGGGAACAACGTTGCAGTTAAGACCGTTTGCAGCAAATCCTGTTAGCATTGATTCATGCCTGTTCAAATCTCTTTGTCTTTACCTTATTAGCATTGGGCTCACATCTCCTTAGACTCGGTGACTGCACAAATTCACTAGACATCTGGAAATCAAATCTTACATCCTGGCACAAAGACACCAATGTTAAACATTGGTGTCTCAGAGCCAATGGAAACGACTATAAGTACTGGTGCAGAGATGGACACATGTATGACTTGTATCTATATTTCCATGCTGTACAGCAGCTGCAAGGCTAATGGTTTCTCAGCAGCTGTGAAAGTTTGTCCTAAATTATCTTGGAGTTGTATACAGTTGTGGGCCTCTCATATTTTAAAGTGATAATTTCTTCACAGGACAAAGAAATGAGTCTGTGGTCAAGCAAAGTTTAGCCTAATGTCACAACATCTAACGATGTAAACAGTTAATTTAAACTACTTTAAAAAATGTTTTCAGCCTATGTGGAGATAAATTAGGTTTTCGTTTCCGTTTGTATTAGGTTCCCATGAAGATAAAGTCAGCAAAAAGGATATAAAACAAAGTTACAGGATAGAAATGATGGCATACTTAAGTTTGATGGAGTGTCGTAGATTGAAAACTTGTTTGTCAGGTCGACTGAATGAACATCCAGTTTGTTGCAGAAAGAAAATAAATCTGTGTACGTTCCGGTTTCTGCTTTTTAAACCTTTTACTCTACAACTAATGACTTGATAATGACAGGGTGTTTCAGCCGGAGGTTATGAGGTCTCCCGGTGGCACTATATAGTGTTTCCATTAAGCTCGCTCTCTTGGCCTTTCTCTCCGTGTCCCCTCAGCCTGTGTCTCTCCGGGGAAGCTCTTCACAAGTTCCCAGGTGGCTTATTTACACGACAGCCAGTGTCCCCTTAGCAACCCCTTCATTGGGAGCAGTGGACTGGCTCGTGGTGTCACATTCAAGTCCTGTTATCGTGCTCAAGTGGAGCCGTTTTAGTGAGCCCTGGGATACTTCAAGAGGGACAAAATCTGAAACGGAAGGTGAGCAAAGTAACGAATCAGAGAAGAGACAAAAACTTCAGAAGTGAGACGGTTAAGGAAAAACAATAATAAACCTGGTGAGGAGAGGTGGGTCTGACAAAAGAGATAAACACAAAAAAGGTGTCTGACTGCCGACTGTTGCTCGAACGAGACTCTTAAAGGTGCAATCTACACATGTACTAAGTCTTCTGGACGTTCCAGGACGTGCCATGTATTTACAGCACCTCCTTGATGCCCCCATATTGACAAAAATATATAGTAGGCATATAGTAGGCTGTCTACCTACAGCACCTCCTGCACAGAGTTGGCGCTTGCCATTTTGGTACTCAGGGCAAGATTGTTTTTTTTTTTTTCTAATCTCCTCCACCCACGGTGACCAGCTAAATGCCACATGCCCCAAGTTAGCGCTTCTCTAGAAATAACAGAATTGTGTATCTATCTAACTGTATAAGAAATAACATGAGAGGGTCCTATAGAGTTACTGAAAGACAAGAAAGTGCTAAAAATAAAATTAGAACTTTAGTTTAAAAAAATAAATAAAAAGAACTTGAAAAGCACATCCAAAGAGCTCAACTGCTCATCAAAAGTTAATTTATAAAATGTCCTGTTTACTTGTTAATAAAACAGGTGGAACTATAAAAACTGTAATTTAAATTTTTGCTATGTAGCGTAAAAAAACAAAAACATTATCCAGATGGTGTTTGTGCTGAAATTATATAATACCTAAAAATAATCTTTAAATACTGTATCTTTACATCTTGGACTGTTGGATTGTGTTGTACTTTGGGCCATCTGCCGCCTCCCTGCAGAAGATGATTTAGCGTCTGCTGTCAGGTGCACGTCATAGACCAAGTTTAGAACCCTTTCTGCTCCAACCATTATTACTATGAATGAGAAGTGAAGTGGCCTGCCGGCAGATAAACAAGGAGGTGCCAACCAGAAATTGATTGGCGGAGTGCTACATCTGTCACAAAGCTAAACAGAAGGTGATTGGACAGAGCACAGAGAGAGAAAGTAATTCTGTTTTGTTTCCTTTAGAAAAGAAAAGAAAAAACCCTGGTCTTTGTTCATTTCTCTCTTCATGCATTTCTCCATAGTTTAATATTCCAGGAAACTTTATCTCTCCCGATGTGGTGTTGTTTTTTTGTTTTTGTACTTTTTTTTTCCAACTGCTCCCTATTTCTCATTAGGTGAGATGCATATATTCACACCCTGGAGCTTTGCAGTACAATTAGTTTCTCTTCTTTCAGCAACTGAGCAGCTGCAGTAGAGCAGGTGGCACGAAAGTGCTTCTAAAGCTCAGCCTCACAGTAGGAGGGAATAATTATTCACCTGTCTGATCTAGATTTCACCACTTATGATTCCAGACTTCATTTAACCATGACTGAGGGAAAGGTCCTAAAAATGTCTGTATGTTTCTATACATAAAGTATATATACTTCATATTTAAGGCCACATGTTGGAAGAGTGGTTAGTCCTCATCACTGACATCAAGAAGATCACTGGTTTGTTCTTGGTGGTTACTGATGGTCGCTAGTACTACTGTCTTTGCCAATGGCCAATAGATGTGATCTTGAGTTTGATTGGTTGATTGTCTCTTTATGTGATGGCAAACTTTCACAGTGTATGCATCGCCCATCCATTGCTTGGACTGATTCCAGTTCTTTAAGAATGTGTTAAGAAAAATAAAAACATTGATAAAAACAACAGTGACAGTCACCTGCTGGACACTCCAGGTTATTACTAGGTTTGATACCTAAACTGCCTTAATTGCCTTGCTTTTTAAAGCCAACATTCTTCATGTTTTGCCATCAAATTAAAATGTTAGTATATGGGTGGATAAATTGAGAAAAAAAAAGTTTTTTTGACACATAATTGTATACATTGAATATTAAAAAAATTGAATTTTTAATTGCACTATTCCTGAATGGTACTAGTTTGAATGGAAACTATTAAATTGTTTCTGTTTACTTAAACTGTTTGGCACCAACAGGGCAATCTAACTTTTATAAAAAAAAATATTTTGCCCTGGATTCTACTCTGTGTCTTAACAGCAAAATATTAGAATTTTATTTTTAAAACGGAACTATTTTAATGACATAAAACACAGAGCATGTACCACTAATGTATGAATAAATAAATAAAGTACAGACATGAATAAAAAAATCAATTTCCTCCCATCTTCAATGAGTTATTCCCTAATGAGCACTACAGAAATTGTACTATCGAGTCCTTTAGTTTTCAACCTTAAGCTGCAGGTATGACATTCATAATTTATCATCATTAATGGCTACCAATTTTATACTCAGAAAGATTATTGGAAAGTGAAACTTCCGACCCGTCAGTAATAGTTTTATTTATTATTAAGCACAATGGTATTTCCAAATCCCACCTCTACACCCCAAAAATTCTCTTGATAAATGCTGCAGAGCTTTAGTAAATTATTCAAAGAAAACCATTAGCTCCAATTGATTAAAGTTTGTTAACCTGTGTATTAATCTGTGTTTCTGACTGGCCTTTTACGTTTATTTCTGCACCTAAGACAGATGAAAGCGCAGTCAGGGCTAAGTCAGCACCACAGCACCTTAAATATTCACTGAACCTGGACTATTATTAATTAAAGTGAATGTCCTCATGTGCCCTGAAAACCATACCATCTAATAAAACTTTATCTAGACCTCAGCAAACAAAAATGAAAGAATGCATGTATATATATATATATATATACGTATATGTATATATGTGTGTATGTATATATATTCTATATTGTATGTATGTGTATATATTTATATGTACTACTTAAAAATATATATATACATATATACTGTATATTAATTAAAAGGCCAACAGGTGGCGTTTTTTTATCTTCTTTCTGATTGATCACAGTGTTTCCTCATCCACATTGTATATTCAACATAAATTGCTCCCCATATGGATTTGTTTAAAAAAATCGATCAATCAACTACAGCAAACTGTATACCATACATTACACCAAGTTCCTGAACGCAGGGTTAACCAAACACTTCCAGACAGTGACCTACTGTACAGTATGGTTGAAGGTTTGAAGTACTGCTTGTGTTCATCAATACAAACACTGATAGTAGGGACTCGGGTGGTAACAGTGAGGTGCAATACACCTTTCTCTTAGAGCAGTGACGGCATCACTGCCAATGTCTCATAATGTAAATGCAAATTCACACTGGTTCCTGCTAAGATGCACTTAAATGCAACTGGCATTATGCATTATGCTAGTGCAAAGGTACTATAGATACTGAAAAAGCAGGTGAGAGAGATACACTAAAGTATGAGCCACAGCACTGCACAGTACACAGTGATGGTAAACATACAAGTCATACAATATGGTTTGTTGACTGTTTCACCCATAAATAAGAGTCAAACTGCTGCAGAAGAACCCGTTACCTCCAAAAAAATGCAACCTAGCTCTGAAGAAGACAAATAAAACATGACATCCCTGGGCTCTATTAAAAACTCTATTGTAAAGGTTTTCTCATGGTGGAGGCGAGGACAAGAGGCATTGATAAAAATGATGTCAGTTTGGAACAACAAGGCCCTAGAGATGAAACAAGAGTGTACGACTTTACACTGCCTGAGAGGAGGCGTTTAAAATGAACACAAGAGTTTGATGTCCTGCCTCAGTGACGGAGAGCAGGTCACTGTGCTGTGTGTATTAGGATGGAGTCCTGCAACCTTTCCGCTAATAAGATGTTGTGGTCGACCAATAAAGCACTTTTTCACCTCCGAGGCAGCACGACTTTCTATTTATTCCTCAAAAGTCATCAGATTGACATTCACATCAAACATCCACAGGGGGCAGCAGTCGATGATGTCAACAGTCCCCAGATGACAGGCTGATGGCAGCCCCCGATAACTTTTCTTTGGAAAACAACAAAACATCGATGGAATATCTTTTATGTCTAATGTCTTTTCGTATTTCACGTTATTGGCATTTTTAAATTACTCTTTCAAAATTAATTCCTCTGCTAAAAAAAAAAATAAATAATGAGAAGAAAACACAATTAAAGCCCCTGATAAAAAAAGCGAAAATCAATCATCTAGTCATTGTTGACAGAAAACTTAGTTATTTGAATCTTTAGCTACATTTCTGTACTTCAATCTGCCTGTGACTGATGACCATAACTGTGCTGCAGATGCTTCAAGTAAACTATTGATCCAGAAGCAAAAACATTGTGTTGACAGAGAACAATTTGTTCCATTTTGTGGAAATGCTTTATATTCTTGGCTGAGTAGCAGAAAAAACAGTTTTAACAAAACAGCCTACTGTTAATTTCACAAAAAGGAATTAAAAATAGCCATATGGTCAATACAGGCGCACTCTCACACTGATGCATCAGTGGAGCTGCTCTCTGTTTTCCTCTGCGACAATTTTATGTTTTAAGAACCAAGTCTGCTGAGCCTCCAGAGACAGATGTGTGTGTCTTCTTCCCTGAACTTATGGCACGTTGTTCCACTGAGGGCTGACCAAGGGCTTAAGTGCAAAATTTCTAACTTTATTAAAGACAGAAAATTCTGACGTCCTCAAAGGCATCTCTACAAAAGTGCAGGAACTTTAAGCTCCACATTTCAGTACACAAAGATTTAATTTTTTTCATTTCACATGAAGATTTAGCAGGTTCATCAAACCGTTAGCGACACAATGCAAACTAAATTCAACACCTAGTCGATGATGAAGCAAGAAAATGTGGTTTTAGCTGAAAAAACAAAACAAAACACTAAAAACAAAAAGTGGTTAAAAAGGTTAATTGGTAGAAAAGCCCTTAAAAAGATCAGAAACAATTAAAATAGGTTAAAGGAATTTTTAGGTCAAAGCCAGAACTTAGCAAAAGAAGCAATAGTAGATTCTTGCCAAGTTAGAGCAGAGTATGCTAAATGCTAGCTAACATATATAAATATAGCTTAAAGATAATAAAAAAAATATGTTATTGTTAAACATGAGTGAAAATGTACTTTGAAAACCTGTTAAATTCAGCCTGAAAACTTTTCCATTTACAGTACAACACAAATGACCAACTGGAAATTCTAACGTCGTCACCACAACAAGGGAGAAGAACAATCGAATACTTGTGCAACATATTTGGCTATTCAACGGCTCTGTGGAGTCGAGGTCCCAGCTCAGTGTTATGTTGAAACTTCACAGCTGGTCTTTATTTCATGTTTCTGTAAGTGGGCAGCTGGGATGTAGAGTCTGATGTCAGTTGGAGGAGAAATGGAGGTGATGGGATGAGAGTGAACTGCACAGGAGGGAGTCCCAGGATGGGAATGTGCATGAGTTTATCAAAAGTTTGTCAATTTGCCTGCACAATAGGTTGAAGTGAAAATTACATGGTTAAACTCTCCCTGTATTATTACAAAATGCTCATTATCTGCAGTGTAATGTGAATGTAATACATGGAATTTGACCTGTTTCAAGCCAGAGAGAAATACTTTAGATAATCCCTAAATTTCTCCCTGTGGAGAAATAAAGTTATGAATATGAAAATCAACAGCTAATATTAGCTAAAGATGGGTTTTATATTGAAGATATCACTGAGGTAGTTACATCTGAGCCTTTTAAGTTTTTTTTTTTAGTTTTTTTTTGAGTAGTGGAATGTTTTGAAAAACAAAACAAAACAATGAATTTGGACTTTTACTCTCACTTTAGAAAAGAACTAATATGAAGATATCTTTCATTTACCTGGAAGTGGAGCCATGTTGTGTCTTTGATTCTTTTAATTACTCCAGTTGAGCTGCTTGCCCCTCACACCAGATCTCTGGACGTGATGAAAAGCCTACGGAAGAGAAGCCAGATGAGTGGGAGTTAGAGCTGAGCTCCTTAAATTCTGAGCTCGATACGCTTAAATCAGTACTGATGATTTAAGGGCCATTCCAGATGTGTTCTTGGTGTTCCACAGGGCGAGAGAAAACAACGAGAGCCAGGGGGAAACCTAAAAAATACAAGCCAACATTATCATGTACATCAGTGAATCACTTATTTGCAAAACACCAAATCAGCTCTTTGTTCTGTCAGACCAGAGCTGTGTGATGGTGCTGCAGCATGTGCGGCATGATTGCAAGGCCATATCATGTGGAAAGATCCCGGTATCACATCTGTGTGCAACGACAGGAACCTTTTTTCCACCACGTACTTGACTGTGTGAGAATAAAAAAATAACACAGCAGAGGAAAGACTAATAACTGTTCCCAGGACTTTTTAAGCTGGGCAGCGGAGCAAGGACACAGCAATGATAATAAATTAAAGTGAAATTGAATGTGATGACACGGTGGAACAACAAGTTAAGTGTGAACAAAGACATAATCCAATTTAGCAGCGCAGGGAGAATTGTTTAGTACTGAGTGACACCAAGCCAACATTAATTTACTTGAATTTGATTACCATAAAGAGAGAAAAAAGTGTCAGTTTAAGGTCATTAAGACAACAGTGAAAATGATCAAGACTCAACGGTGATTAAAAATAAATCTCTGAATGAATTAATCACGCATGATGATAATTAAGATGAACTATTGATACTATTCTATCTTCAAAATTTTTGTTTGGACTAAAATAAAGTATAAGTATTAACATGCCCATGGGTCAACAACAGTTCTGACAATTCAATTTTAAACAACATAAACTGATGTTACTACCAACGTAACGACCCTAGTGGTGATTGAATGGTATTGCATTTGTACAGCTCTCAGATGAGCTCCAACTGTACAATATACCACAATTTAAAACAAAGGTAAGCAGCTCAAACATTTACAAAGATCTCAGAGTGAAATGTATCTGCGTTGATAAATACCATTCTCCTCAGTACGTCCCACTGGGAGAACATCCTAGGACATGAAACATGTGGAATGGGTTATGTGTCTCCACTGCCTTGGGAACAGCCTAATATTCCCATAGGACATCTGGAAAACTGCTTATGAATATTCAAGAGCTGTTGTGGGAGGAGCTTATGTTAATGAAAACCAATAGAAGCCTTGGAGTCAAACAGAAACAAAACCAGTATCTTTGTATTTTGGTTTTGAAAATCTTTGAAAAAAGCCAATAACGATACTGCAGCACCACCACCATCAGCAGCTTTAAAGCTTATCATTCATCACTGAGACATGTGTGTCAAACATATCTGAGCAGTAGTCGCTCATTATCCCAGCATGCAACTTGCCTTGTAGCGATAGGAGACAAATACAGTACATACAGAAGCATTTGGTGGCTCAGAATCTTTCTTATCACTTCTGTTGACTGTCTCGTCTACTGGTAAGTGTTGTGTTAACGTCCACTGAACTAACATTAGTAATAAACAGCAGAGACCAGTTTAAGCTTCATCTAAAATTGTCTCCTCAGTGCTACAGCAGGCCCAGATGGCAACGTCCGTTAAAAAAAAGCTTGCCCTCTTTGCTACAGCGAGCTAGCTGCTCCCCGCCGAGCGCTGCCGCCCGGCTCAAAGCGACACGGCACAGAGGCTTCACTTCACACCTTTAGTGAAACAAGCTACCCTTAAGAGCCGTTGGCTACGCAGCAACTGTTCATTACAGAAGAACGGGGCTGCTGGTTAGAGGGAGCGAATGCGCGACCTGTTTGACACATTTCACCGTGGGTATAATTGCATTTCCTGTTTCCCTGTTGTTTCATTTCAGAGAAATGCCAAAGCCATTCCAATTAAACCGAGGGTGACGATGTTTTTTAGCACAGTTTCTCATTCTCCTTTGACCGTGAGGTGTGTACACACACACACACACACTCACTCACAAAAATACCTCTGTTTTAATCTTTTTGGCACACACACTGGTCAGTGATGCATGAGCAGGTCCATCCAACTGTCTGTACAGGTTGTAGGTCAGTAAATATATTTTTCTCCTGACACTCACTACTAAATTATGCACAAACCAACAAAATATTTTTTTCTTCTGCTGTAAATATTTTTTTTATAGCAGCGGGGATTTTTGGCCTAAATTAAGCTTTCATCTTGGCTTTTCAAATATCAAGTTTTCCACAAATCTATTTAGCTACAATATTTGGGCTTGTGTTACAGGCTACATTGGAATTTTTGCCAAAACAGCAAAATAAAAAAAGGAGGAAAAGTGGAGGAGTACAAAAGTTTAAACTAGCTAAAAAAAACCATATAAACAAAATATATATAACATATTTGCTTATGTAGGAGGTGCAGGATAAAATAATAATGTGAATGTAATGATGTAGCTCTATTATTGTAGTAGAGTATTAGGAACACATGGAGGAAAAAATAAAATAAGATTAAAGTGGGAAATTTATGAGAAAGTCATAAGTCATAATGTTATTAGAGAAATGACTCGCAAGATTACGTCACAATCCCTTCATTTAATTAGTTTTTTATGCTCAATGTGTCTACTTTTTTATATTGTATTTTCTAAAAGCTGATGCTAGTCCAGTTTTTTAATTAAAATAAATACATTTTAAAAAAGGTCGAGTACTCTACAACTTGCTCACCCCATTACAACTAGAACTCTTTCATTACCAAACAGTCATTTCCAATGAATAATCTTTAGTCCATTTTTCTGCTGTGTGCTGTGCTAAAAGATAAGTGATGAGCGTGTTCTGTGTTGATCTACAGCACACACGGGCCAACTGGCGCAGCTGCTTCTAATTAGTGAACACACTATCTGAAAAAATCCAAATCCAGAGGAAACTGGCACGCAAGAATTCCATGAAAGCTTTCCATCACTAACAGTGAGAGGCTCTGGTTATGAGCCCGGTGTGGAAAACCCTGGACGGAGGAAGAAAACTGATGAGGTCACAGCTCTGTCAGCCATGGTTGTTTTTGTCTGTCAGGACGACTGACTCCTTATATCATTTTAGTCTACAGGATGTTAGGAGTTGTTCTCAGTATGATCCTGTTAAAACACTATTTTTATTCTATCTATCTACCCTAACCCTATAGGTCAGGGGTGTCAAACACATTTTCCACTGGGGGCCACATCAGCAACACAGTTCCCCTTAAAGGGCTAGTTGTAAATGGAAAACTGTATAGATCAGGGGTCCCCAACCTCCGGCCCACGGACCAGTACCAGTCCATAGGTCATTTAGTACTGGGCCACTGTGAGACACAGTGAAAAAAAAATTACTTTATTTTTACTAATTTGCTTAATTCAAAGAAAATGCAGTTAGTTTTAAAATAATTTTAAATATTTTAATGCATCCTTCTGCAGTTGATTATTATTTATTTAAGCTACAAAAATTGTTCATTGGTGTGTAATAAAAAACGTAATTTCTCAAGTTAAGAAACTCTGCTGCTATGTGGGGCCTCATTTGGCCCCCGTGCCTTAAGTTTGACATACGTGCTGTAGAGGGACAAAGGCAGTATTACCAACACAACTGGATATAAGACGGTTGGAATAAATGAATATGTTAAATCCACAGGGAGGAGGAAGCTGTCGCCAGTCGACGCCACTGACTGACATGTTAATATCATTTGTCACCACAAAGAGGAGGAGGACACAAAACATTGACCTCATTCTTATTCAGGTTAAAGAAAATATTTGAAGGACTTTCAGTAAACATACTGTTCATATATCTGCTGTATTTATATACAGTATTTACCGTGTACACATACACAATGTAATTTGATGCCAAAAAGCTGTGTACTCCATTTTGGATATTTAATCCTGGGTAACAAGGGCTTCATTTTGGATCAATAGAGCTGATGAATGGGTTTGATGAATTGATGCATTTTTGAACTGTGTTTGTTGTGCTGCTTCATTTTAATTCTAAGTGATGTGGTGAAAAACTTTACAAGACTTCAGATGTAAATTTCTTATTCAGCCTAATCTGCTTCAGATCATAAACTTTAAGTATTACTACTATTTAAAGCAATGAATGACTTCCATTCCCTTCATCATGTGTGTGTATGGAGTCTGCAGGAGACATCACAGAATGACAGAGCTGATTCGAATCCAAGTTTGGGCCATTTTGTAAACTGTACACACAAGAGAAAACAACCTCCAGTTTCTTCTTCTCCTCTTCTCTTTTTCAGCCAGTTCCTGTAGAAGTTACAGCGTAAGATCATATGGTTCAGGACGGCTGCAAACAGTACCTGAGGATAGGTCATAAAAATTAGATTAGATTATTTTTTAAAAAGCTAAAAAGGCTAAATGTTATGGAAAATGTACCAGAATGGAATATACCAAATAAATAAAATTATTCTCAAGTAAACCTAAATGTATAAAGCATTACAGCACTAAGAAGAAAATACAACATATATATGTGTATATATATATATATATATATATATATACATTTGTTTTGCTCTTTTCAGATATTCATCCAATCAGAAGCTGATTTGTTCCAGCAGTCAGTTGGAACTGAAGAAGCCTCCTGTCCTGTTGCCTATTACTTCACTGCTTTAGACAGAAATGGAAAATTAGCCAAAAGATAGTTACAACATACTGGCCTGGAGAAGAATCTGTTGAAAATGATTCAAAAATTACAACATAGTTCTGTAGATTCAAAATACCATTGACATGACTAATCATCATGAGAATGACACATGAAAAATCTAATGGGCCTCATAAAATCTGTCCTTTTGGCAGAACTGGCCTCTATTTTTTTGACATGTCTCCATGTAATGACTATGTCTTAGAGGTGAAATAACAATGACTTCCACTACGACCTTGTTTAACCTATTCTCCTGGTCTTACAGAATATCCCAAAGACTTTGAAGACTGTTAAAATATGTCGTTAGGAAACTGGCTGGAATTCCATGAGACAAAGATTGAAATGGAAAGGAAAGATGAAGACACTCATCATCATTCATCGAGACTGCCACAGTGTCATGCCACTAAAAGACAGAAGTGATTACTTGCATGTGGTCTCCGCACCGCCGGCAGAAGCCTGCTGACAATAGTAGCAACAAAGACCTCGCAGACGGCCGAAGTGGGTCTGACGCTGCTTTTCCATTACCGCATGGCACCGGTCCAAACCCGACCAGGCAGCCGAGGGCCCTGCACAAAGACGGGACTCTGTTTACTGTGAATGCATCTGCAGCAACAGAATGAAGGATGTGTACACTACAGTACAGTAGTTGTGGTGAGCAATTATGGCCTGTAGCCCGCATGTGATTGTGTTTCCATGTTTTGTCGGAGTGCAGAAGAGTGCACAAATGGATCATGTTGCCTGGTTTGGTGCAATCAAAGGAGCCGGACCCTGCACACAACAGTGGGGTGACTTTGAACGGAAAGAAGGGGCAATTAAGTGGCTTATGGATCATACACAAGATCAAATGTGGTCCATTTGATGACTTAGAGTTGTGTCTCACGGTTTGACGGTGCAGGCCGTGACCTGGATGTTATAAATATTGACAAAAGGCAGAGACATTTAAATAAGTTCACAGCCTGGGTGGCTTGGAAAGAATAAAAATATATAAAAAAAGAACATTCCTTTGACCAGACAAGGCTGTTGTGAAGAACAATGAGAGGAAAGACTTTTCAATATTTAAGTTTGCTGTTCTTTCACGTTCATTTTCTCACTTAATTGACTGTGCGAGCCTCTCTTTACTCTGACCACATGGGTTTCCTACATCAAATTATTCACTGCATCACAAAGCCATATAAAACATTCATAAACAATCCTCAGCTGAACCCAAACGTCTCCACCAGGGGATGCTGCAGGAGTTCATAACACATTTTGATGGATTGGGGTTCTTTGTCTTTGAACTCTTTTGAGTAAAATCTGCCTAAGCATACTAATCCTCTTCATTTGCATATTGGTTAAAGGGAGAACCCATAAAATGTAGTGGGGAAAGAGCCAACAGTGCATCTTAAGTCCAGGAGATTTAACATCTCAAAGTGCTGTTTAGTTTGTAAACTCATGTCTCTTGAAATGGAGTATCATTAGTTGCTTTCTTTTTTTTTTTTCTTCTTCCCTAAAGCAGCTGATAGCCATGAGCTCATTACCTCTTCATAGCTTCATTTTTCAATACAAGCTCTTGGCCACTTTCCTGCAAGTTCTAAAGTCTTACGCAGGAAGTGTGACTTCACTTAGAGACATGAACAGAGTTTGAAAGAGCTGAGTGAAGAGAATGATAATGTAGAGACTGTTATTGTGTGGATCTCACTTCAAGGGTCAGATTAGATATAGACTGCTGTATTCTACCTTAAAAAATATAATAAGATTAAACAGGAAGTGGGCAGGGCCCAAATGCAACATAAGGGGGAGACTCTCTTCAGGTGCAACAGGTTTATTAACAAAGAGCAAAAGAACACAAACTCACTTGGTCACAAGGCATGAACTACAAACATGATCTCGAAACAACCAGACCAATGATCCCATGAAGACAGAGAGGTGTATACACCCAGGGCACCAGGTGACACCAGTGAGACTAATCACAGGGACACGGGTGAGTGTGATCACACACCACACAGTAGACAAAACAGGAAGGGGAAACAGATCCCACACCAGAGAACTCCTTGTGTTAACAGCAGATCTGCTGCAACAAGCTGCCTTGGAGGTGCCAAGTATGTGGTTCCTCTGGGAAAAGCTGTAAAATAGCTATAAATAAAGGAATCTTAGTCCAATTGTCACCAAAAAAAAAAAAAATGCCCTTCTCATTTGGCTTTGGGAACTTACGCACAGCACAGTTACCGATCATTTTTCCATGCACTTCTCAAGACTGCTGTTTCCACATATTTTCCATATATATTTACATATAAAAATGTAGAGTTTTGTCAAATTAAATCAACATCTATTTCTAATTAACTTCATAAAAAAAAGTGTTTGTTTCTTTCATTTGGTTAGCATGACACTTGACTTCTGTTACACTGTGGTATGATCTGAAGCACTGCTGTACTTCAGCATCAGGCAGATTTATTGCCTTAAGTCACCTGTAAAGGTCAAGACCTAAAAAAGCAGAATTAATTGGATCTCATGCTCACAAAATGACCTCACCTGTAATGTTTGTATTATTTTAAATGTCAATGACTTCAGATTTTTGCTAGTTTAATCAGT
Organism: Cynoglossus semilaevis; assembly: GCF_000523025.1. Lineage (NCBI taxonomy): Eukaryota > Metazoa > Chordata > Actinopteri > Pleuronectiformes > Cynoglossidae > Cynoglossus > Cynoglossus semilaevis. Next base: position 5,974,976 of record NC_024321.1, read on the forward strand.
GTTAAAATGAACAATTTATTATTAGGTATTTTAATGTTCCCTATGTTGTTATTACCTAAGTGGATTACATTCATGGACTATCCTTCTTCACCAGATGAGTGCTAAATAACATTAAGTCAAGTGTTGTGCATGGGCCATAACTAGACCATGAATATTCTGCACAAATAAAAAAATAATAAATCAATACCTGACAATGTATTTCTTCTATTTGCAGTAACACTGGTTTCATTAGACGTGCACTGTTTGATATTAGTTTTCAATTTTTGAATATTTTATTATATTCATTACTTGTTGATTTTTCATCTAATGGTCAGTAAAAAAAGGAAAGCTGCAGTACAAGGGTGTTTCATTGTTGCTTTAAAGAAAAAAAAAAGAAAGACAGAAAAATCAGAGCAGCAAAGCACAACTGTTAAACAGAAGCAGGCACAAACTCTGGTTCTGCCCCTGAGAGACTGAGGACTGAAGAGACCAGAGCCCTCAGCGACACATCAGCAGCCACTGGGCCTGAACTTTAGCAGCTGACACCACCTGGAGGGCGGCCATTATCCTTCAGGCAGCGAAAAGAAAGGGGAAAAAAAAGTAGGCAGCTCCAGTGAGGACGCAAGTGACATTAGAAAATGACAAGATGGAGAAGTGATCTAAGCACAGCAGCAAATGGAGTGAGAGGAGAGTGATACAGGCCGACGCTGATATAAAGACTGCATTCAGAGTGGCTGTCGCTGTCTGTGGTCTAAGATTAAGTCGATAATAACTGGTTGGAATGACTGGACTTGGATGGATGTGTCACACTGGACAGCATCATTTCATTAAGACTAAAAATCAATGAAATGAACATATTTAACACTAAGAGGCACAAGAAGATAAATGGATTTTAACCATAAAAATATGTACTGTTAAAATTTTGTCTCCTGATATTTTTTCATTTAATAAATTGGGGGGGGAAATGGCATTTCACAAGGAATTTAATTATCACTTCTGACAATTTGTTGCAGATTTGATTTTTGGACATATTAAAGTGACTGAAAAGTAAATGTTCCGAAAACTTGCTATGACTTTCTGGGCATTATGTTTTCTTTTACTGTCTTTCACCAGTCACATCATTATATCACTTACTAAATGGAGAGCAATTTTTCTGTATAATTTGTGAAGGAGTAAAGCACCCACCATGAAAACATTAAGTTAAGTTTTTTTATCCACTGGATTTGTAACAACCTCTAATTTGTTGAACCTACTAGTGTAGTTTAAACAATAAAATAATTAGCAGACCTGGCTAACAGGCTTAGCTGTTCTTCCACGACCTGCCCAACTCTGCATATAACTGGTATCTTACTTATTAGGGCGTTGCCAGTGATGCCTTTATAGTCCTAGGATAACATAGAAATCACTAACATACTTTACTCACGTATTTAATAGTTTCCACCAAGCATATTTGATAAAACATCTGTTTTTTTCGTTGTTACTTCTGTATCGTCTAACTAGAGGGCCAGCAATATCAGAATGCTGGCTTAGAAGCAACTTAAAGATGTTGTAAGTGAAGCATGTTCATCCTGGAGAAGTTAGCGTCTCTATTCCAAACCAAACATCTGCTTAGGTCAAAAAAAAGAACCGTTGTTAATCCAGGATACTAGAAGTTTCAAGAACCTTCCCATGGTTTCATGTTGTTGACTTGTAATCAGCTCATGTCAAACACTCATGTAGAGCAACAAGCAATTCCACTATTCCACTCCCCTTGAAAATTCTATTATAAAAATCCATTTGTGGGACTGAAATGACTCGTTCCCTGGGGCCTTCGAATTTGTGCTGAGCAGCTCAGACCAGCAGACATGTGGCAGGTTACTGCTCAGACACAATGACAGAGGCATGGTGCAGAAATGACAGCTCGACATCTCGCCTCCACAGGGAGAGGTCACGGGGAAGGTGGTGACAATCCCCGTCTCTTCAGGCGTCGTCAGATACTGGTTGGGGAGGGACGTGCAATCGATGGGTTCTTGACAAACGACGGAGGTTTGGAGGCCAGATGACAGACTAGCAGGCCTGGTGACAAAACCAGGACGGTGTGATGGCTTTGTTTCATTAAGTTTGGACACGTCCAAGATCTACAAGAAAATATAGCTTCTAGTTAAACATATTGGATGTGTTACGACAGGTACCTATAGGGTTTGGCCTTATTAAAGGGAAGGGGATTTTTAAAAGTCCCAGGGCTCTGTGGATGAAATTAATGGATGAAATTAATGCTTTTGAATTCATAGAGATCAAAGTCTGATCTGGGCTGCCTCTATTTCTACAAAAGAACCTGAGAGTATATCACTGGGCATGTCACAATTATCAGTCAAAATACACACAATGCATTTTAACAGTCCATTGGGTTCCATAACTCTGGCTTTGACTGATACAAAAAATTTGAAAATTGTATATTTCTCTAGTTTCATTATTTGAAAAAAAAATATGATTCTTCTGTTGCTAAAACTGCTTTCAACCGCTGCATGAATAGACGACAAAAAGACAGGTGACAAATTCATGTCTCGTTCCACAAAGCCATTAAAATTTCTTAGTGTAACAAAAAAATAAGTCAACTCTCTGCTATTGAAAGAACCAATCACATCCGCCGGTGATGTCACAGTCTTCAGTCAGTGTGTGTACAGTTCACTTCTGCATCACTGTGACTCAGCAGAGCTCAGCAACAAAAACCTCTCAGAGGAAACAAACAGAACAAAAGAACATCCACAATTACAGTCGGGAACTATTATTAAATCTAAATTAAAATAGAAACACCGCATTACTCTTCTGAAAGTAAATAATGATGCAGAATATGAATGATATTTGTGTTGCTGAACACAAATTTCATCTCCTAACTATAGCGGGCATAATTAAAGGCTGGGAACTGAAAGGCGTTTCATTTCTTGGTTCTGAAAATAAAATGTTTGATAAAAACAAAACTTAAAGTTGGCCAAAACATAACAGTTTGACTGAGCTAACAGTTAACTTCTACTGGTGGAAAAATATTTGTGGATATTCTCAGTCATCCAGGTCATCATAGTAAGATGTTAGAAGATGCTTCACCTCTCGTCCAAGAGGCTTTATCAGTTCTACTAAGGTCCCGGATTCAAATCCCAGGCGAACCCATGTTTTCAAGAATTTACCAAGTGTGAGATCAATGAAATAAAAAAAAGTTCAAATAAATAAATATTATTATATAAATATTATTATATTATATATATGAAGGTCAGAATAACCTATAACCAGTAGAATCAATAATGCCAAACTGAAACCAAGTTGCCCTGAGGCAAATTCCAACAAAAATAAAAAGTGAACACAAATGTCATTTGTTGTCACGATGGCTGGATATAAAAAGTAGAAAATGAACCTTTCTGTCCAACTGTTCAGTTGGCACAGGGGTCGGTTTGGACATAGTTGATAGAATCAGTTTGTGTTCCAATGTCATTATAAATTTGAAATTACACTTTTATTACTGTAGATTTATAAAACCCCGGCATGATAACAATCTTTAAATATTCATAGAACAGAGAGAACAGAGAGAAACCCCACCAGGCAACCGTGACTAAATAAAACGAATATAAATGATGAATATTCACCGTTGGTCTGGGATAATAAAACAACCACCAAAGCAAAAATTCAAAACTGAACATAATCCCTTTGTTTATCTCTTGTTGTCTAATCAAAAACATCCGGTATAATCTACAGACACTGGGATTAGAAACTTCCCACATTGTTAGTAGACCAGCATCAGCAAATCTACTGCAGATATTCATCTCGTCTTCAGATGTGAGGCAGATGTTCAGGGATACAATGGAGAATGTTTGCTATGTTGAACCACCGACAGTGTGTTTTTTAATATAATTAGTCCATGTAATGTGTATCAGATGCTGGCATACCATATGTTTCTTGGAGCAGCGGGTCGTCTGAGGTGAAATATTTTGCTGCACTCTGGTGGCACCAATTTGGTTCCAGGCACTAACCGACTGCACTCTGCTTCCTAATGTCACTTAAACATTAGTCAGGGAGAGAAGAAAATGGCAGAGGAAGCAGTGAGTCATTGGTGACATTTCACTCGGGGGCTCTTGGTCTCAGTGGAAGAAAATATCCAAAGCTGTGCTGCCTCGCGCAACACCAACCATAATGTTGAAACATGCCACCGACACCACGCCACGTTATGTAACTGTGAACTGACAGGCCTAATTCAAGTGTTCGACCGTCACCCTGCTGGTGTCACGATGTAGGATTAGTGATTTGGAGTTATTTTACGGCAGAGTGGAGGATTTGACTGCAGCAATTATGAGCCTGACACCGAAGGCTGAACGTCTGCTGGGCCGCCAAGAGCCACGGAGACGGAGGATTAATGTAGGGTATGAGAAAGTAAAATTAATCAAGAGCAGCAGCAGCAGAGAGAGATTTGAGTATCTGTTCCTAATCATATACTATCTGCCTGCCATAAGGATGGAAAAATGTGGTGAGGTCACTCCTCCAGGGTATTGAAATAAACTAATATTAAACTAATATATTTTACTCTTGATAATTTATTCTTGTCTTTCTTGACTTGATAAAGTTATTTTCTATGCAATTTCTGACCTATATTCAAGTTTAGGAATTAAATATCATGATAAGAGTTGGAATAAGATTTAAATTTTATTCCACTCAGCGTGAAAAAGTATCTGTTTCTTTACTAGATTGAATCCAACGCTGATGAAATGTGATATTTGATCAAATCTAAGTCAAAACACATTTGGTGGTGGCGGCTGGAAACAAGATGCAAATCTAGTTTTTTCAGATGAACAGTCTTTGCTTCACTCCTAATGCTACGCAGAATGACTTTTACACCAGTACCAGTGCCAGAACTGTCAGAAGCATTCAGCTATGATGTAAAGTACAGCAAAACATGCAGTGATTACCAGCAGTGAACGGGGTATTGTCAATGGTCAGAAACTGTATCTCCACAGGTTAAGGAGGCAGTTCCGCTATGCACTTACTAGTGAAAATTCCATGGCGAAAAACAGCGCACCTTAAACTGAATTTTTTAAAAAAAATTAAAATTAAACCGCCTGCAAAAGGGAGCTACATGTAAACGAATGACTGTACAATAGACCTTGAAGTCCGACGCTAATACTTTTAAAAACGTAATCTACTTACCAAGAACATTTGGAGAAACAGACTGGAGGACAGTCGGCTAGTGACCTTATTCCCTCCACTGAGAGTGTGTTGGCACGCTCCATCATTATGTGCTAACACTGGCAGCACAGCAGCTGACAAAAAAAAGGTTACATGAGCTGATAAGGTCAGCTTAAAGGACGATTGGCTGCCCTTTGCTGTCCCTGGATGGCATCATCAGCTCACTGCCTCTCCATAACCATAACCATAACCACCTCCACCCTGGACACCATCTGCTCAACTCCGGATGGAGATACAGCAGCCAAAGAGGCAGGACAAATAGGCTGAGGAACTTCCCACTAACCTGCAATAACTAAGTGATTTACCTCAACTTTTACTGACTAGTACATTAAATCCATCATCCATACGCAGGTTTGATTTCCTTCAGTTTTTCACTTTTCTTGTGCTTTCCCATCTCTCTATTGTGTATTGGGACAGCTGAAAGACAAATGATGACTTCAAGTTCAATAGTAATAAAAACATCTCTTAGTTTGTTTAGATTCAGTTTTAAGATACTGTAGGAATTCCTGGTGGCTGCAGAATGAATGCCACCACTTACACTACAAAAACACAAACTGATACTCCAGATGACTTTTTAGATGACCGTGACCGGTAATGCACTTTAGATGAGGAGATTACATACACTATTGTGTCCTGTATGTGTGTATTTATGAGACAAAGTGGAAGTCTGTAAGATAACATGTCGATCTTTCCATGTTTATACGTTGTTTTTATACAGAGGGACATTTTCAAAAATGAAGGAGAGATAAGAGTGTGATTTACTGATTGCCACTGTCCTACACTGTTAGATTGGCCATAAGGGATGTTACTCAAGCAAAACATTCACGAATAGTTATTCCATTTTACAAATGTATCAATAAAGACTTTCCAAACACCTCACACTAGAATTTGCCACAAGGAGCCTCTTAGATCAAAACAGGTCACAAAATATCAGTCTCACCAGATAAGCCAAACAAATAATAAGAAGAATTATATCTCAATTGTGAGGGCCAGAATTCTTCTATACAGACACTTTCAGGGCAACACTCAAAAAATGAAATGAAAATCATAATTTTGTCTATCATTATTATCTGATGTTTATTTTGGACTCTGTCACAGGCCGGATTGGATGGTTTATATTCACTTGCATGTGTTTAGATTTTTAAAAGGCTGTAATGCCCAAAACTATGTTGACATATAGTTCTAACTGGTATCATGTAGAACACTATTTCCCAAAGACTGAGTCGTGACCCTTAGGTGGGTCGCAAGAGAATTTCCCCCCAGGAGTTTTCAAATAATAATCTATTGATTTGGATCGCGAAGGTTTGTGACTTTTAAAATATGGGTCTCCAGAAAAAAAGTTTGGGAAACACTGATGTAGAAGATCAACACGTCCCTGTGGGGCTGCTCTTATCCTGAGGTCGTGGAGCAGTAAATGAAACTCTCCAGATTCTTCCAGCGCTGACGCTGCTGACTCTGAAGAGCCATGTATGCGGTCTGAGCAGTGAAATGCTGATGGTGTGAGCTGCTGGTTAATAATGACACAGAGCAACGGAATGAATCCACTGGGCAATTTTCTACTTGGGCTGAGAATGAAAGGGAGAAATGGTGGTTGTTGAGAAGAAGGAGCAGCAGAATTTATAAAAAAAAAGTTGAAGCCCTTTGAAAAACAAGGTGTGTATTTTATAATGAGTACATTATATAGCATATCAGCAAAAGGATGAAAAAGATTAGGTAGATAGATAGATGAAACCCACCAGTTTTCTGACATGTACAGCTCTGTGTAGGACACTGTCCATTCCATATGTTTGCTATAATGTTCCCCACTGCAGTGTACTCAGGAATCATGGTTCACATACATAGTTAAATATTTATGCCTGAGGCTGCATGTGATGACTGATTCCAGGACGTATTATTCATCACAGAGATACCGTTTATACACAGTACGTAGTGCAGAGAAGCAGCTCCAGTCTCCACACATTGTTCAAACATAGGCCAAAATAACAATAATCATTATCACAGAAGGGGCAAAAAAAAAAAAAAAACAACAAAAAACTGTATGAAGTGCTTTCTTCAGGAATGAGGTGAATCATCAGCGGAATTTTTAAGGAACAGAACTCGACCTCCACACATCCAGGAACTGAGTCATTACTGACAGAAGTGTTAAAGTATGATGATGTGGATATGAAACACTCATCCAGCACTTCTGCTTTTTTTAATCACATTTTGTATTGCAGTATATTCTATCTGTATATTCTGTCTTTGCCAAGTGTGTCAAACTCCTGGCCACGTGGCCCAGAAGTGGCCTGTGAACTTCATAGATCTGGCCTACAGCTAGATTTCAGCAATGATTTAAATGTACTTTACTTTTTTTTAATTTGGTCATTCATTAACTGTACTGTAGTGTTGTATTATACAGTATTTATAGGATTGCACAAGGAGAAAATACTTTTCTGAAATATTAGGGGATTGAGTAACAATACCTGATGTGGCCCTCAGTTGAAATGAGATGGCAGCAGTGGACCTCATATGAGTCCAAGAGATCTGGACTATTGTTATAAGGTCATGAGTTCAATAACAAGAAGGAAACTTGATGTAATAAGTATTAGTATCAGAGTTTTAAAAACAAACCCAAAAACCCAAAGTATGATTATTAGAGGATTTTAGAAAATGATACCACATAGTCTCAAGCTTCTGCATTTGCATCCCAATCTGTGTCTTTTCTGCCTGCAGCGTATTTGTGTTTCTGTAGGTTCAGTGCGACTGTGTTTCTCTGTTCTCCGCCCACCATGCCGAGACGTCACATTTCATCTGAGTTTGTGTCATGATGGCGGGCTTAGTTATAGATGACAAAGAGCAGGGGCCCAAGGCAGAATCTTAAAGGGGCAAAAATCATTCATGCTACTAAGGTGCACATCACAGCAGAGATGTCCTGTCAGCCGCAGGATCAGAGTGAGGGGACGCTTTTTCATTTTGAGCAAGAAGCACTGCACCATTAAGGTCGGATGGATGCATATTGATTTCACAGCACAACTACCTTTCCATCACTTTTTTTTTGTTATTTTAGTGTCAATAATTTGCTTTTCTGATTAATATTGAAAATTTACCCTAATTTGATTTTCTCACATCTTCTCTCGAGCCCCCTTTTATATGAATGGTTTTATGTTCCTCTAACCAAACAAAAAAAGAAAAAACCCCAACAAAGTTTAACAACAAAGTTTCCATCCCACACACAGCCCACATATCATTGGCAAGGCTGGCTAAGTAATTCTATGTGTATTTTTGTGTATGTTCTTGCAAATCTTTATCATGAATAAAGTATTAATATTTCGCCTTTCATATTTCTATCATCATTTACGCTCGTTTTAAATTTCCATATTGATTCATCTATTTGTTTTTTCACATTTATGGCCTCACAGCATGAGCTGCAGCTGCATATTAATGGCAAACAACGAGGAATGAAGAAAATGAAACCTGAAGCTGATTAACAAAACTCCTCTGCCAACAGGTACAAAAACAAGCGTGACCTTTTGTTTAATGAATCTCAGCCTTCCTGCCATTATCATCTTAAGGAGGAAGCTTTGAAGATGCTTGATTGTAACGAGGCACTAAATAAAGACTCGTCTCCTTCCCTTATGGAGAAAAACGTCATTCTTTGACTGGGAGCTTCAGCATCAGCATAAACAGTGGCATCATCATCATCATCATCAGCAGCAGCAGCAGCAGCATCACTGTGAGTCAGCCTTATTCCTCCTCTCTGTCTGTGTCGTGGAATCAGACTGAGGTGAAATGATGCTGTTGGCATCAGGCACAAGTCTGCTCTGAAATAACAGTGCACTCCTGCCCTCTGCTGGTAGAAATCAAAACGTATAGCTGATGTAAATAGAAAAAAGTATAGCTGTAGGAGGAACTGTTAGGCTGAGTTGCTTTTAAACCTGTCCAATAGCGCCCTCTAGTATCCATTTTATTTATTATTCACGTAAATCTCACCGTTTATCAAGTTTCCCTTAATGGAAAAGGCTTATGATTTTTTTAAATTGCAAAATGTATTATTCGTGTAATAAATAAGCGTACTATTTTCAGAAAAATATTTGTTCTGGAGTCATCTGCATAGAATACATTCATATAGGTTACCCTATCTTGTAACGTAAAATTATAAAATTATATTCTAAAATAATGTGTAAACCGCTGGGATTAACGTGTATTCAAAAGAATTAACAGAGCAATAATGATAATAAACAACAATAAATAATACAGTACTATAGCAGTGTCATCAAAGCTAATAGAAAACAACTATTTTTTTTTGTTTTGTTTTTACTTTTTGTGGTTGATAAAACATTCTTCCAAATAGACGCAATCGCTCAAAATTTAAAAAAGAAAAAAATATTTCTGCACATGATGTCCAAATTTTTACTAAAATCGATTTAATTTGACAGAAATTCACTCTTGGGCAAAATCGAAGTCCGTGTTTGATTTCTGCTCAGTTGGATATGAGAGTTTAACAGCGCCTCCCAGTGGGTAACAGAGGGCAGAGGCGATGACAGAGGTGGGTCATTTCTTTCAGGCAGCTGTCAGCTGAGCAGAGGCAGCAGGTTCTGAAGATGTTCTCCAGAGAGACCCGCAGTGAGATCAGTCTTTTTTCTTTTTAATCTTTTTTAGTGTCTGTTCAAAGTATAAACTAGTTGAGCTTTTCAAACCAGGACAGAGGTTTTGATGCAGAATCCACACAGTGATGTAAATGATTAACGATTTGATTGGTTCAAAAAATCTGAACTTAAAAATCTCTTGGTTCTTTAAAATATTTATTTTCTGGGCTCAGAGATCTGTCAGTCAGTTAAAAAGTGATAGACAAAAGACTCCAGTCATGGGTTTTGGTATTCAGTGGAGCAGTAAAGGGCCCCTCTATGATTTGTGGGCCCCCCCTCAGAACAGCTCAACACTTCAGACGCCACAAATAATCCAAGACATTTTTCAGGGCCTCCTGAAAAATTCACTAACTTACACACACTCACACGACGACGTGCACATCTTCAGGTACAAAGATTAAGTTGTTGTCAGGTTGAAAGGTTTTCTGCAACTTTCTTACAATTTTATTTTCATCAAAAAAACCCTATTTTTATTTATTTAAGTAATATGTGCGTATTTGTTATTAGAAAAGTCATTCATTGTTATTTATCCATTTAAGACAGCCTGGGGTGTCAGTGGATTTGAGCGCCGTCAGAAAAAAATAACCTCCTTTAAAGAATGTGCTGCTGATATCAATCAACAAGAGCTGTGTCCCTGTCTCACATCTGTCTCCATGCTGTGCAAAAGATGAAGAAATGTCAGAGAAGCATCTGCCACTGATCTTCTGGGAGTGAAAGACAGAACTTCCCTGAAATCTAAGTGAGGAGGAGATTCTTTCACTGCAACGCTCACTGCAATAAAACCATTATCTTCAACCCTATCATCTTATGGATATTTAATGAAAGCTGGGACTGAACCAGAGTTAAGGAATATAATAATATTATATGTGGTGTCGAAATTAGGAGAACCATAAAGCCATAGCATTTAAACTGCATAAATTAAGCTAACTAGTAACTAACTAACTAGATAGTTAGTTATTAGCTTAATAACTTGATGCTAGCCAACTTAGTGCACAGGAAATTGTCCAAGTAAATAACCAAGGTAAACTATGTAAACACAGTCTGACTGTATTCCTTAATACTTAGTCACTAGATTTATCACTGATTGCTAGCTAACTTGCTATGCTTGGACTTTAGACTTCAAAGAAAAACTATGACGTTTAATCGTCTATTTTTTTTCTAGCATATTATGTAATATCTGTAAGAATCGTTACTGGTTTTTCCTCCAATAATGAAAACCTGACAACGCAATGCCTGTTTCGCCAAATGATGTGTGCCATAAAAAAATTTTGGGGATAAACGTCTGTATATTGTAGTGACAGTCACTAGATGGCAGAATTGCAGCTCATTAAATTTATCTCATCCTCATACAGTGGTTTGTACAGATAAATAAATAAATATTACCAGGCCTATATCGGAATCGGTTGATATCGTAATCGGAAATTACATTTTTGGACAATATCAGCATATCAGATATCGGCAAAAAGTTGATATTGAACATCCCAAATTCTCTTTAAAATCGTAGTCAATGGATTTGTCACTAGTTGCTTTCTATTTTGCTACAGGGACTAGAGACTCTAAATATAATGTTCAAATGTATTTGAGTAATTGTGTTTTTCCAGCTTGACTACTAGGTCTAGTCACATTAAAATGATCCAGTTAAACCATGCAAACTCCATTTTTCTTAAAGTCTAACAAAGGTCAAACATACTTTGGTAAACACATTCTGCCTGTACTTGTACACTGAGACTAATCCAGTTAAACTATCTCTCTCCTACACACACACACACACACACACACACACAGCAGAGGCAGAGGTCAACCATGTTGTCTGCTTGCGTTGTGCAGTTGAGACAGTTATTTCCTCCTGTCACTCTCCTGGGAGCAGCAGGATCTGCAGCCCCGTGGGTGTGCTCGGCGGCGCTGGGCGGCACGTCAGCAGGGTTTGAGGCTGGCTCCAGCAGCCCCTCAGGGAGACCCTTTGATTAATTGAGCTGGCAGATTTATGGCGGCTCTGGCAGCTATTCTGCTTTGTGTGAATGTGTGTCGTTGTCCATGTTTGTCTCTGCACGTGTTTGTGTTTGTCTTTGGTGTGTTCAGGTATATTTATAAAACGCATTTATATTCTATATTCATTATTTGTTCATGAAGGCGTATGCGTGTGGATATGTGTTTAAAACTAGTGTCTCTTTCACTAATTGTCTCCGTCTCTGTAATTACACCTTCCCGTCCTGGGAACAGCATGAGGTAACCTTGGTGTCAAAGCAGGCCAGACATGTAGCATTCCCACTGGGGTGAGTCTGGGGTCTGTGTCAAAACTTAACACGGCCTCTCCACAGGATTGATGTGCAGTAAGTTGGACAGCCCACCACCCAAACATCATCAGGACGCCTGCTTGACTTCACATTGTTGAACTATGAGACAGACTGAAGGTGGAATTTTCTGGACTAAAAACATGATGTTGTAGTAAGAATTACAATTTAAACACTAAATTTTCGGAGTTGCGCCTTTTTAAAAATGCAAAAAAAAAAAAAAAAAGCCATACAGTAGAATTTAACTACACATTTATAAAGTATGAAGACAAACAGGGTAATTGAGCATCAGAAAAATGAAACTGGAACTGATTGCTGTTTCCTTAAATAATCTTCATGTAAAGTAAATTCCACACTAGGACCAATACGACTAAAACAATATTTGTTATTTATTTCTCTTTACTACACTTATGACAGAGGTAACATGCACACTGGAAAATATGGCAAACCCAACACTTTGATTTACCTGACCTGAACCAGTTCAAACCAAAAGGCCATGCCCGTAGCCTCATTAGCACACATAGTGGAAATACAGTCTCAACTACTATCGCTTCTAGAAAACATGCTGAAGATGTCCAGTAGAACTAATGTTTTTTTTTATTTATTTACGTAAGTCCCTGGTAGCTGTTCCGGAAGGGGCCACATTCCCATGACTGATGAACAAACAAGGTCTTTCAAGGACTTGTGACAAGTGACCCCATCTTATCCGCAACCCAGATGTTTGCTTTTAAAAAAGAAACAAACATCAAACTTTGGCACAGTGCTGTGTAAGTCAGGCATATAACTAAACTTCTGATCAAATTGGGGTAAATTAAACATTTTAATCAAATTGAGAGATGATAAACAATAACCTTTTACTGCCTAAACCTGCTGATTTGATCTATAGGTAGTGACAAAAGTTAACACACTGTTCCTAATGTGTTATTCCTCGCATATCCGTCATCTTTCCCACTTGGATTAAACACTAACTCACCAGCAGAGCAAACAGCAAGCATTAGTGCGAACGGAACATGCAAATGTATAGGATGAAGTACTTCTTATTAAATCTGGCAGGGTCTATGCGTTTCAGCACTTCATCAAATGCCAAGCATAATCCTGCTATTTACAGGCGCACAGTACGTGCCCTGTGGAACGTCTTAACAGCTCTGAAAGCAAACATCATCAACAACAACTGTCCTGTCACAGGTGATGTTATCAGATACAGAGAGAAATGGAGGTGGAGGATACGGAGAGAGAAGTCACTCTGCAGTCAGATTAGATTTATTTAAGGGGAAAACAGCCTGCTTTAAGAGAAGTTATGATTTTATAGTCTTCTTACTTCTAGTCGTTGAGCCGATCTCAGCTGTCAAAGAAAATATATATAGGAAAAATAAACATTTTTGTGGTTGAACTATGTATCTTTCACTGAAATACCTAATTGAATTGTTATTTACAGCTAAAATACGTCTCCTCAATCATAGTACTTAGGACAGTATTATTCAATATTCTGTTTTTTTATTTAAGCAGTTTAAAATAACAAATTAAATAACTTTTACATTTATATATTAAATATCTTTAACTGTTTATTGTGGTGATAGAATTACATGATCAATAGAAATGTACAGATTAGATTAGATTAGATTGAATTTAGTTTATCCCACACTGGGGAACTCATTGCAGCTACAAAGGGACAGCAGTAAAAAGACTGTTGAATAAAAACAAGGCATTTTCTAAAAAGTAGTAATTCAATTTTGTATAGTAAATCAGTGAGGAAAAACAGGATTAGTCTCACTGACAGGCAAAAATGCTGTTTCGCTGTGAGCAGGTCAAGAATTTCTTAAAACTGGTAGTATTGAAATGATATCTGTCACCACTTTTAGTTCTATTACAATTATTTTGAGTAAATTTTCGATGACTTTCTGTAGAGAATCTGTTGCTTTGTAACATGGTTTGGGAAATCTGTCTTCTCAGCTGCCACAGAGTGAAGCTTCAGTCACAGAAATAGGAGATTGGAGCAGAGAGAGCCGGGGTTAGAGGGGGTGACAGAGCTCACACACAAACACACACTGCCTTTGGAGAAATTCCTCAGATTTTTGCTGGGATTTCTGACAGTGATAACTACTACTACTAGAGAGCAACGCTGAAGAGCGGAGAAGAATGCTAAAGTGTGCAGCTCTCAATGAACAGAATCATCAAACACAGGAGCAGAGAGAGACTTTTTCTGGCACCATCTTCTGCTCCATAAAACACAAGTTGTCTCAACTCTGTCTGCTGAGCAGCTGCTGATGAAAAAACAGCACTTCACAGGAACAGGCTGATTTCATTCCAAGACACTCTGAGGCCTTTTTGGGAAAAATGCTCCCCCTTGAAATCCATCATCCGTTCCTTTAAAACCAAAAACAGCCTCCAGTCCATCCTCGGTAGCGGCTACTTTGTAAGTATCATTAGATGGCTCATAACTTTAGCAGTCCTCTGCAGTGTGTTAAGCCTCAACGCCAGGTATCATCTCGATAGGGTTTAAAAACTTAAATCCCTATATGGAGATTTACACCCAGTCTCGCCTGAAGTGAAGTGAAGAAAGCGTCCAGAAACTCAAGCCCTGTGCACAGACTCCACGTCATAAATTTAACTGCACTATGTAAAACATTTAATTTCCTGTCCTCGTGTCTGGACGCCCAGCTTAAAGGCAAACACTCTTCAAATTTTGTGTAATCCGTCAGAGCACACTGAAGTTATCTTTCAGCCGAGTTTGACAGCGACCCCAAACATTGGAACAACTCTCGTTCCTGATTTGTCAAATATGTACAGTGAAAGCCACAGGCTGCGGATGACAACAACACGACCCATTTTGCAGGTGTGAACTTCTGTGGGGTCAGCGAGGACAGAGGAGCAATACAAACAGTTACTCAGCTAAACTGCAAGAAAGAAATCAGATAAATATGCAAGAATAAATAGACTGATCTGATGATGAAGATGGTTGTTTCATACTGAGAAGTAAATGGTTCAATATTATAAAGTTCTTGGGAGAAGTTCTTGGGAGAAGGCCAGCTAAACCCTGGACAGTTAACAGGTTCATGACAAGACCAAATACAGAACCAAACCCCCAGCTACACTCACGTTCAGATCCATGGTATGTGTGTTATGTCCAGCTATGTTATGTTTTTGGGCTGTGTGAGGAAGAAATAGTGCCTGAAAAAAAGGACTATACAAACTTTCCAATGAAAAAACCTTGGCCAGTGCCAGGCACTGATCCTGTAATGTTTTTGCTATAGGGCAGCAATCATCAACTGGTGGCCCATGGGCCGACTGCGGTCCGCCAAACTGTCCAATCAGGCTTGCGACTGGATTCAAAAAGGGAGGATCAAAGAGAAAATATCATGTAGTCCCCACTAGCAAATCAACTGAAAAAAACAACAACGTAGACGACAATAACTATGAGTAATCCCCACATTTTATGACTATTTACATCCCGTTAGACAAAAATGTGATTTTTAATTCATTTTATTTGCGTGTTCAGCCACTATGGTGTCAGTCCAGATAGATTGAGAGCAGTCATCACTACCCCTCTGTTTGGTTAGAATAATATAATGTGATGTAATATAATATAATATAATATTTGAATATTAAATATTAAAACATCTAATTTTATTATAAATAGATACAAAACAAAGATGCTGGATAGAGATTCCTGTAGATTGCTTTTTTAATCTAATGCATATTTACAGTTCATTTGTAAATTGGATATTAATAATATTAAGAACTGAAAGCTATTTTGTTCTTTGTATTAAAACATATCACTGATAAATTCAAATGTGTGACCTAAGCGTCACAACAGACTGCTTTAAACAAAATGACTCCATTGTTTTTTCTGTGCTGCACCAGCAGAGGTCAGTATTGTGTCAGTGAATATTATAACTGAGCACATGTGCTCGTTGATGGAATTGCCGGTCACGTGTCAGGGTGAAAGAAAATCGAGCAAAAGAAAAAATCGTGACACACTGAAGAAGTGAGTCTCCTAAGGTGAACACGTGTTATTTTGGGATGGAAACAAAACGACTACAGTCAACCTTATTTGTATTTTTACAAAAGTTTGAAACCCTGAAAAACACATACTTTATCTTTTTTGGCAAAATGACATGAAGCCTGGGCAGAGGGATAACTTGGACAATGTTTTTCCCATTGTGAAAGCTGTGTGTGCTGCAGAAAAAGGCTGCTGCACCTTTGAGCATTGTTCTTTTTTAAAACTCCACTTCAAAGTGTGCTGCTTCCACAGGAGATGCATTTTCCTTCCTTCAGCTGTGTTATCGTTTATGATCGATATCAAACAGACACGGCGCATAAATCAAACACGAGCAGCCCCACATCTCTTTCAAGTACCTACAATCTCCACCATTCTAAAACAATACACAGACTGTGGCCGTCTGTCTGTTTGCCAAGAGCAAGGAAGTCAGGAAGTATTGGCCAAACATACCCCTTCTGTAAATAGATAGGGCTTAATGCCCTGCACACACACACAAACACACACTCATTGAGTCACTTCTGTCCACATGCACAGACCTGCAGAGTACATTCACCCCCCAGAAAGATTCACAATAACACACAGATCCTATGCAGCTCACATAGGTCTTCATAGAAACCAGTAGAAGATTACAACAACAACAACAACAAAAGGATATATTTTTGCAAATAAAATGTCCTACTGTCTCCAAGTGTTAACGACTGTGCACTCAGTTCAACATCGGAGACTTGTCAAGAGCCCTCTTATGGCAGTCTTATCAAATTACAAGCAGGAGAGAAAAAGCTGCAGATTTCTCAGGCTTCAGTCTTTGACTGAGGTTCTCAAATGATCCAGCCTCAGGACCCACATTTTTCCTCCGTCGATAAGTCACGACCCGAAGTTCTAAGTCTTTCAAATGTACTTTCTCGAAACAACAAGGAACAGGAGATATATATCAAATATTAAAGCACTTCATATGTTGTCTGTAAACAGCAAAAAGCCCCTGTTAAGAAACACAACTGCCAGACCTCTTAATGGAATCACATATAATACACTGGAGTGATATTAATAAACTGGAGTACAGTCTAAATAGAGTCTGTGTTTACAGTAGACTTTGAAGCTCATCCTCTCTGTCTCTGTGTCAGGATACCAGGACAGACATTGTGTCCTCCTCCCCACTATTTTCCAGAATGGTGTGTCCTTTCCTTGCATTGTGAGGGAACGCTCCCTGGCCATTCACCGCAACAAGGAAGCGGCATTTCCTCAGGACATCTCTCCCAAAACTTTTCAAGGGCACGGCAGCGGAGAGGTTTGTTTTGTTTCGTGGAGTTCTGGGAGATAACCGAAAATTGTACTGTTTATCTTGACTTCCCTGCACTGTTTGGTCACAAAGCTCCTCCACACGCTGCCTGGAGCGACCACCGTCCCCTACTGCCAGCACTGTTTGTTTTTGGAACCGCTATCTTTTGTTGGTCGTAGGTTTTTGTTTTTCCGACAGTGCTCAGAAGGGAAATTTGTTCAGTTTGTGTCTACAAAAGTATGTTTAAGAGAGTCAGCTTATCTTCTCAGCTTCTCCTGAGGGCAGGAAGTGACTGGCTGAGAGGAAAAGCTAAAGCTAATGTAATCTAATAGACGTTTAAGACAAAAAAAAAAAAAAAGCAAGCTGTTGTGAATTCTTCAGAAGAACTGGGATCTCAGAGGTTCGCAGGTTATCTCTTCAAAGTGTGAGGACCACAGAGTGTGATTAGCAACAAGCTGAAACCTGTATTTATCCTCCAGGACACTGAAAAGAATCTCTCACTTTCCCATTGATTTAGTGTCCTTATTTTTGAAAGTCTTTCAAATGTCTGAACACCATCCATCAAATTGATGCTCTGTAAGGCAATATTTAACTTACAGTATGTCATTCAAGGACTTAAGGTATAAACGGCTTCATTATGACTGAAGGACAGTCTTCACATTTTTTAACAATTAAAATGTTGTACATTCATTCCTTTCTCACACTTATATTTCTATATTTCAAATAACATACAGTATATGTAGAAAATCAACATTTAGGGCCATGCAGTGGAAGAGTGGTTTGTTCTCTTGTCTGAATATAACAAGATGACAAGGTTGGTATAACTGATGGTCTGTGTGTGGAGTTCCCTGGTTTCCTCCATGTGCTCCAGTTTCCTCTCACCGTGCAACATCTTGCAGATTAGGAATAAGGTTAATTGGACATAGGTATTAATGAGTGTAAATAGATGCGTAGTGTGTCCATATGGACTGGTGAACTGGGTGTACCCTACCCTGGCCTAATACTACTTAGGCTATAACCTCTTCTTCAATGCAAATTACACTTTTTAAGTTTGTAACTAACATTTATAAACCATACATTTATAAACCAGGAGCAGGTGGAGTTTGAAGCATACAGAGTAATACACTACTTATATTTGTGACCATCTGAAAGGTTCCCTGCAAACAGTTTAGAGTAATTTCAACCAGAAAAAATAACCAATATTACCAATGTCAAAGCAGGTAAATGTCTCTCTCTGCAAAAAAGACAAAAAACAAAACAGAACATTTTCTGCTCTATTGCTACACCTGATTCAGATGAAGGCAGATGTTAGATCCAACGGCTGATACAAAAACATGGAACAAGCCTAGAAAAAGAGTAATTATTGAGAGAGAGCGAGGGATTATTGTCATCTAGTGCTTGCAAGACCCAGAGCATGCTAATTGGTCAGTTTTCCTAAGTAGATCTCAACGGCTGGGCTTTTCTGGGAGTAGGGATGACTGTTTGTTCAACCTATAACTTATCTCAGTGTTACCTACACGTGTAGAGCAAGAGGTTTCACGAGAAAATGTAAAGTGCAGTAGCTGCTCAGAAGTTTAAAGGTTTCATGACAGTCTTTGACTACTCTGTGTCTTGCTGGCTGGTTCTCCCAAACTGAAGACTACCCTCTGGGTGCCTGTGATTGATAGTGGCAGCTCTAATCCAGTGGCAATCCTCTGTTAACCCCACCATCAACCCCTCAACAACATCAGCATCTTGCTCTGATTTTGGCCCTGTTTCCCTTCATATCTAAGCCTCTTAATCATTTTCATTTTCTCCTCTCTAAGCAATCTCCTTTCATTTGCTCGTCTTTCTTGCTCTTCACTGCTGCTCTTGATGGATCGCACTGCTGTACATGTTTGTATTCAAAACAGGCAGGAAATATTTCAGTCTAAAGCTGGAAGTAATTTGTCGAGGCCCCGCTTTGCAACCAGAGGCCTGCAGGAACAAATTCCTCTGCTGCTTGGTTGAAATCAGCAAAGATTAAAGGTCCTGTGTGAAGGGTCTGGGAGGGGAATCTACTGGTAAAAAAAAAAATAATTGTGTTTTTGTAAGTCCGTAAACACCTAAATCTAATAAATCAGGAATTACAGTGCACAGTGAGCAGTGAGTTTGAAATGTATTAGTAACTTTGAAGAAAGGGTTTGGTTTTCATTCAGCAAGCATGGCCAAAGCATGGTCCAGGGGCCAGTTGTGGTACACACAAATTACTTCTTTATCAAAACCTTTTGGTTTTACTTTAAGGGAAACAAAACCTCAACAATATACTGTATATTATTTACCAGGTATTTATTTTGTAAAATATTTTGTATATACTATTAAAATCACAATGTATTAACCATACCAAACTTTGCTGGTAATTTCGTGGCTATATAATCTAAGTTAAACTTTAGCTTATTATTAGCTTTTTGGTGAAGTTTTGCAACAATTACCTAAATTGTAGCTACTTTGGCTACCATAGAAGTTCTAACTTATATTAGAAATCTTATCTAACTTTTAATGTTCTTTAAGTCGTTATTTCCTTATCTTTTTAAAATGATTTATTCAATGATATAGTAATTTTTTTGTTAATTCTGGTGGTCTCTGCTATATCTGGCGTATCTTTAAGCTAATTATATAAATATATACACATCATATATTCTTTGCATTTCATTTAAGCATTGTCCATATACACTTATTTTCGGACCGTTAGTCAAACTAAACTTTAAAAACTCTCTGAGAGTTTTGAACAAGTCGATTTTTCTCTAACTGTGCCAGTGGGGGGTTGAAGTGTGGGTCAATTTGAATTAAAATCTTCCTGCAAAACAAAACCCACCACAAAGACAAGTGTTTGTTTAAAGTCATTGCACTGGCATCGAAAAGGGTATAATGTTGTTTTCTTAACCACAATTTCAATTCAACCACACTGGCAATTACATCAATTTGTTACATGACTTGAAGCAGCGATGCGGGGGATTTCCTATATTTCTGAAGCTTTATGTTGTGAGTCATTATAATATCTACACAGCACTACAATAGAGCTCCTGCACTGAGAGTGAACACCGGCCTTTGTGTCGACTTTTAAGAGTTTTCTACTGAAACAAGGAACAGATTTTAAACCAATTTTAATTTCATTCATTTACCGAGGCATTTGTTTCTTTGTAAGGCAGACTATTTGTTTTTTATTAAAGTTCCCTTAGGACTAATACTCTGTTAAGCACACAATGATTAAGAATCTTTTTACTTTTAACCACATTATTTGGACATCTAAGCCTAACTGTTAGCCTTGGAATTGTTTCCTTTGCAAAAAGAACTGTATTAAACAACATAACATAAAGAAACCAGGCATCCAGATACAAAAAGACAAGGTCATATGTCAAGGTCAAAAAGTTCACCCAAAGAAGTTCATCCATTTGTTTTCAGAGGAACTACCAAAAGTAATGCTACCTTAAGGTACATTTGCTTCTTGTTCTAGCCTTATGTCTCTGTAACACACACACACACACACACACACACACACACACACATATACATTTAAAATTATTATTATTAATTATTTTTTTATTTCAAGGGTACGTAGGCTTTTGTAAATTACCCTTTTATTTTCATCAGGCTCTGTGTCCAAACTACAATACACTGGGGAATGGCTAAAAGAAAAAGTCAGAGGTCATTGTCCTAAATAACCTGGAATGAGCAATTTCAAAGTACACAGTCTTCTTGCCTCTGCTTGCCTGTGCTTCTACTCAAAACACACAAAAGCTCCCACAATCACATCTGACTGTGTTTCATGGCAAATGTAAGCAAATTCTGGCTCACGAGACGCATAAATATTTTCATTTTATTTTATTTTTAAGTTCTATATTAATCCCATGTGGGAATTCACTCTGCATTTAACCCAGCTGTGAAACACTCCAGTGAATACCACCACACACAAAGGAGCAGTGAGCTGCACTACGGTTACACGACCAGGGAGCGGGGAGTGCTTGCTCAACACACTACAATCCTGCCGAGGCTGAGACTCAAACCCCAACCCTTAGATCACGAGTTCAATGCTGTTACATCATATTAGTTTGTGAAGGAAACACAGTTGGAATTGTAATCCAATATAATCCAGAGCAACACTTTCGTGTATCTTAAATGTCTAGAAATACTACTTGCATAAATCTTTAATAGATTATAATGCACTTGAACCTATAACAGGACACACAATTTTTTTTTTTTTTTTAAATAAAGAGCAATTATCAAATGCACACCATCCGTGAAAGCCAAATCCTCTAAATGGGCTTCGTGCTTCCGCATCCTCAGCCTATAGATTTAAACAAAGCTACTTTATCTCAAACTCATCTGGCCTTTTCTCTGAACCACTAAAACCAAATTTGGTGTAGTCGTAGTTCATATGGAGGCCAAAGTGCACATTTGTGCCCTGTGACAATCAAAACTGTGCTTAGGAAAAGTCCAACTGGTCTTAATGGGTTGTTTCAGGCAAATGTGTTAAAGCTGTTCAGCTTTGAAAATTTGTTATGCTAACATATTTGGCCATCCTGAAGGAGCATCTGGGAAGTTACAGAGCAGAGTGAGATCACTGCGCTCTCTCTCGCTGCACATTGTTGTCAGTGATCCAGCCTTAAGCATATGGCTCTCGTAAGGACACTTAGAGACGACTTTCCCAAAGTGAAATGGAATTGTGCAACATTCCCATGTGTGAGATGTTTCCTCACCAAGTTTGTTTATTCTAGACCTAGTATGAGCAGAAAGGTTGACCACCAACACATTCCTATGGACTGGTGGTGGTCACAGTTCACAGACAAATGGATAGACGCACATGTAAACACAATACATGATGTGGTTGTCTCATGTTAAATGATAGATGGGGTTTTATTTGATGTAGTCGAGTGCATGTGAATCTGCCAAAAAAAAAAAAAAGAAATATTGAAAGCCAAGACCAATGGGGTTAATGAGGTATTAAATCAAGATGGGCATAAATCAACCAGTATGCGTAAGACTAAGTCGGAAAACATCAACTTCCCCACCAACAGTTGGGAAGTAAGATAATGAGTTCAATCCTGTTTATTCACAGGGTTTGCCTAAAACTTGGTCAAGGTTTGGAATAGATCTCTCTTAAAGTCTCTTAGATAAACACAAAAACAACACAAAAATGCAACCACAAAATCTGAAACTTGTGGCACATGACAAGACTTTGGCACAATGTCATTTGCACAGAGCTGGGTAAACATACTGGTAAACTGAGACTCTAGGAAGGCTTAAAGTAGTCTCACTAGGAGGTCTTACAACATTTGTTAGTCTATGTATTAACATAAAGGAAATGTTGAACTATCAAACTATGTCAACAGCTTCACACATAAATATTATGAAGGATTTTTGTATAATTATTTTTCCTTAAAATGTGAGCAATTCAATAAATAAGATCTTTTGGGATCAGCTGATATGAATGGACAGGTGTGACATCTACTCATGTTTCAAGGTGCAGCGGCTGCATAAATAGGGTTAAGAAAGAATAAATCCTGTTTTCTTCACAGGCCAGAACGACAAGACTCTGTGCAGCCAAAAGCCTCTTGAATCTGTAATATCCTGTCCTGGGAGATGGAGGATCCTCACAGCTGCGCTGTGATCAGGAATTACTGTGCTGCTTCAAAGACTGCGATCAAGCCAAACCTCAAACAAAGACGGTGGGGGGGTAAACCTTTGGGTGGCTGTCATGGTCATTGTCCTGGTGGCTCACAATCTCCACCACCACAACCACACTTTTCACAGAACACACTCGTGAACCCACTCTCGAATCACATGCAAACACCTAGCCCACCCAGTCTTCCTCATGTCCTCGGGATTTTTAAAATTTAAATTTAAAAATCTCCTCAAGTTTGTAGCATGGCTGGGTCTATTTGCAGAGAGCGGAATGATAAAAGAAGCTAGCGAAGGATGGCGAGAGCAAGGTGGTGGATTAAAAGGTGCAAGAGAAAAGCGCAGAAGATCCCCTATTCAAGAAATCCGTGATGCCCGCGGGCCCTCCCGCTGAGAGTGTTACTTCATGAAGCATGCAGACAAAGGCTCAGTAGAAAAAGTCACCCTTAATTCTCCTTTTGATCACCCAAAATCCTTTGTGTCTCTGAGATCTTTACACATTCTTTCCTTTTTGTGCCAATGTGCTAAGTTGGGAATGATTAGTGTCTGTGGATTAATCCCCTTATGTCATTCCCCGTCTGCAGGGACAGGGACGCTGCCAATCAGCTTACAAACAATACAATAACACTGTTAGTCTAATGGATTTATAATAGTCTGTGTCCACAGCTTTTCTGTAATGATGAATGTGCATCAAACTTTTATTTTTGCACAGTTTTCATGTTAATAAAGGTACATTATAAAAATATGTTATGCAATTCAAGTTATATATTAAAGTTCATCAATATGGTATAGTTTACAGTATTGGAATATAATTAATCTTTTTTTACAAATTAATTTTAATCTTAAGTTTTCCTTTCGGTATTTTATTTGGGAAAACATTTAATTTCTTTTTTCTGATTTTTTTTTTTTTTTTTGAGGCAGTTTTCAATGTTTAAATTCAACTTCAAACTTATTTCATTCTCTTTGAATTCCTTTTTCCTTTAACTATTGTGTTGGGCATTTGTTGCTCGAAGAACCTTGCACGTATCATTATTGTCTGCTAAATCCTGGAGGCTGATACACAAGAAATGCCCAACGACCCTGTCTTTCAGGTGTTTAGCCTCTTCGTGGTTAAATACCAGAAACTTCCCAGCAGTTAGTTAGAGCTGAAAAGGCCACGTGGATTAGAGGTGAAACATCTTCGACATGACTACCTCTGGATTAGAATGAGCTACGTGGACGTGTGCATGTGTGAATAAATGTTTTTTTTACCTGTGCATACCAACATGCGCGTGCACCTGTGCCATGCTGTGACTGTGTGTGGTGGCTGTTCAACGAGAAACTCCAACTAGCTCAGACCACTTTAACCACTTCCTCCTTTATCTGCGACAGCTCCTCAGAGAGGCCGAGATAAGAGCATGGCTCTGACGCTTTGATGCTTTTCCTCGTCTGACAGTGTTAAACAAGGGGGAAACCCACATGTTGTGGCCCCGGGTCCTTCCGTCTCCACACTTATCTTCAACTGTGTGATGTGGGACCATGGCTGAGATCAAATCATTAATTAACATCTCTTTGTTCACCGTGTATGGCCAGAAAATTTGTTCACCGGCGTTCAGGGGAGAGAAGAGGCATTGATAAAAGTTTTTTTTTTTTTTTTATCTCAGCTTTTACAAAGGGGAAACACAAAAAGTCACGTGAAATCACAGCACAATTTGGCTTCAATCAGATACCTCCAAGCAGCGACACTACGCCTGACTCCGCTGGGATTTCATCACTTAGCCTTTACATGATGTATATAGAAAGTTCATGGGACACATATACATGCCAAAACCTGTCCAGACCTGCAGGGTGTTACTCTTGACGTTATCAAGTTTTGTCCAAAAATGCCACCTACGGGAAAACGCTGACGAGTGGTGCTCTTTCTATACGGCCCGCAGTAGAAGAGATGAAGTATAATCCCTTTCTATAATTAAAGTATGAGGAAACATCAAAGCCAAGGTGTTAAGGAGTTTGAACAGGATATCCATTACCTCTGAGGCTTTTCTGCCTGAAAAAATATACTAAAAATGTGGAGAATATCAAATGACGCTAGTGAGGCAATGATTGAAAGATGCATCTCCATAGTGTGCTGTGAAAATGCCTGTGGCAAATGAGGGTAATTATTTTTATTCTATTTTGGTAATGTTTTGACACATTTTCAACCTTATATTTTCAATATCATTTTACTAGAAAGAGAATGTTGAGTATGAAGGGAAAATAACAGCTAAATAGTATATATATATACATTCTGGTTCAATAGTGTAGCAGTTAGCTACTGTGTTAGCCTGCCATGGCATACTTGTGGTCATAACTGTGGGATAAATAAAAGTTCAAATTATTATTATTATTGGTAGTAGTAGTAGTAGTAGTAGTAATAGTATTAAGGTTAAGTCCAGGCTCGTACTTCTTTAAGATAATGATGTGATTGAAGCAACAGTGAAGCAATGATTGTCCTAACTGAACACTATGTGTTTTTTTTTAATACTCATACATCCACTTTTGCTCAAACGTCCACATCATCTGACCACAGTTTTCTTAAGACCCATTTTTATTCTACTGTTTGATTTTTTTTTTGTTTGTTTTGTTGTTGTTGCTTGTGTTCAACTTGTGTGTTAGTTGGTACCATGATGCTTTGCGTTTTTATGATTTTTTTTGTCCTACTGATCACATGATCAGATTGGATGTATTGTCTTGAAACTAGATATATTGTGTGAAAATGTCTGCAGTGTGTGTATGCTGGGTCCAATAAAATAAAACATGGGTAAAACAGAACAGCTGAACAAACTGAGTGACAACATGTTTCACAGAATAGAGAATTACCACTTGATGTCTCTGGTAAACTGAGGCCTAACCTTCCATTAATATATATTTAAGGACTAGCGTGAGGCACTGTACCGTAGCGTACTTCATAAACTCCTGTCAGTCAACTCCTCAGTACATACAGTAGGTTCCTATATGGACAGCAAGACAGACGCAGGCAATGTGATGTAAAATAAACATCCTGACGCGAGGACAGACAGAGAGAGACACACATGCAGTCAGAAAGACAGGCGAGAGTGAGAGCAGCTGGGAGGCTGGGTGGGACAGCTGTGTTCTTCTGGAATGTTCTGTTATTTCCAGATCAGGAGTTCTCTTTTGACTTAAACCAAACTCTGTTCTTTCATGGAAAGCCGCCTGCAGGCCCTTCGAGCTCCACAGCAGGCTCTGCTGTGTGCCTGCCATCTCCTGACCTCGTCTATAGTCTTGTAATATTGGTTTAGGAACAAAAGCGACTGGTTAATTCAATAGAGCACCTTTCCCAATAAACCAGCTGGGCACTCTTGCTGTGTGGCAAGACAGCGCCGCATGCAGCCGTTTTCACTGTGTCACAGCAGCGGAAGATAAATGAGAAGTTCACAGATGGAGAGGGAAATGGACTGCACTTGAGTTGTAGGAAATGACATTCAAAAAGGACAACTAGAAAGTGTACTTGAAACTAGACAGGAATATTGTTTCATTTCATTTGAAGCATGAGGAAGAAATGTCAACGCTATGAAAAGTAATTCTGAAAACACAGTAGAGACTGGCATTTCAGGTGATTTTCAGAAACACCCGAGAGCATTAATATTTCACAGAAAGGCTTCACTTCAATTCCCGTTTGATTTTATTCATTATTTTCAACATCAGAAACTATCAGGATGTGGAATTTGCCCAAAGGAGACCCTTTCCCAAATCCATCCATTTAATTTTCTTTTAAATATTGAAGCTGAAGGTTGCTACAATGACTTCTAGTGTCCAGCAAACGCCAGAGTGTACCGCAGGTGCAAGGGTACGCTGCCTTAGTTTGCACACTGTTTTACAAGTGTGTGCCAAATGCCACGAGCCATGTTTCAGATCTATGGTTTCGGAAAGCCTAACTTATCTACAAGAGATTTTGAAACTTGATATTTAATGTGTAAAACGTTGTATCTTCATGGCTTAAAATGTTTTTCCCCTGATTTCCCTGATAAAAGCATCCTATTGTCAGTCAGTACTAGTGTTGTTGTTGTTTACTGTTTATCTGTGCGTTTCCTCTAAATCACAACTCAAAGCCCCATCACTAACCATGTTTATCTGTGCGTTTCCTCTAAATCAGATCAAATTGTACAAAAGTAAATGTTCAAGTTTCAAGGGTCAAAAACTTGCTGCCCATTTATTTATCTTCTACAGTAACACCTAATCCTTTTCAGTATTGTATGGTGCTGAAGCCAATACCAGCAGTCACTAACATAGACTGAGCATCAAACCAGTGACCAGGTTATCTTCCCCCTGTAAAGCAACAAGACGTGAGCACAACAAACCAATTTTTTTTTTAAGTGCAGTCAGCACAACTTGTAAATGTCCATTATATGTAAAACATGTTACTACCATAGACATCAATACCATTAACTCTAAATAATAATGTTTACCAGAATTATAAATTTGTTACGATGTTGTTGCCCTCTGATGGACGGTCAAGAGAATACAGCTTTCCGGCACTTCCTTATTGGCTTCACCACAGAGAGCAGCTCACATGTGCTTCAAAGTGTGTGTGTGTGTGTGTGTGTACAGTATGTCCTGGAGCCAGTGTTAGTGTTTGCACAGGGAATGTGCTCATGATTTGGTGTCACTGAGGTCATTAGTGGTGTAACAGTACAGAGACAGTGACAACAGCCTGGTGAAAACTGCTCCTCTGTGTCTGGCGGAGCTGTCAGCAGTAGTTAGTTACTGGAGCTGTTGACCGGCTCTCTTCACTCGCTGATGTTGATCGACTGCACAGATGCAACAGTTCAATCACGTCGGTCCCACTGCTGATGATAAAGTGCAAGATGTCTGGAATGGTTCGTTGCCAGGAAACCCAAAATATCCACACTAATAAGGTACAATCACAGATTAGAAATGTCAAACATTGCAGCTAAAAAAATCTAGTATAACAAAAAATGGTGAGAACATCTAAAATCTATGGGTTGGGAGTTCACTTAGACCTTTGATTGAAAGGCAAAAGGACAACGAATATATAAAGTATAGTAGTATATAAGGTGTACTACAATAATAAACATATGATTTGTTTTGTATTTTGTGTAAACAGGAATAGAATTAAACAAAGTACAATAAAACAGACCAAAGTAGAAAAGACTAGATCAAAAAGGAATAGAATGAGATAAAGACATTTAGAAGAGAACAGAATAGACTGAAAGAAAGTAGAACAGGATCGAATAGAACAGATTAGGATTAGCCTCTGTACAAGATCTGTTTATTTCTGGGCTGGATTAAATCACTGTCTCATGTTGGCTCATATAAGAACCTTAAACAATGAATATGGGCTCATATAAGAACCTTAAACAATGAATTAATACATTTGAGAATTTTTTCACTTGGCAGCACAACCGTGATGTTTAATTCACATAATTAAAGGAGCTTGTTGTGAATGAACATTGATGCAACTGTCGTTTCATTTCGTTTGATGCCCGGAGTTGAATTTATATCCTCAACGTTGTTATTTTAACAAACTAATTACACTTGCATGAGTGTGTGTGACATGCAGATTACTGCGTGCTGATCTCCACAGGTATTTCTTCTCAGGGCTTCCACTTCTGTTTCTCTGTAAGACTCGTTACACTGCTCGGAGCTAACTCATGTCATCAGTGGGAGCCAGTTTGACGGGCCCTGACACCCTCAGCTCTTTGAGGATCAAGATGACAGTTTCCCAACGAGAGGTTTTTAATGGCGTGGTGAGCGAAAACATGAAGAAAAAAAAAGAGCTGCCGGCTGTCAGGGGTAGTAAATGGTGATTTTGTTTCACTTCCCTTCGTTTTTTTTTTTTTTTTTTTTCCTTTTTTTTCCCAGAATCAAAACCTCATTGAACCCTGTCCAAAACCAGCATGTTTGGCCCTGCCATGAGGAAAGACAGTCATGTTATTTATTTCTTAGCTAGAGGTTGTACTTAGGGAGGTGTTGATAGTGCTTCACATGCCACATTGTGGCTTCGCTGCAGTGACTGGCTCCACTGTTGTGCTCCTACATCGGCCTCTGTTGCGGGCAGAGTTAATTAATGCAGTTGGAATGTAACGAGTGTTGCTCGTCAGCCAAGTGCGTGCCCGCTGGCATTTTATCAGCTTGTCACATTAATGAAATACTGTGCACGTTGTGATTGCTCAACTTCCATTTCAACTTTTAAACTTTGTTCGTCTCCAGCTCATGATGTAAGAGTTAAATCAAGGATTTAAGTCAGAGAGAGGCTGCAACAGAAACCACAGCCGACACACTCTGAATCTATTTTGAAGTTTCCTGAACGCATGCACATATAAGGCTAAAAACAGTGAGATGGGGTCAAACTCTACATCTGTCTTGTAAAATATTTCTGCGTAGAAACAAATGTGCTGCTGACACACTTCCTAAAGCAACATGCTTGGAAATAATGTAAAAAAGGTGTTTGTGTTTTGATAATAAATGTAATTAAAGGAAATAAAGTCTCGTGAACTTGTTTTTGTCACATTTCTGAATGTGTTTATATGAAAAGAAAAACTAAAGCAACGTTTTAGCTGATCCTCGTTGCTGAGGTCACAATGGAATATTATTTTCTGATGTGAATTTTATGCTGTTTTCACAGCGGATAACCTTCAACCCTCCACATTTATTCAAGTTTGAATTTAACTTCACAGACTCTCAGACCCACATCTGGAATCAAGCACCAATCCTGGAGAAGCTGGAGGTGCAATTATTTTTTGTCAGATGTTGTTCACTCTAACACCAAGCTTTATTGGCAGACGATGAGGAAAAATGCACATTCGCATTGTCAGTGATATCTAATAAAACAACAAGCATGGCTGTGTTCTCAACCGAAGTGATTGGAATCCAGGTAATATAGAGATAATCGGAGAGGGGAATGTTGTTAAATATGTTTTGTTTTGCCCTTTGTTTACGTATTAGATTTTCTGTGTACGATCCCTATGGCAATAATCACTGATCCTATGGCAAAAAGAGGCCTCATAATAGCATGGTTGTTAGCACTGGTGTGTTCCAGCTAACACATCCTGCATGTACAGTACTGTTCAACCTCATCTAACAAAAAAATTAGCCCAGCAATGGGAGTACAAATGTCCACTTGGGCAGCCCCAGAGGCAGAAAACACAGACTTTTTGAATGTTGGCAATCTATTATTCATCCACGAATACTCAAATTATATGCGTGACTGTATTAGTCTTGTACAAAACGATACATATACAGAAAAAAAACATGTACTTAGTATGAAAATATGTCATATAGAAAAATTCAAAATCTGCCTTTTTCTCCATGACCTTTGATGTTTGATCCAAACTAAAGTCTGTAGTTATCTGCATGCCTCCTCTGCCTCTCTGCACTGAGCATGTACAAGTCAAGTCATGCAACCATCCCATTATTACCCCTAAATAAAGAACCCTATCATGGATTGCCTCTGCAGAGACACAGTGTTCTGTTTCGTCCTCTGGGCCTTGCAGTTGTCAGACGCATTTCCTACTGTGCACAGACAAAAAATATTTTACTGTGAAAATGCACGACAAGGGCACTCCTCACCATAACGACAAGAACAACAAGAGGAAAAGAAGCAACACGCCTCATCAGCTGCCCTCATCTGCTCTCATCGCCATGGAAATATAATGTTGCATACACCCTTGAGCACACACACACACATACACACACACATCGAACACACGCACACCAGATACCAGATGGCTTGGACACTTAAACAACACGAACCACACCCGTGCATGTACACACACTGAGACAACAAAAGGCACACAAGCAGGTGGTAATTTTTAAATCGACAACTACACACAGTCTACAACGGCGCACAAAAGAATAACCTGTGGCGTGCCATCAGTGGACTAGAATTATCAACTCTTTCTCCATAGAATATGAATATTTCACATCTGAGTTAAAAAGTTTCAATATATCCATTCATTCTGTGCATTTATTTAGTCATAATATACAAGTACTTTTTGGAACATTTTGTCTTTGAAGGTTTTCCCCAGAGTCTGCTGCTAAAGAGAGCTGACCTTGATCACACAATGAAACAATGAGCAAAATTCTGAAAACAAAATGTATTTTATGTCATAGTGTGAAAAGTTAGGACTTATAGAAGAGACTGAATTTGATCATTTTGTGGTATGAGGCCAGATTTAATGCCTGCTGGATCTGCTGGATGTTTCATATAATTTACATTGTATCATTATTTTAATATTAAATAATTTTTCTTAAATAGCCATTCAAACCACCACCATCACAATGCTATTTGCTGTGGTAAATGTTCTGAACAGTTGTGCGCCGACTCACATCAAGACAAATACCTGTGACAGCTCAGAATATCTGACAAAAATAACCCATCACATTGAATTGTTAGGATGCCACAGTGAAACATCTTAAACCACAGGCAGTAGCAGAGGATGATGTCTGTGTAAACTACATTTTGACAAACATGCAACATGGTTGCTAAGTAAACTGACATTGAGCCAGTTCCCAAAACACAAAGATGTGGCTGTTTGTGCTCCGATGAACAGCAGCATATGACATAATACAAATACTTTCAGCAACTCTATGTCCAAAGGAATTGTTCTGTTCCAGTAAATACAATGAAGGATGATTTGTTTTGTTTTTTTGCTGATTTCATAATATTCTTTTTGGCTAACTTAACAGTTGTTCTCTTTTGTTCATCGTTCTGTCTTGCTAACCTGAGCAAATGCTCACATATTTGGTTTTTGTCTAACTTAATAGTTGCTATTTTTGTCTTAAGTTCAAAGTCGTTATTATTTATTTTATTTTTTTGCCAGTGAAAGGCCCACTCTGAGTAGAAGTATCACTTCATTTATCCAGTGGTGATTTGCTCCCATAATGCCCCTGGCTTGGACCTGGTCCATGGCTGAGAGTCACTGGCTGGAAGAATGCAGTAGGATGAGGGTGGCTGACACAATGTGGCTCTGACAGGTTCCCTTTCTAACAGCCTCAAGTGCCTTGTCAGTGGTGATAGGTCGCTTGAATAACTGGAAAAGAAGCTAGGCTGAGCATGCTAATAGAAGGATTGTAGAGGGATTTCAGTGCAGGGTACGGAAGCACAGCAGGCTTTCTTGGTAGGCCTCTCTTTGCAACAACACTCACCCTCTCCTACCATACACCCGTTTAGGAACCACCAGCAATTGTCCACATTATCACTTCTAGGGAGTTGCAGGGTTATTTTAACCAGTTTATAACCTTGCCAGAATGTCCTCCACTGTGTCTAAAGAAGAAGAAGAGTGAGAGGAGTCTTTGTATTAACAAGTACAAAAGTGCAGACAAAACATGTCTCTGAGCACTGGGCAACTTTCACACATTAAGTAATCTGTCCTCGCTCGGGAGGCATTTGATAGTTTCATTTTGGGCAAGGGGTCCCACAGGGGACCGAGTGCAGCTGCTTCCATTCTGCTCATTTATTCTGAAGAGAGAAAGCCGTGAGGGGAGGCCTGTCACTGTGACCACTTCCGACTGACCTGCTGAGTTTATTCTGACACAAGGTTGATGCAGTTTAATAAACATGCTGTGAGTTTTAGTTCATTTAGAGCTTAAATTTGGATATGTGCGAAAACTTTAAACCTCGTTTCCCACCGATGTACTGCCACTACCAAGCCTTGGAAGCATCTTACAATGGCACTTGTCAACACACCACAGCCAAGATGGATTCCTACCTGGGTCCTCGCTAACAAGCCTGAACCTCAAGAGTGAAATTTTGATAGAATGTTGTCACTATGCGGTCAGATAACGAGAGGTTGTTAGAATCTGTTAAATGTTCAATGTCCAAAACTAACATAGACCCAAACAGCTGCTAAAGTTGTCGTTTTTAAAACTAACATAGACCCAAACAGCTGCTGCAAAATAAAGTCAATTGTAGTAATTAAGCATCCAAACATGACCTACTTCCTGGTACATAATAGTGGAGATACACTGGGTAACACAGTTTAGAATCAGGTAATGCTAAATGTACACTAGCAAAAATATAGGAAATGTAATTGTGAAAGAATAATTAAAAAAAAAAAAACTCAAAAGAATGGCTGGTATTTGGTATTTGTGGCCACAAAACTGACCTGTGGTCCACAAAAATGAGTTAAAGTGCCCCAATTGGTCCTGAACATGGACTTTTTCATCAATACTTTTAAAATTAAATTATCAACAGGGCATTGAGGTTAGTGGACACAACCATTAAAACCTTAGTTTTTACTTTTGTGATCTGAAACCAAAATATGACTTTTAATATAAATGCTGAAATCATGATGTTTTGACGTAATGACACAGAAAAAGACAACATCAACATCTGAGATGATGAAAAAAATCAGTTTGTTGTTGCTGGGTTACAAAGACCTACTTTATTGAACACGCTGCTTTTCCCAGGCTGCCCTGCTCTTGAACAAACATTTCCAAAATATAGATGGTGGGGCTACAGGGGAAGTCACTTGTGCGGCCTTTGTCCCAAACTGTTGACACAATCCGTACTCTGTGCCACCTAATTCCCGGATGCTGGATCATCCTGTCCACCAAATCTCTCTAAATCCCATGGACAGTGGTCCCTGAGAGGCCCTGTTTACCCTGGACTCACCGGCCAATGGCGGGCCCCAGCACGCCCCCCTGCACCACCACCCTTTTCCCTCCTGCACGACACAGTCACGCACTCATCAGTTAATGCCGAACATCTGGAGGGATTAGCAGTGTCAGGCCAATCAGAACGGAGCTGACAGATCCCAATGAAATGCCATTCTGCAGCTGCGCTCAGCATTCAAGTGCTTTCACATTCCCATATATCCTCCCAGTATCCTCTCCCTAACTCCTCTGGTACTCTTCTCCAATTTAGTTGTTCATTTGCTGTCATTCTTCATCACTAATATGTCCAGTGTAATACAAACAAATGGTCTGATTCATTTCCAGGTTACTTCTGAAAGCAAACACTGCTTCCCAGGAAGTGAGTGATGGGTTAAATGCAGATGTGTCCGTATATGTACAACAAGAATAAATAGGCTTCTTCACCTACTCTCTGACTAAATGTCAAGCAGTATCAAGGCAAAGTGGGTTCAGTTCAGACATTTCAGAGATTCAGAGACTTTTTTTTGTTTAATAGTTAGGAAGAGGAGTTTTCGGTGGAGGACTGGGGAAAAACAGAATAAAGGGATGAGAGAGGAAGTGAATCTCTAGGCGCCACATGCTACTAATATTTGCAGCTATAAATCACTTCACTGTTGTTTCACAATCCAGCATTGGATTGTGCAGAGACAGATAAACAGAAAGTCAAAGGTGCGGAAACAAAAGTGAACTCGTTACTAGGCTGGTCTTCACTGCACCACAGATACTTTTAAAGGA
>NC_024321.1:6009482-6013068 GCF_000523025.1 Cynoglossus semilaevis
GAGCCACAGCTGCTGTGAGAACAGAAATAGTCTTATTGAGTCTCTTAAAAGTTTGCTTGGCATAAACCAAGGAGCTGAGGTTTTTCTGATATTACAGTTTAGATTTTTATTAAAGGGTGAATTCTCTCTTTTAACCTTAGAAATAGTACTTTTCAGATGAAACTTAAGAGCTTTTTTAACCTCATGTCATGGTTTTCATTGAATGATAAAAGGGAAGCTCGACTTAAACTTTCCAAACTCCTGGATGGTAATAAGGTACTGCATATAAGCTCTAAGAAGTTTATTTTTTTAATTATTTTCTTCTTTTTTTTATTTACATAAGTATCCAGAACTAATATATTTGGTTAATTTTAATCTAATTCTATAAAGGGCATTTCTACAAATAAGAGGAGCAGCTATCACCTGAGTGGTTTGTTCAGGAATTTATTTTGATATAAATCTAATGTGATAAGGAGGTCTTATATAAATTTGATTGATTTTAATTGATTTCTGAGTCTTTGACAGTGGAATGATCAGGTTTGAGGGTACTTCATAAGAGTTGTTAATCTATTGAAAAGTAATGAATTACAGCAAAATGGTCAAAAAAAAGTATGGGAAATTTACAACAAACTTCTGAAAAAATAAAATATTATTGGTTAGATTATGGTGGTTTGTATGGACTTATATGTTATAATTTGACATTAAAAAAAGTTAGATACAAGGGTTTTTATTTTTCTGGCCGAGGGGATTTGGGGTGTCCATCTTTGACTGGGAACATCACCTTCACAACAACATGATACTGGCTAACTGTTATAGTTACTGTTATGGTTATAGTCACTGTTGAGGCGGATAAACAATTACAAACCTCCAGATGAGACCCCCCTCTGATGTTCCTCTACCCCCACCAGTGATGAAATCGCATGAGATCAAGTTGCTGGAATGCACCAGTGGTCTCGGTTCTACTGGGACTAATCGCAGGGGTTTGCTGAGCCTCGCATGGACACACAGGACTCGCATCTGATCCCAAACAGCTGCTCAGCAGACAGGGCCTGCAACTGAGAAGGTCCAGTCCAAAAAATCTACACTCTCTAGGCCAAGCGAACACGAAGACAGGCACATTTAAAAAACACGGCTCTGACCCTCAGAAGGTCTCGACCCTGCAGTAAAAGTATTTTGGCAAAAACAAACAAACAAAAAAAAAAAAACACCTGTCTTCTGTTTCTGAGTGTTTTCAGAATTATCATTATTAATCGAGCCAAGTGAAGCCAAGCTAGGCAGAGTTAAGATTAGCTCTGTTTATAAGATAGATTACATAAAATAATTGGAACCAGATTTGATGAAGTCGGCCTCTATAATTCAAACTGAAGTGTATTAAGGAAAATCAGATATAAATTTGTAAAAATAGGTTAAATCAACTCAAGCTAACGATTACAAGATACAACACCTAGTGGATGGGTGATGAATGAGTAGATCATGCCGAAAGTCCCATTTTAGAGCAGTACATATTATGCAAGCTGTGAAATTCATACATCAAAGTCACCGTAACAATGAGCGAGTGTTCATTTCCTGTGGTTGTCACCTGGCAGCCATTTGACTGTGATGATAATGAGAGAAAATAACCAACATGTGGAATGTTTTCTCCTGACACAGTGAGAAGGATGGCTTCCAGGAGATCTCCCAGTTCCTGACACTAACAGTTCCTGATACTAACAGTTCCTGAACGCGGTCCTCCAGGACTCAAACACACATTTATTTACATACACTCTCCTTATCTCTCTGTTTTTGACTCTTTATCTTCCACGTTCAGCTTCCCTTTTTGTTTTGCTCTCCCAATCACACACCATGCATGTGAGCACACGCTGGCACAGACACAAAAAACCCAGAGTGCCCTGCAAATGGAACCAGATGTTTTGCATTAAAAAGAAAACAACGTTCAAATTCTCCACTGAGGAGCAGAGTCAGACTCATTACTCTTCTCCTTTTATTTCTATCCATTTGTTTTTTCTTTAGTCTTCTTCATTAAAAGACTTATTTCCTTTGTTTTGATCAAACTTCAGTGATAACTTTCCATTCCACAAATAGTCACAAAGTCTGCTTCGTTCATAGCTGTGTCAAAACACCTGTCCTTTACACATGTATTGTAGGCTTCAAAACAGGGATTTTCAATGAGCATAAAAGGAGCAGACGGTGGCTGAGGACCATATTTACAGTCTGACCTCCCTCCCATCCTCCAGACCTGTTACTGTTCAATGTCCAAAACACTACACTACACTACGCCATTTACACAAGAAGTGGTTTAATTTTCACGTCGCCTTTTCCCTGAACTCACCTCCTCCACGTCCTACCACTGACTCCTACTGCTCTTCTTTTTACTCCCATTTCCTGAGTTTGACAGGCGGTTCTGTCTCCTGACATGGCCCGTCTCCTCTCACTCCTCCCAGCATACCTTTGTGTTTGATATTTTGGGAGAGTTTATTTCAAATGCTTATAGGATTCCATCAAACCTGGATCCTGTTGGCTGATATATGCAGGCTGGAGATGTGAAAGCAAATCAGTAAAACAAGCAGTGGCAGTTTTATGTTGTTTCCATTCTAGGTCTCTAGGGTTTAGGAAAAACAGATTTTTTGAAAGGATTATTTACA
This sequence comes from Cynoglossus semilaevis, assembly GCF_000523025.1. NCBI lineage: Eukaryota > Metazoa > Chordata > Actinopteri > Pleuronectiformes > Cynoglossidae > Cynoglossus > Cynoglossus semilaevis. The sequence continues at coordinate 6,012,104 of NC_024321.1, forward strand.
AAACGTAGAGAGATTATAAAATACATTGTTCACCTCAACAACAACTTCCTATTATACTGTACCATCAAATATTCTTATAACGTAAAATTCTGTTCTGGTTTTACTCTCTATGTAAAATTAAAAAGGAATGTCTGACACTTTTTTATCACAATTAAGATTGCAAGTTCTTTACGACATCTTCCAGTATATGTTTTTAAACATGCACTGCTGTATTTCTATATGTATTTTTTTTAAATGATAGATGCTGTTCCAGGGGCATTACCACATTAGTATTTTATATTTATAAAAACAGCAGCCACTGGCCTTTTAATAGAAAATATATGGCTTAAATGTTCTAATGACAATATGCCGATCCATTCTACCTGCTCTATACACACACCTGATCTCTGCAACAATGACACAGTACAAGCTGCACTGAAGTATATCCCAGATTTTGGATATTTACAAACTTTGTAAAATCTGAATATGCATTTGTTTTATAGCATAGTAATTTATATTTTTTCAGTAAAATCTGTTGGCTGCTGGGTTTTGTAAAATCTTGCTCCATAGTATGTTTCTTGGCTGAGATATGAAAACTAAAAGTGCAACTTCCGTTCAAATGCATTTGACTTTTTCCACCATCAGTGTTGTGATTTGTGATTTATAGCTCAGCGTCAGTTTTCACCTGGTGGGATCACACTCAGTGTATGTACTGTACACGATCAGGTCGTTTCACGCTCAATTATTCCATAATGGCACATTGAATTTCATCGCTCCTTGGTAACAGTAGATCCGTGAAGTCCAATAACAGACTCACACAGCAATGCAAGCAGCAAAGCGAACTTTCCAAGCTCAAAAAACCTAATCTTAATAAATGAGGTGGTCCTTTCAGACAAGGTCTATACAAAATAGATATAGACATCTGGAACACATGTAAAAAATCTTGAATACTTTTCATACAAAAAAGTTATATATATATATATATA
>NC_024321.1:6013094-6043252 GCF_000523025.1 Cynoglossus semilaevis
TGTCATTTAAAAAAACTCCAGGTAATGAACAAAAGCAGTCAGAGAAACAGCTGAAATGCCAATGATGATTGATTAAGTAACCCCGAGGAAAGGAATCTTTGGAAACTTGACGCAGCAGTTAAGGTCAATCAGAGTCAGAGCATTGTTGCCGTGATTAATTAAAGAATGGAGAGTATTTCACAACAGCTTAGAGTTTCTAAAAATGGCTGCATGTCACTTCTGCACCAGAGAGAAGTTAGACTGCAAATATATGCGCCATAAAGTCTGTCGAACCTCAGCTCATGTGTGGCACAACATGAAAAATGTGTCATAAAAGGGAACTGATTAAAAAGAATAAAAAGAACAGAACAACCGGCTGATGTGTGGTTGTGTGCGCCATGTGTCGGCAGGCAGACGCAGAGGCGTTGGAAAGAAGGGAGGGGGCGGTGTGGGCTTGGACCCTATATGAATTTAAAATGAGGTCTTTTAACAGGTATCACACTTACAGTGGCAGCAGTTCACAGACTTCTGTTGTGGAAAAGCAATTTTTTGTGCATTAACTTGGGCGCTGCTTCATCTTTTTGTGATGTTTTATGACCCGCAGCCCATTGAGACTTCTAACAAAGCCAATTCTTTTCAAGTGTAGTGTGTCTGCAAACATGAAAAAAAGCCCTTCTTTCTTCCGTGGTTGAAAAATGTAATTTTGTGAACACACTTGATAACAAAGACATGCTCCACAGCCTTTTAATAACGCTGATGCCTGGCTCATACAGGAGGTCCAGTCCTATGCAATATCGCAGGTGTTCTCTTTCTGCTTAGTCACAAAAGTGAATCCACCATGGTGTGCTGACCTTTGACCTCACTGTTGTGGCCCCTTTCACTGTGTCCTGCAGGTGGGATTGTGTCTACATTCTAGCCTCACTCCACCCATGTAAGCCTGGGTGGTGACCTGACTTAAAAAAAAAAACAAAAAAACCCAGCAATTTTACTCACATTATAACAACGTTTCACTGGCAGGTCATTCTGGATTTTTTTTTTTAAAGTCCCTTATTCATCCCAACAATGGGGTAATTCACAGTGTGAACCCACACGGGCTGCCAAAGGAGGCACCATTAAGGGGATTCAAGGCACAGGTGTAAGACAGGCATAGGTTCTCAGTCATCCAGGTCATTGATCCGAAGCAGTTAAGTAAAAGACAACTGGAGTGTCTTGGTTTCTAGAAGACATTTTACATCTCATCCAAGAGACTTCTGTAGTTCTAAAAGACTGTTGGAAAAATTCTGGTATTTATGGAATCTCAAGGACTAAAGGGCAAAGTTTGAGGATGACAGTGTCAGAGAATGGTTTGAAAGAGAAGTGAAGGAAGCCATCTACGCCACCCTGGAGAGATCATCACTCAACAGAGAAGGTGGCTTAAGACAACATCTTCCAACCACATACAGTGCTGCCCTGAGTTAACTTCCCAGAAAACCTTACACCACACAACACAGACACACAGCCATCTGTCCCTCAGGTGTAACCAACCCCCCATGAGACTCACACCACCCCGCGTTCTCACCTTGACCCTGATGACCACACATCCTGCCATCGGGTCAGGGCGTGGTCACCTCCTTTGTCTTACTATAACGTCTCTCTTTTCAGGTATTCAGTCACTCTGCGGCTAAATGCTAGATAGGTCTGGCAGACAGTTGGACCAGAAGAAGGCGTCTGGATGAAGGTGAAACGCCTAGATAGATACTGCTAGATACTAGACCTCACAGTCAAAACCTATTTTTTCTTCATTCTTATTTGTCATCACTGACTCACTCAGCACCTCAACACAAAAAATTTGAACTATGCCTTTAACATCGTTTATATAATATAACGGTCGCTGGGTTCATTTTTATTGTCTCATTTCCCTCCCTGACTGCACACACAAAGGTTCATGCAGTTCATTTTTAAACTACCACCTATTTAACAACATAACCAGCAGCTGCAGCCCCATGTAAACATGAATCTGCAGGTGCTTCTTATACATAATAACAAGCACCATCATCGTCAACCCTGTATTTTTCCTGTTGTTGTTACTTCAGGACACAGACATACTTTGCATTGTTTCACACTCACTTTTTGTTTTGTTTACGCACCTTCTTAAGGCAACTGACTTGGCAACTGACTAATGGCTTTAAATAAACAAGACCAAACACAGGTACCTAAAAAAACAGACGGCGAATCCACATGAGGGAGAGAAAGCTGTCGAGTTAGGGCTGGCTCAGTTTTAGAGAGCAGAGAGATTTAGTAAATATTAAATACCTAAATTAATAAATACCTTTATCACACAAGTTTAGTTAAAACACTGAAATTTTGCAACTCAGTTTTTACCTAAAACATACTTAAGGTTAGTTAGGAAATATTCAGACAAAATACAGCTAGAAAAAAATTCTGTCGATGTAAAACTTACATAAATAGATTAAAATTAACTATCCAAAATAGGTTTTTTTTTTAGGTAAAAATGTTAAAAACACACATTTTAGTCAATGTAGGTTAAGTTGGATGTACTATAGAAACAGAGGTTGCAGGTGTCTAATAAAAATAATGTAAAAAAAAAGTAAGCCAAAAAATATATCAAATATCAAAAAAGCCTAAGGAGTTAGTATTTCACTCTAACTAGTCAAAGTATAATATAATCTGTTAAAAGTCAAATGGACTTTTTTTTGCAAATCTTACACAATGGATACATCGTTACAGAGATAATGAATAATAAGGAAGAGAAAGTTGTGAGAGTTGTAAAAAAAGCAAAGCTTGAAAATGATATCATAGAATTGGATTTCCCATCAGCCAGGCTGTAGCTGGTGTAAGCCTCTCCCGTCCCAGTTTGGGGGTCAGAGTTCAAACAACAAGCCTGGGGCCCTGAAATGAGCTGACTGGAGAGATGTGAGTGGAAGGACTGAGAAGGAAGTGCATGGAGAGGTCACATTGGGAAGATTACATTAAAAAAACAAAACAAAAAGTGTGATAAGAATTTATCAACAGTTCCCATACCTTTCTTCATTAGCCATGAGTCACATTCTAATTCATATAACCAATCAATGTAATGTACAAATGTTCAATTAAATACTAATTAGTCACTTTGAGTCAGATTTTCTCTCACACATTTCTTGGACACGAGAAAGTGATACTTGAAACAAGATATGACAAGAACTGTCACCATCACGCCACATGACCCTCAGATGACTTAAGGCCAACGTCATGGGGGTTTGTAACCTCTGCTGAAGGGGTTAACAAGGCATTATTGTCATTACCGGTTGAGAAGAAACTGTCCTCTTCCTCCTAAAAAAAAAAAAAAAAACACCTTAAATTATGGACCTGATCAATTTACAGGTCAAAGCTAAAGAGGACCTGGAGGCAGGCTCATCATGAACTCAGGAAGTGAACATGGACTCAGGGGTTCAGGGTGGGGATGAGCTAAGATTAGAAGAGATACTTCCACGATCATGTGACAAACTCAGGGGTCAAAAGTTTACACGGCAGACACTACAACGACGTTGGCAATAGGACTCTAGCATAAGAAACTGTATATCGGTCATTTTATACATAAAGAAAAACCCAAAAGTTAACGGATTGGTCACAGTGCTGGGACCCTTTGGGGCCGAAGCTCATTCATTAATGAATGAATTCATTCATTCATATGTGGAGCTGGAACCAACCAATAATGGCAGAACACATACTGGACAAGTATAAGTCTAAAACACCTGGCCTGAAGGCCACTTTCTGCCACTGAAATTCTTTAGTTGGTCATTATGAATGAGAAAAAAATTGCACTCCAGCAATATGCAATATTTATATTAAACACATTTTCTAAACTATCTGTTGTGGACCTCAAATGAGAGCACGAGTAGCGAGCTGGAGAAATAGGACACCAACCTTTCACACTAATTTAAAATGAAAATTTAGAGTGAAAAATGACATAAACCTGCATGTGAAAACACAGGGGAACATGGGATCACACCAACATACATGACCCTCTCTCTGCAGCAGTGGTAATCATTCTCTGACCGTGTGGTCAGCAGTTTTATCACTGAACAGGAAATTAAAGATTTTATCATTAACACTAATGTACGTCAGCCTGTAAACATTCAGTTTGCAGGTTTTCATCACGGTGGTCCAAACTTTATCACTTCGCTCGCTCTGATCCTGAATTTACTGCAGTTCCGGGGCCAGTTTATTTCAACCCAGTTGTCTGACAGTTTCCACTATAGCTGACAGTGATGAACAGTAAAGATGCTATATTTGTCCTGCCTCCACACACAGTGCACATTTCCATCCTTTGAACTTTTATTTGCACTTAAAAGCTTTTTATCCATCACACTGTTCTTCAACTCCCCTTTGAATCTGCATTTGGGATGAATTAGTCTGCTTTTAAACAGCTCTGGTTCCTGCTCTAATCTCGGACTAATTCCTCCTGAGGTCGTCACTTGGTAAAATTGTCGTCTTTAAGATACTTTAACGCTGGAAGCTAAAAATATTATTAAGTGCACATTTATATCATCTGTGTTGTACAAACTGAGGGTCTTCTGCTGTTAATGACCCGGCAGTCCGAGCCAGTCCACTCTCTTCCTCCTTCCTGGCCCTCCATCCATCTCCTGTTTATTCCCAGCACCCTCACTTAATATCAACAAACTCCCTGAGCGATGGAGATTGGGTCACATAAAGGAAAGCCGGGAGTCTTTTTATATCCGTTTACTGTTAGTGTTAGCAGCCATTTATGACTCCTCTGGCTCCAGTGACGTGGGATATGGGGCAAGAGGGGAGCAGGCCGTCTCCTCTGCTGCCATTCAGCATCTCGTAACCCTGAAGCCTCTTTCCTTTCCACTGCCATTAAAGTGTGTCTGAGAGTGAGCCCCCCATGCGGGCCCTGGTGGTAATGAGTCTCTTTCTCCACAACATCAAATGGTCCAGGTCTGAGTGTCTGAGAGTGGCTGTATCTGTAGCACTAAAACACTTTTGTGCTGTTTAGCTTTCTGTCGTGCAGCATGTTGAACTAAGAAAAAACTCAGAAAATATATAATAATAATAATAATAATAATAATAATAATAATAAAATTATCTGGGGCAACTGCTTATACTGTGATACTAAAGCCTATAATAATGAGGTATAAAAATGTACTGCATAATTAATTAATTAATCAGGTTCGTGTTATACAGTGGTCCCGTTCCAAGACCACCCGCGATAGGTGAAAAAACGCGAAGCAGAGATGTGATAGTAATTATATTATACTGTATGTATATATATTAACCCTTTATGAACCCTTTAGGAGGCATCGTTGGGACATATGGCAAAAATCTGTTACTGTTACTTTTTTTACATAGAATCATAGCATTTTTCTTTCTAAATCCTAATCATAGAGTTTAGTTTTTAGTTTGCAGTATTTATTGCTTTTATGACTGTTATTGTCTAACAAATGAAATAAACAGAAGAGGAAAATGAACCATAACCTTTGATTCAGCTTTTTGCTATGAAACAGAACCTTTTGTATGGTCTAGTGGTTGAAATGGAAAGACATTAAAGAACGTGTTATCTGCAAATCCTGCCTAAGAAAGTGGAAAGTCCAGGATGTGAGCAGGTTTTTGTGTCACATTCAGTGCATTAGTGAGGAATAAAGCCCCACATCTCACTGTGAGCTTGTCAGACTCTTCATCACTTTAACACAAACATTTCCATGGTACATCGTTTTTACCTTGGCCACTGAGTACACTCATTTCCTGTCAAAGAGTAAAATGTGTTTCAGTTAATGCAAACACCCCCATGAACAAAAATAACCCCGACTGGGACCAATCTAACCAAAGTACAAAGAACTACCTTTTTGCCCCTAAAATTACCTCTTAGATAATATTTAATTACCTGGACTGAGCACGTTCACTGGGTCATGTTTACACTTGATCCTGTTAAATCTCACCGCCATCAGCAGCACAAACAAAAAATTCACAAATGCTGACTATCCTTCGTGTTGTCTCACCTCGCTGCTCACGACTACCTTCAAACCGGTGCAGTCAGAAGGGCTAATGTTTAACCAGCGTGTGGCAATTTTGCCCCGACAGATAGAGGGTTGTTCATTAAAAGCCCTAAATTGATTACTTCCTTCCTGTTGTTTGCTTGTCATACAGGGGCTTTCGGGTTTACTTCCGAACCTGAGCTCACACAATGACCTTATCACAGCTAGGGAGGCTGATTGTGTAACCGTTGCCCTCCAGTTATTGCTGTACCATGGCCAAAGTTAATAGCCGCTTCCCTCGTTTCCTGGAATCAGCACGATGTGGCTGCAGAACATTTGTCAGGCCCTGCTGGAACCAGTAGCAATTTTTTTTTTTTTTTTTTTTTTTGTGAAATGAGATATTGATTCAAAGCAAGAGGTTCACCTCTGACAAAGCTGTGGCTGAAGTTACTTGTTTGCAGAGTTCTGCAATTTTCACGGCAGGTGCAAGAAGGCGAAATGGAAACTTTGTGGCATCGCACAATGTCTAGTTTGTCAACCTGTGAACTAATACAGGAGTGAAAATGTACTTCAGTCTACTCCACATTTTACTCTGTCCTGTATGTTTGCTCTTGACATGGCCTTTGTTGTCGGGCAGACAGGTACATTATGCAGCCCGTCATATATTTCTGCTGAAAGTATCAAAGCAAACAACCACACCTCTTTGTGTAGGTCTCTCAGCTGCGTTAATCATACATGGAGTGACTGTTCACCTGTCTGCCTCCGCATGTGTGAAGTATGAGAGCATTCAGAAGCAGTGAAGTCACCCTCTGTTCACGTACGCCATTCTTTACATTTCTTACAACCAAAGTGTGATTGATATCTGTTGCACAGGTAGCATGTATGAGTGTGTTCATGTATTTTAGAAGAGTTACTTGGTATTTCGATTCAGGGCTAGAACTTCTAGTTCTGAATATAGTTCTGGAGTCTTTGCAGCTTTTTCAGGACTGTCTTTCTTTTACAAACAGAACATTTAAAGGTTTATAGTTTTGCCTTTCGACTAGAAAAATGTTTTGCCAAATTGTACTTTATTGTAAATTACTGCATGTTAGCAAATTCAGAATAAACATTTGGGTCAGAGACAAAGTAGAACTGAGGGGCGTTAGTGGCCGTTATTTTAGACTTTTTTTTTTCTTGTTCATAAAAACGTTTTGGATAGCACGCTAACAAACAACTTAAATTACAGCACTTCATTTATTCGAAAATGTGTTAAATGCTTTAAAATTAAATGTGATTACCTAAAAAAAGGTAATGGAATAAATGTGTCAATATGAAAGCCCATATCATTATTATAGCACAATTTCATGTTGCGGTGCTTGAGGCACCTCCTGCTGGAACTACTTCAGTATAATGTAGGCAATACTATAGACACTATATTGAGTTTTTTCAAGCTATTTCATTGTAGGAAAACTGTTGGTAAACACACAATACTGTTACAAACTTAACATCGTGTTACTACAACTGATGGATTTGTAACCACAACAGAAGAAATAAAAGCAAAATAGAAAAAACAGTATCGTGAAATAAAATATTGCGATATATCTGCACATCGATATTTATTTACACCCCTTGTATAATGTATACTGGAACACATTTTTAACAGTAATCCTCAGGTTTTGCACATTTCAGCTAAATCATAAGAATGTTAGTTATAAAATTGCACAAAATGTTGATAAAAACTTGTCCATATCTAAATAAGGAAGCCAAGGCCTAGAAAAGAAATATTATATAACATATTATTTCAAATATCATATATTCTAAAGACTATTGAATGAAGTGAAAAGGGATTAGGCAGACAATACAAGTTGTATTTTTTTTATTGTTGTGTTTGTAAATTGTGCTAGGTCATCTCAAACTGGTACAACAAGGTGTGACTTTGTGAGGCTGTAACACTAAACCGTCTCACATTGTGTTTCGTTTGGCTGCACTTTTCTCTCATATCTAAGATCTGCCCCATTTATGCAGAAGGAGGCATTCAGTGGGCAAGTGTTTGTGTTACTCACACTTGAAAAGAGTGCACTACTGCTGCTGTGGTTCCCTCATGACTCATCCACATTCATTTGACCAGAAGATATATATATAAAAAAGAATTGGTTTAAAGAGTGTATTAAAGTGGGAAAAAAAATTACAAAAACTTTCAGGACTTATTTCCAAGTGCTGTGGTGATTAACACCGGTGCCAAGCAACGCTGAGTCAACTTCCTTGGCAACATCAGCAGGTTTTTAATTCAGCGTGTGTAAAAGCACTGGCCTGGGTTTACGTGACTCAGTTCTTTTAGGTATGAGAAATCCTAACCTGAAGTTACATGAAACGCAAATGGTATGTGTGTGAGTCAAACCAGGAATATGCTGAGTTGTATATTTTTACCACTGGCATTTCTGCTAAGTCATGTTATAACACACCAGGCGGTGTCCTGACCTCCTTTAAGGGCAGGGGAGATTTGAATATAAAAATACCTGAGGACAAACAGCTTCTGCTGTGAGACCAAAAGCCTTGATAGATTTATAAAAGCATTGTTTTGGCTTTTATCATTCATTTACATGTAATTGAGGCCAAATAAATAAATAATATTAATTAATGAATTAATAATAAAATTATGTTTTGCTCAAGGAGGTTAGAATTTGCTTCACAATAAATAACCAAAGATAATAGCAATAACAATAGCTACAGTTTAGCCTAAATGAAATAGAAAATACATATAGAAAAATGTTGGAAAAAATGATTAAAAGTTATTCCAAAAATAGCCTAAAGTTACAAATTAGATGCGAGATATGTAGATACATATACATAAGAACAAAGGCAAAAGCTAAAAAATGAAAAAGCTGAGCTGAAGCTCTAATAAAATGCAAACTTAAAATTCATTTTTAGGTGGAAGTTATTGACCACATAAAATTGTTTCATGTATCACTAGTGCACCACCGGTTAGCCATCAGACTTGTCTGTACTGTAGTATAAGATATATTATGGTCTACTGTTTTCACTACATAAATTAGAGATAAACGTAAAGAACATAAACATAAAATTTTTGTTTTTCCAACAGCTGTTGGAACCATTTATCTTTCACAATTTTAAACAGCATAAAATACCTGAATATTAGCAACACAATCACAGTACACACACTTCCTTGTAGGAAAAATGCACTCCGGTGCCAAAAGACTAATTCTGAATGTTGTGCACCCGCGGCAACCCAGCGCCTCATTAATATTTGTCACATGTGTGTCAAAGAAATTGCGTCAGCACATCTTGAACACAAATGCACGGGGCCTGTAAATCTCAGGCCTTCAGAGACTAATAACAACAAATTTATCTCTGGCGATTGCGTTTCATGGTTCCGTGTGATGTAAACCACACCAAAAGCTGTCATTAATGCCCTCTTTTTCATGGCAGATACAAAGTGGGGGACTTAAAAGCGGCTCATTATTCAATATTTACACATGGCGCTTTGTAGTGCACTCCACAGAAGCTTTCCATTTAAAGTTGAAATTCATCAAAAACTTCTCCCATGTCTCTCATCTTGTGGGAACCAGCGTGTTAATGAATCTCACACTATTGGTCAATGGCTGATACGGCGATTGGCTCGGTTCCTGTTAAAACTTTGGGGCGGGATGGGGGGATTTCTTCATATTTAGCTGTGATTTGGGCGGCCTGCCACAACACAATCATCACATCAGGCTTTCACTCTACTTGTGGTTTTAAATGAAACAGTTTATGTACTGTGTGAATGAGTAATCACTGATTATGTCACATTAAAGTGTCACACTTTTGGGCTGCTTTTCTTTGGACAGGACAGCTGTCAAACTGTCATGGAAGACTACAGTGGGAAAGTGAATGTACTCACAACATACTTTGCACATTCATTTTGAGTTGACTTGCTCTTTGGAGGATATTCTGAGAGGCAACTCAAAGACAAACACACAGAGTTCTCTTGTTCATAAAGTGGTGTAATTTTACTGGCAATGGATTCGTTCTGGCTTCTTTCTGGTTTTGTGTGTAGGCAACAGGAAAAAGTAGGAAAACAACATTCCCTTGCACAGGCACAAAGGCATTAATACTGCACAAGAAAAAAAAACCAAGAAAACCAGAAAAAAACAATGTTGGTAGAAAATGTGCTGAGTTCCATTCTTCTGTGAAGCTACACACCTCTAATAACAGCTCTGAAACAATAAAGTCAGGCTACGTATTGAACCACGAACCACAAACAGTGTACTGTTGAGCCACAGCCCTCTAACTCACTTCTACCTTTATGTGTTTTATTGGCAGCTGTGCATTCTTTATAAGATTAAAACATGAGAGTTAAATGAAAAATCTATTACAACAACTGAGAATATTATTTTGCCAAACTTTCTATAGTTTATACTTAGGTTTAAACTATTCAGCTTTTAACTATTCAGCTTTTTACAATTATATTCCTGTTGGTATTTTAGCCAGCCAGTGCTAGCATTAGAGCCATCACACTGCTGCCCCGTTAGCCTTTCTGTCCTGATGCATTGACTTTGAACATTTCAGACACAGTCAAAGGTCGTGGTCAAAAGAACATGTACATAAGACTAAATCCACTTAGGCAACACCACAACTTTGACAACACCTAATAGTTGTTTTCCTGCTCATAAAACTGTGTTCCAGACCATTCTGTCTCGAACGTTAAAAATAATGAGCGCTTTCAATCCTATTAATGCACCCGAGATATTCAGCATGCTGGGTGCACATCCTGTGAAAAAGAATATTATGTCTGGTGCTAAATTTTCATTAGCACAATAGTAACTGGCAGCACAGCACCAATATAATAACACAGTGAGGGGGAGACATAAACCTGTCACAGCAGCTAGAATGGATGAGCTCTGGCCAGAGGGGACTAAACAGGACTTAAATCAATTTGAGTGAGGAAGCTGGAGGAGTGAAGGGGGCCGTACTGGTGTTTGCCCTCAGACATGAGGAGGGCACGGAGGAAGACGGAAGGAGGACAAGGTTTCTGTTGTCTGTTGTCTACGAGGTTCCACCGTGTGAGGGTGTCACTGAGGCCCAGACTGGGCTGCGGTCTCAGCTCCCCTCTCGTTCCTGCCCTGTAGTGGATCCTCTACTGGCTCCAGTCCGGCTCTGGCTCTGATTAATGGCCACCAGAGGTGTCCAGCGAGGACAGGAGATAAGGAGCCTCCACCCCCTCCGGAACAGAAGGTCTCGTAACAAGCTAGCTCTCTCCGCTTCCCCCCCTCAGGGCGCTTGGAAAAGCCAATTAAGCACGTCTTAAAACTCAGGAGCGGTGACAACTGGTCTGGGCCCCTGGCTGAGGGCCGCAGTGTGACAGCAGTGTTCACTGAGGGGACACTGCAACTCATTTAACCTTGAATCTAAAGCCACAGGTCAAAGGTCAGAGTGACCTGTGTGTTGCTCTCACGAAGACAGAGCTGTATTTTTAGGCTAATTAGTTAATTAATTGTTTTCAATGAGGACTTCTCGTTAATGCAGCAGAAGCAGAATGATTTTCCCCTAGAATTCAACAAATTCATCCACCACCCCCACATTAGCCTCTTTGAGACTTAGTTTCCAGGCTCATCCAGACCAAAGGACACAGTGAAAAAACAGAATAGCTGAAAAGAAGAAAGCAGGAAGGAGCGGGGATCCTCAGTTCTAGATGAACACAGGCTTATCCCAGTGCTCCGCTCTCTACTTTTTAACTTGATGGTCAACGTTACAGGTAATCAAAGGACTGAACCCTAGGAAGGGGCTTAGGGCACAGCAGTGGAGCCAAAGGGATTGCTTCCCAGTGATTTGTAAGCAGGAAAAGACTTTGACATGAAAGACAGCTTAAACAGCAGAGGAATAACAATAAAGCAGCTGTAAATGCTGAATTGATGCAGAGGGTGGCTCCCACAAATATTTTTCTCTTGCCTTTTTTGTGGGTGTCTGGCATTTCCTACCGAGCCGTTTCTCCAGTCACATGCACACAACAAAGGGCTACATCTGAGGGGGTTGGGTGCCCAGGGTCTTAGGGGTAAAGAGATGCTTTGTGCTGAGGATATTGTGAAATCACACGACTTCCATTTCTTTTCACCCAAAGTGTGTTCCAAATTTGGTTGCATTCTTTGGTGTGACAAAGTGCAGTTTTCCTATTCACAGATTAGGCCCAAAATTCAATTTTAATGGATTTGCTCATAAAATGGAGGAAAAAAAAAACACTATTGTTCACTTAACTTTTATGCATCTCCCTAGCAATTTTTCTGCTATTTCATTGGCTACATTTGGGGAAATGTTCCTGCTATATGAGCTGAACACCTTTGTGTAAAAAAACTCTTGTCAACTGGGCTCAATACTAACCCGCATTCTTGACTTTTGAAGGTGCCTTTTTAGCTCATAACATTTAAGCTACCCATTAGCATCACCAGAATTACATTTAGACATTTTCTTAGCTCACTATTATCTATTGCTAGCTATTCTTTGTGTCCTTTAGGGCACTTTTTGCAATATTTTATGAAGCAACCTCATTGCTGTTTATTTATATACAGTACAACTACACCAAGAGGCCACAGCCAACAGTAGTAGTAGCTGATTTTAAACCCAATTCTGATCAACTTGCATCCACTTGTTCTTTTTAATAAAACACAGGATTAAATAAAGTCAAATATTACCTTACAGTAAATGAAGCAATTATTTTGAAACTGACATGAAGTGGAACAGAGCTGGCCCGCTCATATCCGGCCTGTCCTGGAGAGCCTCTTAACCAACTGCACTAACAGTGGTGACATGTTAGTGTATTCTATAACAGTAATGCCTGAGTCAGTGGCCATGTTAAACAGCAATGTGAAGACACAGAGGAAGGTTAAAAAAGAAGGGGAAAGAGAGGGAGAGAGAAAATGAGCAAGGATAAACTTCCTGTGGGAGGAATGTGGCTGCTACCCATCACAGCTGGAATCCACAGGGTCACATACCAGGGGAATGGTAAATATTTAACATTTAATTTCCTTGCTGTAAGGTAGACCGGACACTGAACACAGGCTGCGACTATGGCACCCATATGACAGAGGCCCTGAAACATGTAGGTGAGGACTCAAGGGGGGAAAGAGATATAAATTGAAGAGGGACTGTTAAAATATTTAGGCTAAACTCCGGGCCTCTTTGCACTATAAGCCTGCAGTGTCAATATTGAAGGTATTTTTAATAACGCACTGCCAGGAGAAGCCTATATTTCTGTGTAAAGCACATGTTAATATTGAAGCTGTCATCAAACTGGCTGCACATCACAATTTACCTCAGCTTGAACTCAATATTACAGTTCACAACATACATAAACTATACAAAAGAATGGTAGAATAGTAACATAAATCTTCATTTTAAAAAGCTTCCAGTTTTTCCTCAGACTTGAATTCCAAGATGGCCGCCTTGTAAGCACTCCCCCTGCTTTCCTACAGGGCCTTGCCTTGCTTTTTTATGAAGAGCCTATTGTGCTCTAACCTAGTTTTCCTCACAGGTGATTCATAGTCTGTCAGGGCCAGATCTGAAGTGTACACAGCAAAGTGAGACGGTCAAATGACAGACTTGTCCGTATCCTGGTTCAGACAAAAGGAAAGCCAAGAACGCAGCCCTGCAGGCACGGCAGAGCAGGAGAGACTTGACAAGTTTTTTTTTTCTTTTTCTTCTGTTCACTGATCTGACTGAGAGTCCTTTTAATATCAGGTGCTGTAGATATGAGCTATCAATATCAACAGAACTGGCTTCAAAGATTTGGCTTTGAGCACATTTCCATTTAGCCTGTGGGTTCCCAACTCCGACACATTTAACCAGTTGCTGCAAAATGCCATCACGTTTAATTTAAACTCCTAAAGAACTGCTTCATTATTACAAATTAGTATAATTTCTCCACTTTGAAACACATAGATACCGCACTCATTTACCTCCGTGGACCCCTGCAGGAGCTCTGCGATCTCCCACTGTGGGAAACAATGCATTAACACATTAAACAGAGTTCTGTCTGTGCTGAGGAATAATTAGTAACCTCTTCTTCTCCTGGAAATATTTGCAAGACAATAACTGTTTAAATGAGGAATCGCGAAGCGTGCCCTACACATGACACTTTTGTGAACTTAAAATTAGAACACACAAATGCACCAGTACTCAGAGTTCAGTCTGAATAAAGCTCAATGGAAAACCCACTGAATGAAAGAGTGGCTCTCAAATGACCAAGCACGAGTGTTTTGGCTTTGGCCCACACTGTGACCAAAAGAGATAATACAATAGAATTTAGATGAGAAAGCAGGCAGCACACGTTGTTATATTGTGTCTTCTATAGGTCATCTTCTTAAGTTAGCTTGGCATTAGCTAACCCAGAAAGATAAAGGATCCATGTAACAATCTATTGATCATATTTCTGCATCTTTCGTATCAGCTGACAAATCATACTGAAAAAAGGTGAAAGTGAGGTTTCAATATTAAACATTATTTGGATCAATAAAGGTGAAATTAGTTATTCAGTAAATCCTGGGGGTCCTCCCACTATTTAATACTCCATATTTTATTTGACAAACCAAGTCACTTGCAGAAATGGGACTTTAATTCACAGTGTAAATGTTCTTGGCCCGGCTGAACTGCCTGTGCGGAAACTGAACAGTCATGGAAGTGAGAGCAGAGGAGGACTGACTGTGTCTGGACTCTTTCACAGATATCCCTCCAGACTGTTTAGTTGACTCACTGGATGACGCAGGCTCCGGCATAGTTTTGCTCCTACTTCCTGGAAGTCGAGGTTGCCTCCAAATTACTAAGACAACCATCATCGTGCTCCCAGTCATGGAAACGATGAAAACATGCGCTGACTCCACACAGCCATCTGCATCGTTCACCAAAAAACGTGAAACATCTGGTCTTTATTTTCAAATAAGGCCTATTTAGAAAATGTAGTGGGTTACTTTGGCGCAGCGGTTTTCTATAAATATTTAGCTCTTATAAACATTCAGAAAAAGACCTTTTAAGAGAGAAAGGGACTTTGAATGTGCCAGCACTGCAGGTGCTTGGAAAGAGGCACAAATATAGAATTCCCTTGTAAAGGGGAGACTGTTCCTTAATGCAGGTCTGCAACGGGGGGTCAGCAAAAGGGGTGTCATGAAATCTTTCGTTGATTAGAAAAAATTAAGTTGCAAAACAATGACGGTTAATTAAAAAAAACACACCATTTATACACTAAATAGTCAAAGGGCTTCCTACCCTATCTGTCCATCAGGTCGGGTTTCCTGGAAAACATTCAAGGACTCAAAGTATTGTCTGTGTCTAAACTTTTCCCTATGAGGCTCAAGCTTCACCTGGGGGCCAACTGCCCCACCTAGTGAAAATAAGGACCATAATTATGGGGTACATAAATGCACCACATTTTACCAGATTTATGCTTTGCACCGTGATTGATTTTCGAGGCATTTTAAGCTGAGTTACACTCGAAAATGAGTAAACTGAAGTTTGTTCCAGAAGGAGGGAAAAGTTACACAACGACGTGCAGAGTTGGCTCGATGTTAGCGAAGAAGTAAATTTAATATAATAACAATAAAGCAACAAATAGCCTTGGTTTTCACAAGAAAATAGGCCAGCCAATACAACAAATTATTTAAAAGAAGCCATAATGTAGCTATTCAGCCACAAAAAAAACAAAAACAAAACACACACACAATCAAATACATATGGTAAAACTAGCTTCTTTTTGAGAAGACAGCGAAAAGTTAGCCCAAAAATATCTTTAAACAACCACAATTTCTAACCTTAATATTATCAAATTATTGTTATAACAAAGTGACGTCCCTACTTTTATTTGGTTGTAAACTGAGCTATGCATTCAAGTCCCAAAATATTAGCTTATAAATCGGGGTGGTTAAGCTCCTATGTCATCCAGGTCAATGTCTCCTGAGGACAAAAAAGCCGGAGGTGAAAAGGTTCAGGAAAATATATCCAAACAGTCCAGCCAGTAGGTTTTACAGTGGAAAATTACGAGGTGGTGTATTGTCCACCTTTATATACAGTCCTTCAACCAAGACATTAGTATTTAAACAGTGGTCGAGAGTCTGTTGGGTCAGGTTGGGTCAGTCACACTTTAATGCCTGTGAGTTTTAAACACAACTTGGCAGTCATAATGTCACAAGTCATATTCTAAAAACTGCATAATCAGGTATTTTTCAGAGTCTGGCCTGAGGACCGATTATGTCAATGAGCCAGGGTTTATCTGGTCTACATAGATTTGGTTTTAGTTTGGTTTATTTTCGATAATTCAGGTAATTAGTCCAAAAAAATAAAAAAAAAAGTCACCTTTGGTCCTCAGGTATTTAGTCATTATCAAATCTTACCCCAGTCCAAACAAAGTTTGCTTTTTCCTGTCATAAATGTCATCAATTCAAATTGAACTCTGTGGTCGAAGCAGAAGCAGAGACATATGTGATGGACATGAAACTCAACTCTAAAGAAAAAAAAAATACATGGTTGGTATTGAACTGGGATTTGTCTCCCACACTTGTTCAATTGTACATCAGAGGCATCCTGTTTATGTGGCCACGGTTGCTCTGGGGGGATTGGCTCAGGCCACATCACGGAGCTGCAGCCCAACAGCTGGGAATGGCCTCTCGGTCTGACAAGACATGCCGTTCCTATGACAAATACCCATAGAGCAACAGTAACATGTGTCTCCCACCCCTGAGTGTTCAACCCCACCCCCACCCCGCTGCAACCGTACCAAACACACACACAGACAAACAGAAAAAGCTGCACGGTGTACTTAATGAATAGCACACTTGGGGCTGCAGGGGTTTTTGCCGGAACAGTGAGGGAGGAAAAAACCGCCCCCGGTGACCTCTGAGGGCCATCTGAGATAATAAATCCATGACCCTGAGTTCCGGAGTGCTTTGGGCAAGGTCGGGGTGGCAAATTTCCCACTTCCACAATATCAGATGTTAACGGTAATTCCTTTTAGCCAATGTGTAATGGCTCAGGAATGTCTTCTCCGCATCTTCATCCAGTGCCGCTGGAATCTGTTGAAAATGTGTGACAGCTGTGAAAGTTGGCCGGCCCCCGGCCCTGTGAACGTATACGGTTTGGATGCCGTTCAGGGATGAGTGAGGGGACAGTAAAGAGGGGGAGGAAGGTGAGGAGAGGATAGAGTAAAGATTTGCATTGTTGTGGTATGTTGCTAACTTTGTACCTTCTTCTCCTTCTCTCACTATTCCTTTCCTCTTTCTGGTCCTAATATATTTCTATTTTTTCCAAAGTGGGAAACATGGAGGAGTGGCCAAGAACAACTTTCCCAACAGAATATTGAATGAATGCGATCAGTCATTTAGTGAGTTTCCTGAAGCTGTTCACATCATAGATCCCCAGATCTTATCCCCAAGAAAAACACAACAAAAAAATGTTTCAATGACAAACTTTCATTATTCAATTTGTAAACATAACCAGTAAATCAGTACCTAAATTAAGGTATGAAAGGAGCATCCACCAACGGCAAAGTTTTGGTAAGCCAAGAACAATACTGTGCTTAACTTCACCAGACAAATGTCTGTGAAGCTCCAGAAGAGGGTGCTGTTCTTCTCGTAAAATGTTTGTTGGATTAAATATTTTATAATGGTAATATGTCTAAAACCCTAGCCAGAAACTCATGTAACACTATAAAGATGCACATTAACTGCAATACTGCAGACAGTGGGGCCACAATCTTCAACATTTTTAAGACATAAGTTTTTAGATCATTTTTTATTATATTTTAGTCATATTTTAGATACTCTTCTTTCAATATTCTGAATCTCACTATACTATGAATTATTTTTGGCTACCTATTGCTTATATCTATTGATGTTTTAAAGGTTTTCACAACAAATTCCCTTTCTGTTGTTTGTTTTTTAGTGTTGGAGAAATTTAAATGACAAACATCAACAATCCAAGAATTAAAAATTAAAACAAAAAAGTTTGGCCTGAGCAGAAGATTGATCCACAAATGATTCCTCCCATCATCTCAAAATGACTTGTCTAAAAGCCGTATTAACAAAAACTAAATATTTAACTAACTCCGTCCATGTGTTTCAGAGCTGACAGGAAGTCGTCTGAATCAGCCAGGGAATGTTCCTAATGAGGAAGTTTAACAAGACTCAGAGTCAATCAGTCTTGGAACACTGGGTTGATTTCTTTTAAAGCAGATCCATGCAACAAGCACGACTGTGAGCGAGGCTGTGTATAACACTATCTTCATACAGTATTTGAAGATGCACGGAGGATGAACTGGAAATCTAATAGATTGAAAAAACTTCTTTATCTAATGTTAGCCACTCAAGGGCTACAATAACCCTATTCACCGGGCCAATCATAGCCCTGTATAATTTACTTTAAGCTACTTCTGAACAAAAAGTAGCTGTTTCTAAAAGAATTGTCACAATTTCTGGAATACTGGCTTATCTATGTTACTTTTAGTCAACTGCAGCATTTATTGTAGCCATGTTCTGCGTTTAGACATAAAACATCTTAAAACATGCTACAATCCCGTACTGTTGCCATAACATATACACAGCAGTTGTAGAAAAAAAAAAAACGTATGCTATTTAATATAATGAAGTTGCTATTTTACCTTTGAGTAAAATTTCCTAACATATGTCCCATGTCCTCAACAACAACAGCAACAACAGTGCTATACAGGAGTTGAGCTAACGTGAATCTTTTCTCCCATGAGCCAGTTGCTCTGAGAGGCCTTCGGACATCACGTCACATGTCACCTTACATAGCACAAATTAAAATGCTTTTCCAGTTGCTGCCATTTCTCAAGCTCTTCAGCGGACAGCTGCTGCCATCTGCACATTTGGGAAAGAGAAAAAGCCCGAAGGAAGAGAGGGAAGGCAAGAGGGAGGAAAAGGACAGAGGTATGGAGGATGTGGTGGAAGAGGACAGTGTTCTTTGTAGATTCCACGGCGATTAGGAACACCTTACCCTCTCTTCTCCTCACGTTATGTCTTTGAAAGCCGAGCAGGGGATTACTAATTGGATTAAATGGAACCAGTGACCTACTGTATATTGCTGTTTTTGGAGCATGAAACCTGCTTGTTACAGGACTCCCTCAAACTTTTTTAATATTGTCACAAAAATTATACTCAACAAGAATAAGCGAAAAGAATCATTGTAAATCTGCACTTTGTTAATTGTGCAGTTCCACAGATCACCTGACTGACATTCACTGGTCTTTTTTTTGCTGCTATTCCTCCCTTGCATCCTCTACATGTAAATGGCAGAAACTACCCACACCAATGGTCAATAGTTCAGTGAACATGGCAGTGGTGCGACACTCTGCCCACCGGGCCCTACTGTTGTAATCAGCAGCAGAGACAGAAGGAAAGAGGGTGTGTGTCGGGGGGGCAGTGGCAGCAGATAGTATTTCTCTTGAGCCAAAAGGCGCTGCCCGGACAGAGGGCTCTTTGTTGCCCGCCACTAAGAAGGGCTTTCACTTTGCAATTGTGGAGGTAATTCCAGAGCCTTGCCCCATGAGCCCACCCCCACCTCCCTTCTATTGCTCCCGCACCCTTGCCAAAATCGTGACCTGCAATCGGAAAGACCTTTCAGCTTTGGTCCCTCAGTCGTCAGTTTTCAGCGGGTGCACGACACGATGACAGCGTTACCCTGCCAAACAAAGAGACTGAACCTTCAGCTGAGGAGGACCTCGGAGGGGAAGACGAAAAGGAAAGAAACTTGTTAAAAGCAGGTTCAGTTGCCGGCTTAAACCACCAGACACCTGCTTGATTACTCAAGTGGAGATTAGATAAAATACTGACTAACAAATCCATAGTGCAATAGGAGCAAATTGTCACGAACAAGTCAAGGCCGCACTGCAGGAAGAACGTGAGCGTCAAGGTGTCAGTTCTCCAGTAGCACTTTAGACGTGTACTAATCCACCAGCTGCTATTTCCTGTGATTAGACACGATATGTCCTCAGGTGAGAAGCTGAGTTTCATATACAGTAAAGCTTCTCTACTTAAAGGAGATTTAGAAAGGAGGAATGTCTCCTCCCTGCTGCATTAGAGGCTGTGAGTGTTTACACAAAAAGAACAGGGACCCTTAAAATAAGTTTCTTACCACCACTGTTGGAACTGCAAAAGTTAGCATGACACCAAACCTACGTTCTACTTTCTGGTATGGATTGTATACTTATGTGGCCGTCTAGATTTAAAAACAAGCAAAGCCTTGAACCAGTGGAGCACCGTTAATCTTCTCCCCAATTGTACCGTAAAATTACATGGGTATATCCATAATCTACCAACAGTCTATGTTCCAAAACAATATTATGTAGTAGATAGAGGTGTATATCATATGGGCTTCCATCAAAGGCCTTACTTTGTAGAGATAAGACCTACTGCCAGAACCAGAATATTAATATGTATACTTTTTTTGTCTCTGTAGTTCCTCTCTGACATTAGTAAAGTCTAATAAAAATATTTTTAACATGTCAATTTGACATTAAGCTGAAGAACCTGAAGCTAGCTGCTAGTCCACAGCTATTAGTTTAGAATCCTAAACCCATAAGTGCCACGACACAAAGATGCAGAACTAAATATGTTGTTACACAACACAACAAACAATACGCACATCTGCTGCCACACAACATGATGCAAATCCTCAGCTATTCTGATGTAAACATATCCAGCAAGATTTTCTTCCTGGAAGAAAGTCGACGCTGGAGATGTTTGGAAAACCCAAACAGAAACATGATTATCAGGGAAGAGAGACTTGACAAGTTAGAAGAAACATGACCCACCAAATCCCCTCCTGTCTTCACCCACCCACCTACCGATAATGCCCTACGCTTCGGTGTACTCCTTCCTATTGTGGATGCATTCCTGGTGCACCACACCCAAGATCATTGAAATGAAAATTCCTGCGTCTGTGCCAAAAGGATCCAGTTGCTGTTAATCCTTTTGCAGAGCATCACCTGATCCCAAAGCTGGCGGAGCTTAGGACTGTGGGCTTACCACTGGTTGGAGGTGTACGAAACAGAGACAGGAGTGTGGTGTGTGTCAATGACAGCCAACACTGACAAGATTGTGATATGGAAACTAATGATTTTTATGGAAATCAGGCTGATGGTTTTAGAGTTCTGTATTGTTTTTATGTCTCATTTTATTCTCAAACTTAAGAATAATCACGCCTGCGTTCGTGCGACAACTGATCTTGTATCTATTTTGTGTTTTTGTTTGTCAAACTTGGTATGTTTGATGACTTTGCCACATCTCCGTCTCCCGTTATTCACTCCTCACCTTCACACCTACTTTCTTGGAACTGTTTCGTACTGTACATGCTAATGGCTTCAGCACCGGAATATTTGATTACTGTCAGTGAGGTGTGGCGGCCATGAGTGTCACGCTCTGCACCCTCACATCAAATCTAGACTATGAGCAAAACAAACCTATTGAAGAAGGTGCAATCAAATTATTTTGGGCCTTATCAGTTCTATTGACTTGGATTTAGGCCAATGACAAGAAGGTGTAAATTGGCATAAAGGTGCACAAGGCAAGTAAAAAAATGTGTATTTTCTGCATAACATGACAGCTTTCCTTGCAGGTTTTAATTCCACAAACAGAAAGAACGTTATGATAAAGTAAAAGATTTCTTAAATATATGTTAATGTAGTTACTGTTAGGCCCCATGGGGGGCATTCAATATTATTAGTCACTGAATAAAAGTGAATGTGAGTCAAAATTGCTCTGAGGTTAGACAACAGCTAAATATTAGGCTTAAGAAATGTAAAAAATGGTTTAAAGACAATTTGGAAAGAAAATAAGAAATAAAATACATTGTTAATTATGTACATTTACGTTTTACCAAAGAAATACCTCTATATTCTAAATGGAATCTCTAGGGGAAAATAGAAGATAGGTATATGTTAGGCCTTAAAGAACTAGACCAAAGATCTTTACATCATTTGAGGCTTTTCTCATGGAAATGGTCCAATATGTCCTGGAAAAAACACCTTGAGCAAATCTTAGGTAATGCTATTCACTCTTTTGGTAAAGAACAAATCATTCCAAACAACTTCACAAGGTAAAATTTAATTGTTCCCTCAGTTTTCTGGGGGCATTATTATCAAACTGTGAGGGGGCAGATAGGTTTCATATAATTTCAGGTCAAATCCACAAAGATAAGCAAGACACAAAACTTGTGTATTTTTCGTACCTGCAACACTAGCCTGCTCATGTTACCAGTCTTTTTGAGCGGGATCTTGGAGCGAGAATCTGATCTGGCTGCGTAGACCAAACACTGGAAGAGAGTCCACTGATACAGGGATCAGTGTGGCAAAAGATGACACTGCTGTTTTCCTCCTGTATGGGCTCAGTTTAAAGACTTGCTCTTGTTTTGTGCATGTTTTTGTCTGGAAATTTCCACAAACACACTGTTGCTTTTTTCTGTGTTTAGTTAAAGACAACATGCATATTGTAGTGCCTTAGTCTAACATTAATACATACAGTATATGTCTATTCTTAATCCTCGTTTTATCTCTCATTTCACCCTTATTCCAACACTAACATTTAACTTAATAACTATCCTTTAACTTCAAACCAAACCCCCACTCAGAGGAGACTTGCAAAATGTCCCCCACAGGGACAAAGTGTCCCAAAAACAGTACTAGTTTTCCAAAAGCGTCCCCACAAGTATTTGAGTGTGTTACTGATTACAGTAAACAAATTACGCTGCATTTTTGGAAAAGAAAACAAGTAATGTCTGTGATTGGTTTCAGACTATTTTTTGCAGCACTTTCATATTGTAGTCAGAGTTGATATTTTCGTGTATGTAACATTGGGTGATTGAGCCGTGTGTGAGGGAAAGTTTACAACATGGTAGTGAGATATGCTATGATGTATCTTTTGCAGACTGCATCACTGCTTTATATAAGAGAGGCCAAGCTAGAGAGATAGTGGACAAAGAAGATCCAAAAATTGAAGTCCCTTTTTGAAGTTTTTGCAACCCACAAAGGCTGCCACAGGAGGCGCTATAAAGTATGTAGTTCCTCTTGGGCTCAAACCCAGTACCTTCTGCGTGTACGGCAGATGTGCAAGGCAAGCACACTACACTACGGAACAACTGCTGCTCTGGTCTGTAAATATGCTGATTATGGTACAGTCAAACAGAGCTTTTATAGCACTTCAGCAGGGAGCCTTTCCCAGAAAGTCCAGCAGTCATCATCATACTTTACATTGTGTAAAGTACATCCATCCATCCATCCATCCGATTGAAATACATAAAATAAACTACTTACTACAAACTAAAATGGTGATATGTTGTGAATATGTTTCTGAAATAATGTAATAGAAAAAATTACATTGTATTTTATTTATGTACTGTACCATAAAACACCATTTTGCATCACAGGCATTAAGACCCTGCAGGTACATTGACTTACTGGCCTACTTCCGTTAGTTTAACCTCCCACTTCTCGTCTCCAGATTCTGACGTCATCACAGTCTGAACCCCCTAATTCCTTACTATGTTTTTATAATACTTCACTGTTTCCCAATTACACTGAGGTGGTGGCAACATAATCACTATCTGGATTATGTTCAGAGGCAAAAGCATTTTGCACTGTTGTAAATTAGCCTTTACTATAGGAGGCCAACTGGCCTCGGCACAGCCAACCATTTATTGTTTTACATTTGACTCTTTTTATGGTTGCTGTATATTGTATATTGTTCCTTGGCAGACACTGTTGGAATTTGTTGTTAGTGAACAATTTTGTATTTTTACTTTTTTTTTTATTGCTGTATGCAATGCGTACCAGACACACATAGCTGTTAGTAATTTGTTTTATTTCACTATTTATGAGCCATGTGGTTCTTAACATACATAGTATGTCCCTTGTTATGCGTATGGATTTTAATGAAAGGTACTCAGTCTTCCCAGAATAAACAATGGTAATAATTCCAATTACGTGGCCACATGTAAGGTAAATCGGGGAGTTTTGACAGCTGAAATTGGTTTATTAACTTATGTACAAGATCATTCAAAGAAGCGATTATTAAGTCATAAATAAAATCAAGTTTTAATCAGAGCCAGTCATCTTAATCATGCTACCTGACCAAACACAAAATAGCACATTAATCAGGTAATTTGTATGGACATATTTTTGCAGTATAGAGAATAAACACAAAAGAGAAAACAAGAAAATAACATAATGTTAAGAAAAATATTTTATTATGTATATTAATATATAGTATATATATAAATAAATTTATTTCAAAATAGAAATAAATATATATAATAAAATTAATAAAATAAGTAGAGATGAGGCTAGAAAAGGCCACGAAATTGTGACAAATGTTAAGCTATGTTAGCCAAAATAATACTTTTTTAGTCAGCATGAGCAAACATTTCATAATATAAATATTTTAAAACTTAAAGTCTGTTGGATACATGCCCTTATACAGTTTATGCTTAGCCAAAAATAATGGCCAAAAACCGGTTAGCCAAATACATCTATGAAGTTGCTAAAGTCAACTTATACCAACACACCAGTTACAGCTCAAAACACAGCTAAAACGTACCCATCTAACAATCAATCCACATTCCCAAAAGGCAAAGAAATACAATTTTATAAACTGACATTTTTGTCATCATAATGCTGGCCTTGGCCATAAAGTACTACGGAAGAGAACAAGGATGTTGATGATCATTTGTCTTTCCACAGTCTCTCAGCAGAGCAGAATGTACACAGACAACCTTGTAGGTTGTGGTTAAGCTATTGGGGAACTTTTGTAACCTACAGATGATGTAACAAGTTCAGTCCTGCTAGCTGGGACATGTTAAAGCAACTGGGAAGTCTAGATAGTATCAGTATACATATAGAAAAGTAAAAGTAGGAGTGTGAGGGGGGGACTCCAGATATTGGATAGATAAACATATAACTTTCAAGTTTCTTTTTCTTCCACATCTGTCTTTCCCAACATGTACCAACACGGACTTTTCCTCTCTTATTGTTTTCTTTCTTTCTTTTTTATTTTCCCTGGCTCGTGAAGGGTTGAGTAAAAGATACTTCCCTCTCCTTCATCACTGTTCGGCAGCGAGTTGCTCTTTTGCTTGGAAACAACAGCATATCCAATTTCTGTGTTCGTACCCTGATGAGCCAAAATGCTCCAAATGTTCCAAAACTTGATTTAAAACAAGTGTGCTGCTAAGAGCAGGGAGGAAATCACTAATGAAAACTTGGCCGAAGCCCACACACCTATATATCAGCCTCACATGAATGTTACATGAGCTTTTAATTTACAGCATCAGAACATGCTACGACTGCATTACTATTTACCTTTCCATATCCGATAGCCCCGGCTGGTTGCCATGGGGTTTCACTCATATCCAATCCCGGCCCCTTTGGCACACACTCTTATCTCTGTTTAAATATCCGGTTACTTCCCCTCTGGTCCAGGCACACAGAGACATGTCATTAAAAGCAGTATCTCTCTCCAGCCCAGGTTTCCTTCCTGTGCGCTTGGTGACGGATTGATTTTCTCCAGTAGGGTTCCAGTACAAAAAAAAAAACTCACCTAAACATGTTATTTAATCTTCTGCCGAGTCCTAAACTTTTTTGCATTGTGTCTATTTAAAGTAAGGGGAAAACAGCCAAGAGGAGCAGGGGATGATTTGACTTTTAAAGACCGGGCCCTCTCCTGGGAGTCCAAGACCAAATGATGTCACAATGAAAAAAAGCAGAGTGATGGCAGTCCAGTTACAGCTTAACTAGGCCATTTACCAACCAAGTATACACATATTCTGTTAGCAGGCTAGGCATTAGTCTGTATTTTTATAGGTTTCTGTTTTAGCTTGATGTTTGTTTACAGGCTATTATGCTATGTTTACTGCAGTAAAGAAAAAAAGATATCAAATTTCTCAAGGTGCTCCTTAATGTAAAGGTCAAACAGAAGTATGTCAGCTTGGCTACAATACGCAGCAACATGCTTTGACTGACATTTTAGCTGTTACATTAAGTCTATTTCAAGACTATTTCAAAGTCAAGGATTTATCTTTTGTTGAAGAAATAAACGCTGTTTATGTCAAAGTCTAAGTGAAGAAAAAAAAAGCAGTCAGCGCTCTTTTCAAGGATTAGAGTACTCTAATACTGCCTTAAATAACCATAACTAACAATCTATGACATATATATTCTGAGTAGCACACTCCATATACACAAGGTATGTTTATAAATGGTTGCAGTGTCTGATCTTTAGCCAGAAAAAGAAAAGAACCAATAATTGCCTGTCTGCAGTGAATATGTTTCACAGTGGAGCCTTGGCCATAGAGGTTTGGTTTC
Organism: Cynoglossus semilaevis; assembly: GCF_000523025.1. Lineage (NCBI taxonomy): Eukaryota > Metazoa > Chordata > Actinopteri > Pleuronectiformes > Cynoglossidae > Cynoglossus > Cynoglossus semilaevis. Next base: position 6,039,363 of record NC_024321.1, read on the forward strand.
TAGTCTCCAGAGCAGCCCTTGGCACCCACTGGGGTCAAATCTCCCTTCTGAGTTTCTGGAAATACACAGACGGTACGGAGAGAGGATTCTATCCCTGTATCTTTGCAAATCAATGGAACCACTTCCTCTCGCCTTGTCCTCCACGTGCACTAAGGGCGTGTCATCTACAGCAATATACTGTATGTAATGCATTCGTATGTTTCTTGTAAATACCCGCCTTGATGAGAGGCTTAGCTTCTAATATATAAGGTGTTGGTCAATCAGGGTCAGAACATTATATCAAGGGTTCGTTTTTCAAAAGCCTCGATTAGCACTATGAAGCATCTTAACTGAGTGTGGTATTAAATGCACAAGGACTGCCCTTGAAGCCATCATGCCTTAAGGTTTAAACATTGCTGCTTTCCCACAGTTCACGATAGAGTTGAGAATACGTCCTTACTCAAGGAGCAAGTGGAGATGGGGTGAGAGGGCAAAACTTCTGCGTGTTTTTATTATAAAAATGTTTGTCCTTTCAAATGGCCCAGAGTTGAACTTGTGGAGAGAGTAAACAAAGGAGGAGATGGCTATGCAGGCTTTTCCTTCTCTTTCAGCTGCACTAATGATGTTGTGCCGGACCACAGCTGTTTCACTGTGGCAGGTGTGCAAGTGGGAGCCACAGCAGACTGCACTCGGGCCGGATCACAGGGGATGCCAAAAACAAGACGGAAGAAGAGGAGACAGGGAACATACCGAGGATGGGGGTGGGGGGAGGGAGGGGGAGGGGGTTGGTATTCATACAAGATACAGCTCCCCAAGCTCCCAAAAAGCTGGATACAATATTCAATTGAGAATTTCCCCCTCAACACCTGGCTGCCGGCATGAGTAGAATATTGATGTGGGTCCTACGCCAGAGCCCCACAGCTTGACTCATTTGAAATCCTCCGGCAATTTCATGCGGTATTTAGCCGAAATGCTTGGACGAGAAAAAGTCTGGAGCTCTTTCCTGAGACAGGGGACATGGCAAGTGTGACTTAAATATGCACTGTGGTGCTCTGGGCCAGGAGGATAGGAATGGCCCTGGAGATCATTTCCTGTTTGGAACTGAACCGGATGAGGAGTTGAGAGTGGAAAATGTGCAGGGAAATTTAAAAGCTCCCTCTGAGGATTTCTACAAAGCTGTAGTCAGGCTTTACTGCACACAGTTCAAAATATTATAATGTATGTAAATATTTAAATTCTATTCCTGGTGTTTTTGTTGTTAATGTTCATTAAAAGTCTCACACCTGTCACCTCTGTATCAGCTAATAATAGAAATAAGAGTATTTGTATTTGATTTGTCTGCACAGTCTGAACAATTTGCATCAGGGGGATGTAGTTTATTGTACATGAATGTATAGAAATCTGTAAACGTACACTGATCAGAAATGAAATTAGAGAAATTAGAATAGGGAATAACTCACCAAGCACATGCTGTACACACTGAATTTGACCACTCCATTTACCTTATCCAATAAACATTAGTATAGCCTCTATACTACAGATTTTTAAGACAACCATACCATATAAAACTCTGGTGGGCCACAAAAGTGATGTTTTAAGTTAAGTTTAATGTCAGACAGCAGCAAAATAACACCAACTCTTCAAGAAACCATTTAATTTGTATAACAAACGTCACACAACAACAATGCAGAAGGTTCTTGCCAACAGAATGCTTTGTATGTACAGGGTCTAAATCCAACCTGCTGACATTTGTGACTTCCTGCCTGTTCCTCTCCAATCTGTCTCATCTAATAAAGCCAAAAGGGTGTAAAAGACATATCCTTGGATATTGCCACTGAGTACGAAGTGAGCAGAGTGAGATAGAGAGAGACCTGTGTTCTCCCTCCACTAGTGCCTCTAGCTAATATTAAAGCCGAGGCCATAGGTGGTAAATATTAGCTTTTCTCTCCCGTGTTGACAGTGTGTGCTTTTCCACACATGGAACAAAGGTCTGCCATATTGCACACCCACCTGGGAACTGGAGGGGACAGGAGGGGAGGAAGGTGTTCGTTGCTTAACAGTGGTGGCTCTTTATTGTGCGACTTGTGATTATACAGTTGAGAGCGCGCGCGCGCGCGCGCACACGCACACATACACACACACACACACACCCTCCACCAGACCGGATGTGTAATACTGATAATGGGAGCAGGGGGTTCAGTCTGTGGCTGCTGTGCATGAAGCAGAGAGAAGTGATAAAAAGTTACAGGAATGTTTAATTACTCTTCTATTTTTGCTGCTGAGTCATGTTTTCTTTTTACTTCAGGTAAATTTCTCTTTGAGCATTCACATTAACCCAGCTGCTGCTTATTCACTTTATGACATACCCAATAAGACAAACACTACATTCCTGTCATACCACACTGCTTTTTCTTTTTGCTGCTGGCATTAACAGAACAGCTATTATACTAACTACTATGTGAAAACGTAGAAAATTAAATGAAAAAAAAAAACTTCACAGAGGCGGCATGTGCCTTTGAATGTTTCATGTTTCACTGTAGATGTTTTTTTTTTTTTTAAATACTGCACTTAAGAATTGAAAGTATTTTTGATATACCTTTTCTTGCTAACACCTCTTGTGGCTAACTTTTAACAAAAGTAGTCAAGAGTTGATTCATGAGGTAATCTAGCCATAACCATATTTTGCAATTAATCTTTATGTAACTTTAACTTTATTTTAGTTATTTAAACTCACTTTAACTTCTCACCGTGTCTGTTTTTCTTAAACTAGTTCTCTTAGTGTGTTTTATTTTTGTGGCTCAATAATAAAGTCAATCTCAACTGAAATCAAACCTTCCTTTGGCCATTTTTGACCAATAGCATTTCCTGGCTAATTAGGTGATTTCCATCTTTACCATTGAAGATACTTTATTTACATTAAATTTGACTTCAATCAAATATGTAATTCAATAATTCAGATTATTAAGTTATAAATAATCAATTAAAACACTTTTAAATAGGCATGTCTTCTAAGGCAACAATAATTAAGGCTAATGTCTAACATTTTGGGGGTAATTTTTATCCTTTTTTTTATCCTATTGCACTGAGCCAAACCCCTCTCGAGTACCAACCTACTGGCCCCTGCATCGTCGACAGCCAGAGTGGATACACTCCAAGGCCAAATGAATCATCGACAGACACAGGTTTTGGTTGGCTCTGATCCGTGGGGGAACACTATAATTTCTTCTTCTCCAACTTAATTTCAGCAGTTGGAGTGTGATCTTTTTCTGACACGTTAGTACAGGCACCATTTCCTCTGGAGTTGTTGAGGTGCCATGAAGTTTGAAAGCAGGCTTGACATGCAACCACCATGAAATCTCGTTTCTCCTGATGTTTCTGCGCTTGTTGTGTAACGTTTTTTTTTATTGGTTGTTAGAGACAGCCAGAGGTAAAAATCAGATTTTTTGTTTAAAACTAGAACATTGGAGAACTTGAATACTGAGGCAAAGCTGAATAAAGCACTCATGTTTGTCCCAACTAAAAATGACTACATGGGAAAGATGTGGCAGGAGTTTTGTGACAGAATGGGCTTCACAATCCCACAAGTGTTTCATCTGAATCTGTCTGGTGCCTGAGGCACTGTTGGGAACCAAACCGCAGTTGTTGTTGTTCATGTTGCATTGTGCATTTGATTCCAAATCTGAAATAAGTGACTAACCGATAAGGATCTTTCACCCAAACAACTGTGTAAATGCTAAAATAGACAAAACCATTTCCCAGAAAAGTTTGTACATTATTAAAATAATATAAAGGAAAATTTCATAATAAATAAAGTTAACTTCATCTTAAATTCAGAGATCTAAGTTTTAGTGCATTTTTAAACCAGATTCTTTGGAACTGAGGTTTCCAACTCTTGACAAACATAGATCCAT
>NC_024321.1:6043272-6066438 GCF_000523025.1 Cynoglossus semilaevis
TCTTTCCCTTCTACTCAGGTGTTTTACCGACCTACCTGAAACTTCCTGGCCTAGACTACAGTGAAAGCTTTACTTTTCTGGCTGAAGCATAAACTAAAATAAAAATCTTACTTTTTATTCAACCAAACAAAAATGTATTTTTTTGCTTTAGTATGTAGCGTGAGCATTCATCACTCAGGTTTAGGCAGACAGATTTTACCCAGCACACACTCCCTGGCTCAGAGCACATTAAAGGTCAGAGATCATTTCCTAAAATGATCCAATCATCAACAGCTGAATCGTCGTCTCCCCCAGTTCTGTCCTCTCCTCCTCCGAACACCTTCCCCAACTCCTCCTCCTCCACCTCCTGCCAGTTCCTCCCAACCTGCTCCTCATCTCTCTCCTCTTTGGCATGCGAGTGTGGCCTTGGCTCACTGATAATAAGAGACACAAAAATCCTCTTATCCCCCCCTCACAGCTTTTCTCTCCTCTGAAATGAGTCACTTCCTCACAGGGCTCCGGTCGTTGAAGCACGGCCAAGAGATATCCTGCATGTTATTGCCCAGTCTTTCAACCCGAGACGCACAGAAAGGCATTTTCAGAAGTGTCCTTACACACACTTACAGATCCACAAACACATCCATGGAAATAAATCCACATATACCCACACAAACTGAAAAAGTTATACTTCCTGATCTGGCTTTTAGCATCCGACAGGACGAAGAACATGTTCTCATTCGGATTCCGTGACAGATATGTTCGTTCTCTCTATGAGCTGCTAGCCTGTCTGGCTGCTATTACGGTCTTAGTTTTCCGTGACGTCCGGGGAGTTGGACGAGAGAAGATTTATGTCCCTTTTCCGCTGCATTTTTAAAAAGAAAGTGCTCTGTTATTTTTTTTTTCTTTTTTTCTAACCACACAAGCTCAACAGACACACATAAACAGAGGCCTTGATGAGGCCAGAGCTATACCACGGCTAAAGGTTTGCATACAGTAGCTTTACACACACTCGCTGGGGGCACAGAGGTGATCTTTCATGAACTTATCAGACATGCTGTTGATGATACAGCCAAAGCTGAGACTGAGATCTTTTGAAAATAAATAAATAAATAAATAAATAAATAAATAAATCGGGGGCAAAAAGCCCTGCGTGTCCAGGAAACACTCTAATCTGAGGTCAATTCATCAATTCATGCTTAGCTTTACAGCTTACGTGCACACACGCTCAAATTTGAATGTACTTAACTCTCATAGTCACATACAACCGCATACTCACACACAAAGTCTCACACACAGGATCCTTGTGAATCCAAAACATTCCTTTCAGCTCAAGTTCAGGCACATTCCCCTAATAGAGGGGTTTGCACTTTTATTCATGGGCCCTTCTTTAGAATATGGCTGCTTTATAACTATCAGCCTGGTGCATGTTGGGCCTTTTTTTTCCAGTATACTACATTGTCCTTTCAGTGCGGCTACGGAACGCAGAGGATTGTGATTTAAATGGCTTTTGAGTACTCCCTAATCCACCGGAGGCACATAAGTCACACAAAGGTAGCTCGGAAAAGGCCGGGCAAATTCCATCAAGCGAAGAGGAAGTCTTAAATCCCGAGCTTTGCTTAAATACCATGGACGTGACTTATTAATGGGATGAGTCTGACTTGTGTGTATAGATGCCCCTTGATCAAGTGTGAAGAGTTTCAGGTGACAGGAAATAACAAAAGGAGGTGGACAAACAGAACATTCTTCACTCCTATTTACTATTGTCCAGTGTGAAAGCAGAGGAGAGTGGTTTTGTCATGACATGCGCGTACACATCCAGACATTAACAAGCTCTGTAACACTTAAGCGGTTTTTAAAAACAATACTGAACATGGTAAAGGTAGTGCTTGTTTTTTTTTAAAAAATACATACATTAGACTGTAGGACGTAAATGCGATCGGGCCAAACTTCACAACAATGATGTTAGTTAACACCAAACTAATGGTTCTTATGCTACTCTGTAGTGAAACAGCCTTTGCTAACAAAAAACTTCACTCTGTGTCACCTCGTAAAGTTGTTGCCATCCTACAAATACTCACAAAATCCTAAGAACAACAACTATTTTATTTCATAGCACAACAGCCATTGGTCTTACAAGTTTATTTTGAGTCTTGTAAGCAATACGAATACAAACAGGGAGCAGGAGACAAGTGACGCCTGTGGTTCTGCGAGCTGTAACTGCAAATGTTCTCTCAAACCTTTGGTGCCAGAAGTGAGCAGTTTACAAAGTTGCACTAACTCCGTTTTCCAGTCGGAAACAGACTGTTTTGTGTTTTGTTATGAGTTAAAAACGGTGTGTCTAAGTGCAAAATTTCCTCCACACTTATTTTTCCATTTTGCTCCATTAGTGGTCTGTCTACAGATGGAGATCACTGTGTAGATTCCAAGATACCGAATAACTGCTGCAGGTTTGGAACAAGCAGCACAGACACTGCAGAGGGAGTTGCCTGGAAGCTAAGTGCGATGCTGCTTCCAGGCACTTGTCAGTGGTTCCTTTGTGCTGTGCACTGCTCGGACCTGTTTCTGAAGCATTCAAGAAAAGTTCCATGTTTGCTGCCTTCTCCAATGCCAGATGGGTGGGGTTTGCCACAAACATTGGGACAATGAATCAACAGGTTATTTTAGAATACAACACAAAAACATTTCAAACCTAATGACTAATATTAGTGATTGATGGTTGGGCTGATGATATTTGAAGAGGCCTATAGGTCAACCTCCACCCAAAATTAAAAAAAGACATGGAAAAGATGATGCATCGCTAATGGCCTCCTATATTTAGCTCCATTTAGCCGTACAGTACACCTCCTTTCCCCTCCATCATCCTGGAGGCGAAAGCTCACAACAGACACAAATCCTCTGGGTGGTGGCTAAAGAATACACAGACTCTTGGTCATCAGAGGCGCATTCCATTCCAAAATACTTGATTGAAAGCATCATCAAATATTTACTCAAGGTTCATGTATTAATCAAAAATTAAAAGAAAAATCAGGGTTCACAGATATTTCAAATGGCAACTACGAAGGCAAACAACTAGTACAAACAGCAAAAAAAAATCATATCCACAACAGAAAACATCTGTGCATTTACAAAACAATCCAATAGTGAGCAGAAACAACAGAAGCACTGCGTGTACTTGAATAAGTCATGTGACAAACATAATCAGATATTGCTTGAGTGTCACTCCTCTAAACAATTATTATCCCTCCAGCAGGTGTCAATGCATTTACTATTGTTAAATACGGAATAAGAAACAAGTGGTACAAACATACATAAAACACATAAAACATAATGCACCAAGGACCGATCAACAGGTACCAGCCGTTACTGTGGGTCATTACTGCAGCCAATCATTACAAAATAAAGCATATTTTAGACTTAGGTCTAAATGTGATATTTTGAAAATAGTGCCAGATTATTTTCAAATGTAGAACGTAAATAACTGGTACCTATTGACCTACGGACTGGTACGGGTCCACGGACCAGGGGTTGGGGACTCATGCATCTACAGAAGGGAACTTCATTAATACAAGGCATCTCTAAGTCCTAGCTTTTGATGTCAAAATGCTATTCGGAACTGAAATCCTACACAAAATCCACAAGACTACTCTAATAAGTACCATCCTGAACTTTGGTCCTCTAAATATTATCACAATTTGTTTGTACAGTGACAAACACGGAAGCATAAACAATCCAAGTCTAAGTCCACTCTGCAGTTGTTTCAAGGGCAGTGCAGTGTGCCACTCCTGACCAATTCACACTTCTTCGCAGTGTCATTTCTCTCCCATCTGTCCTCCCACCCGCACATTCTCATTTATACGTATATGACGCTGCTGCGTGCACCCCCACTGCCCCATTCTCCGAGTCAGTTCGCATCCTTACCTTATCCTTTGTGACTCGTCGACTTCACAGCCGTGGTCAGATGTCCTTCGTATTTCGATGTCCAAAATGTGAACCAAAAAAATGCGTTCCATTATTTGGTACTGGTGTACTGTTTGGTACTGCAAACGTAAACAATCTCCCTGTCCGCGTGCAGACCAGCCAATGAAATCGTGCAACACAGGTGCAGCAAAACTCAAGGTTCATCAGCATTTAGGAACGTTGTAGAAAATGTCAAATAATTACCTAATGTTGCTGCATAAAGTCTGAGTAGAATAAATGTTTATATAAATTTGTTTAAAAAAAATAAAGGGAACACTTAAACAACACAGTGTAAGCCAGTGTAATCCGAGCCAATCACACTTCTGTGAAATCATACTGTCCACTTAGGACGCAACACTGATTGGCAATCAATTTCACACAATTGTTGCAAATGGAATAGACAACAGGGGAAAATCATGGGCAATTAGCAAGAGACCCACACTACAGGAGTGGTTCTGCAGGTGGTGACCACAGACCACGTCTCAGTTCCTATGCTTTCTGGCTGATGTTTTGGACACTTTTGAATGCTGGCAGTGCTTTCTTCTTATAATTTGTTAAAGTGATAGATTGTTTTAGAGATAAAGTACAGATGGCTTGAGATATTTTTTTTAAATTGTACCCCGAATTCAAAATATTTTTATTGCAAAAAAAACAGGTCTTATCTTATTGTCCGTCCTCGCAGTTCACAGCAACATACTAAAGCGCTTCCATCTGCCATTGGGTCCACAGAAGAAGAACAGAAAAAGCATTAACACACAGCAGGGCCTCAGTTGATGATGTTTTCCAAGTGCTTAGAAGCTCAATCTCTCTTAAAATAATTACACCTGAATGGTAGAGATCCATCACAATTGCCCTGATCTGGAAATTGCCCGCAGATGGGCATGGAGTGAGAGAGTGGGGGGCAACATTTGTAAGCTATTATGACCTTCCTTCTTTTCAATGTCTTTTTTTTTACCCTCCACGCTTCACGTACCACTCTTAAAAAGCTGACAAAAGCAAAACCCTATTCTTAAATTATAGATTAATATTGAATTAATTCAGCCATTTTGTGCGATTGTGCTTCAACCCAAACTGTCTTTACAGGATTTAAATGAATAGGAATATTAGCAACCAGTGGGCATTACATGAAACTGTAGCATCATTAAATAATCCAGGAAAACTATGGCATCTCTATTTGGAGGAATAACTTTGAGGTTGCTGTCAAAATAAATCATTCAAATGCTAATTTTCTGTAAAGGACTTACTTCCAGCGCCAGTGGTCGCACTGTATTTTTAGCCTGATTTTAATAGAAGGGTACCCTTTAATCCTATAAATTGTGAGGTTTTCCTCTTAATGCTGTGAAAACAACCTCAAATGGAAACTAACAGCAGCAGATTAATAGTTTGCTAAAATAAAGCAGACTGCAGAACTGGGCAGCCGTGTCTGTAACTGTTGCAGGAAAAGTGAATCATATAAGTATATAGTGTACATTACAGTCCAAGGGGCCGTTGTTGTGGAGGCCAGTTTTACAGCGCTAGTTAATGTTTACCCTGAAAATATGTAATTGCAGACTTCCTCCTAATAAAGTGCTTCAGAATCCAGACCACAATCCTCCTGCTGCTGGATTATTGTTATTTACAGGCCTCTGGGACTAACTGGTCCATACACTAATGCATACATACACCAGTAATAAAGCCTCAGCCTGTATTTGAATCCTGAATATGGTCTCATGCAGTCATGAGGTTTATGTGAATTCACAATGTATGACTCTATAGAAACAGCGTCAGGAAGAAAAGAAAATTGAAAAACATCACAAGGTTTAAAAAAAACAATTACAAAAATATTGTGATTCCCCCCTTTTAATTAGTTAATTATTGGAGAAGACTGGGGCCTAATGCATCCGTGATTCAGCCTGTGATTGGTGGACGGACAATCCCAATACACAGAGTCCAATTACGGTTAAAATCAGTTACTTTGTAATTTTGCAATTTTGCATGTAATTTAAACAAAGTTACATAAACTGACTAAATGAGACTGGACTGGATCACATGTCAAATCACTGATTTTATTCAGTTGCATTTGGTGCAGGTGAGTAACTGGTACATCAGTTTTAAAGATGGGAAAAGTTCAGTGAACACATACACTTAGGATACTGTAGATAACAGCTCTAAAAATCACTATAATGGGAAACAAATCTTTGTATTTGAACGTAGTCCAGGAGAAGGATGTAGAAAAACCAGGTTTATGCAGCAGCTGTTTTTGTAAGCCATCCAGACACCGCCTTCACTGCACTTTGTCTGTTAAACGCTGCCAACTAACTCTGTGAATGAGTGAAATCTAATCTCAGGCTATTGATAAATGACAAAAACATCCAGCACACATCATGCTCTTTGACCTCACAGCAGCAGTGGAGCAGATCAGAGCAGAGTCCTGTTTCAGGAATGGAAAAATGCTGCCAAATCATATCTACTCTCCCTGTTTCCTCCTTATGTCTCCTTGTTCAGCGAAAAGGCAAAAGGTAAAATGTACTTTCTGCCCCAGATGGTTTCATTTATTACTTTATTGATCTATTGGTCACAGTTGTAGGAAAGTAGGAAGTTCCCTGAGTTTTGTTTTATTTCATTCACAAAACTGTCTCTGAAAGGATCAGGACCTAAATGTCAGTCTTTTAGGAAACTACATTAGGATGTGCCCAAAATCAGGCCACAGGACCACTAGTGGCACAGGGGCAGGATTTAAGTGGTATGCGCTGTTTTTGAATTTATTTTAGATGTTTTTGGAAAAAAAAAAAGTTTTTTTCTGGGCAAACATGTATTTATTATTTTTGGCTAATTTTAGCAATTTATTTGTAGCTAACAGAGACTGTTTTTGCTTTTGAGATTAATAAATAATAATTCATATAATTTGAAAACCTATTTAATTACTTCTTATCAGGATGTAAACCATCTTGGCTTAGACTCTGATCAAATATGTGTCCTGGATTTTATTATACAAAAAATGTCAACTTTTTTTTCTTTTGCATATAATAAATGTGTTTAATACACTTTGACAGGTAATAATCCAAAAGGAACCTTTAAATTTGAATTTCTTTCTTAAAATGTAAAATTACATAATCCCTCCTAATAGCTGTAATGTGTGCAGGTTTTAAGGGAGAGGTTTTCACAGCTCCCGTAAATGTCATACATTTCAGCCAAGCCACAAAAACAGCGTGTGGTCACTGAGGTCAATGAAAGAACTTGTGTGCTCAGAAGTAAATCAGTTCCCTCAGATTGTCATTATCATATAATCAGGTGAAAACCACACCACTGTCATTCAGACCTGGGACTGACATTCCCAAAGAAAACCTGCAGCCTGGAGAAAAGCTCACACAGACAATAGTGAAAATGCAACGATTACATCACGACTCTGAAAATGTAAATTTCATTTGGAAGTTTTTCGTGACAGTGGAGATTTTATAGACACAGTCTGAGGGTTTCTGGAAGAATGTTAATATTTAGGTCAGATGTATAAGTAACTCCATGTTTCCGCCCACTGCTGTAATTTCTCTGCCGCAAAGTTAACGCTGGACGCTACACTTGTGGCTGAGGCTGGCTGACGTCACTTACATTTATGATTACCGCTCGTAACATGTCTTTAAAATACCATTTAGAATGGAATTATTTTATGCTGGGTTATTTTTACATGCTATTTTGGCATTCTGTCATGTGGGAGCACTAACTGGAGCTGGCTCCCTCATTTCACTCTTGGTTTCGCAGAGGTCTGGTTGCTTCCTTCTCTGTTTTCAGTAGAGTAATGAGAGTGGACATCTGCCTCTAAGTCTGCTCAGTTTAATATGTACGGACAAATTGCATTACCTCAGTCTTCAGACCCATGGAAATGCCCAACATGGCTACTTAGTCATTACTGCAGTTTCCTTTTCTAAAGTTACTGGTGCAGGAACTTTCTTGTTTCTTATTAAAAATGTAATGAGTAGAAATAATTGATTTCATGTCAATGTCAAAACATAAGTTATATAAATGACAACAACTCATATAAATGCTAAACTCACTGGACATTGCAAGATGGCTAAGTATTGAGCAATTTACTCAAGTTAAAAAAGAGGCGTATTGAATTAATCTTCTCAATTCAATTTACATTTTACACCCTGGACTGCCAATCTGATCAACTAATTTCTAACCTGTCAATCCTGCTCACTAAAATCCAATCCACCAATACACATCTTTACACGCAATAGATTACAATCCCACCTCTGAATACCACAAAGAGCCCGTCCATCAACACTAAAAACAAGTATTCACTAGGAGCACACTCAGACATAACCTGCACCACCCTCATGTACTTTTTTGCATTTCCTGACTTATAAAAAGTTATTTTAGACTAACTTTTAGCTTCCCACTTGGAGAGATTTAATGTTAATTATGGAGAGTAAACAAAATGCATTGATACCTTGTTTTGAAAGACAGTTTCATAGATTTAGTATGTTTAGGTTTAGGTTCTCCTAAATCTCTAGAAACGCCCCCAGGTCTGTCAAATCATTAATTTCAGGATGCACATAGATGGGCCACACTCTACAGTACATACTCAGGACTTTTCAAAGATTGATACAGAGTTGACTCTTCGCTTAAACAATGACTGCTTTATAGAGGACATAGTTTTTTTGGTCTGTTAGTGGGAAATCTGTCCTCACGTGTGAACAAGGTTTATATTTTCTACACCTTTTAGTTTCCACCATATTTCACTTTGGAGCTGATCCGGAGTAATCCTTGCTTAGTTTGATTGATAACGGAAGTTAATTCCATAAATTGAAATGTAAATTGAAATCCATGAAAGCTTGCACTAAACGGCTGTGAATTGTTTACTGGCGAAGGCTAGATGTGTATTTCACTTGTCACTGCAAATATTTGCCAAAGTTGTCTCAAGAAGCTACAAGTGTGGTTTTAAAATTATGTCCCGTGAGGTTTGACTTTCACATCTGCAAACACGTGCATACTGCAAGCCCTCTTTTCCACATGCAACACACCCACTTAAAACACACTGCAGCCCTATCATACAGTGAATGTAATGGGTGACTGTGCTAATTGCTGTGCTGCTCCAGACGAGCGAGAACAGTGCGGCCTCAGAACCACATGAAATCATTTTATTCCACAAGCAGCGCGTACAAAAAAAGATCATCCATCAAGCTGTCACACAAACCCTCATTCTCTTCCAAAGGTAGGAAGTGAAGCTCTCGCTCTCTCAGACTGTGAAGTATGACTTCATCCTCACAACACTCACACGTACGTTACAGGCCACTATTCAAGGAGACAGAGTCAGGCTGGGATCTAACACACTGCGTTTCATGCATCTGTGGCACCAGGTAGATGGGTGTTATTGATAACATATTTGGATAACTTAAGTGGTGGTTCCACATATGCTATCACACTATGTGATGTAATGACTTGACGATCAGCATGAGATTAGGCTATTGATATGCCCCTGCAGATACGCCAGTGTGGGAAAACTCACAACATCTGCTGCTGCGCACAGATCAAAACAAAAGGCAAGCAATATTTGGATGTCGCTGGTTCAAAGAACCACGAATCCACATCAGTGAAGTCACATTGTACAGACTGAATTCTAACGCAGACAGACAGACATTCACACCTATGGTCAACTAAGTTTCCACATACTGCGGTCTGAATGTTTTTGCTATTTGGGAGGAAAACACATTTCTGGAGGAGAACATGCAGCTGTACACAAAACACCACTAACCTTGTTGTAAGGCACCAACACATACCACCACAACACTGTGCTGTGTACAACTGTATACATGCTAAAAGTAAAGCATTGTGAATGTTAAAATATCAGGCAGAGAAAATAATTCTCCTCATTGTAAAGTGTATCTTTTAAACCTTTAGCTGCAAAAGGGATGATGGCAAACCAACTACATACTGTTAGAAACTGGTGCCTTATGTGAACAAAAGCTCCTTTTTTTTAGTGCAGCAGAAGGAAATTTGAAATTGATTCCTGTCGACAGCTTTAAAAAAAATTATAAAGAATTTCTTGCAGAAAACTTTATGGATTTATATGAAGTCTCTCACCGAAATCATTCCAAAGTATTTTCAGACGGAGAGATCTGTAGCCCACATGTTGAGATAATGAAGTACGGCTCTGACCTGCACTGTATAAGTACCTTTAGAATATTAATAAGCCCAGCAGAACACATTACTGCTCAGTAAATGGTCCTTCCTCTAGTTTATACATTTTCTAGTAAAGTTTCATTTCAGAATTCTTGTTTTTCCTGTTAGCTTAAGTGAAGTCAACATTTATATGGAGAGCTAAACGACAGATAACATCCAAATAAAAAAGAAAATCAGCTTTAATATCTAAAGACAATTTCATGTTGTTCATTATAGACACTGTAGTCTTATATATAAAAATAAACAAAAAAATAAAACAATATAATTTTTTCAAAAAGTCTATTCAGAAAACAATTAAAAAAACACACACTGTTTTTGAACACAAATTCACCAGTTGATTAAAGCTTTGGCTTGAGCATTGAGGACCACCAGGTGGCGTTATGCAGGTCTCCTTTTTTTTTTTTTATGCCATTTGGCAGGAACCCACCATTAGTGGCTTAACCAACAGAGAAGGGATGACAGTTTGGTTTTGTGCTGATTACTGTTAAGATATGCAACTGCTCTGCAAGTGATCTGAAGGAAAACTTCAGGAGCTGCAGCGCAGCACCAAACCAGGCTGCAAACGTTTCCTTCTTCTCACATCTGCTCCTCAAAACCATGGTGGGCTTGGGTTGTGAGTGTGTGTGAAAGGACAGGGAGCAGATGCTCGGTTTGCTGATCGCTCAAACCAAGTCAGTGTGGGACAAATATGTGGAACCACTGGTTAAAGTGTGGCAAAAGCAGCTGCGGGGTGAGACCCAGAGACACGGGGCACACGGATGCAGCAGACACATGGTGTTTGTGTTGAGAAATAATCAGGCTGCACATTTTTCTTCCTGCTCTTACTGACATGAGATATGGTTTGCAGGATGTAGAGGAAAAGCAGAGGGGACGACGGAGAGCCAAAAACAAGAGCTGTGCATGTGTGTGAGCGCAGAGAGACGTAGAGAGTTTACAAGGTTCTGTCCCCATTCCACTTCAGAGTGAACCCTTTAGAACCCACAGAAAGTCTGGGACGGTTACCGCAGGTCTTGTGTTTTACTGCCGGTGTATTAAATCCATAAAACAGTTTAATCCGACGACTGCAGGATGCACTTTGAACTCAGACCTTGGAAGAGAGCCCATTGAAGTAAAAAAGTTCCTGTCCTCAGCTGGGGCCCCAGTTTAAGGATGTCCCTGCGAAGATGCAAAGTTTGTTACAGCAGATGGGAAAGAAGTCCAAAGATGAGCCTCCACCTGCATTACACTACACTCTACTCTCCGGTTGGTGAAGTCTGTCTCCTGGCACACTGTCTGCTGCAGCGCTCGACTTCCCATTGACAAAACAAAGCTGCCACCATCATAGTCAACCCCAGCCAGCATCAACACCAACACCTGTGGGCATGACACACAGGACTTAGCTCCAAGCTGCAGACCTGCAGCCTTGTGGTCTTTTTGTTTTGATTTACAGACTACACCTACAGACAGCACTGACGCAACCAAGAGCCAGTACTGAGAAGGTATACACCATAATGTGTATAGTGCACCTATGAAAATAGGCAAACATTGACAGTGATAGTAAAACTATGTAAAGGTGTGGCACAGCAGCTACACCCCAAACCAGAAATGTAGTTGTTTTTGAACTTTTGGCAGCTTTTCACAAATTTTGATGCAGCTTTAATTCCATTAAAGGTGCGGCCTCTTGAAGGGAAAACTAAAATATTCTCACTTTTATGTAGTATTTGCAGGGATTTTAATTTGTGAGGATGTGGCACTTAATTTGCTTCCATTGAAGATATTAATACAAGAGGCAGCTTTAATGTTTAGGGCCAAAAATGTTACAGTTTCCCAGATTTTAAAATTCTGGAATGGAGTTTGGAACAGCTTGTCAGAGGACTGCAAGATTTGTTTTCCTTTTTTTTAAGGACTTATTTGCAGGATATTTTGCAGGATATTTTACAGTATTAATTGCATTAAATACATAAGCTGTCAATGTGAAACAGAAAAAGAAACATGTACTCATACATGAAAAAACTTTAACATATGTTAATGAATTATCTGATGGGATGGATTGAACTTGCGCACCATGCTGCAGACATAGTAATTAAATATTATAATTTGTAATATATAAATATAAGTTTTAAAAGAATATTGTAAAAAAAATACACCTAAATGC
The DNA here is from genome assembly GCF_000523025.1 of Cynoglossus semilaevis. Classification (NCBI taxonomy): domain Eukaryota; kingdom Metazoa; phylum Chordata; class Actinopteri; order Pleuronectiformes; family Cynoglossidae; genus Cynoglossus; species Cynoglossus semilaevis. The sequence goes on from NC_024321.1 coordinate 6,055,502, forward strand.
ACCGATGATTCAAGATATGGAACAATTTCCTGATTGATTGAGAGTTGTTGAACTACATTTTGTGAGGTTTTTTAGTGCGTATTCAAAAGTCCAGGGGAGAAAAATATAAAAAAGTCCAGTGAAAAAGTTTGCATATTCACTTTCCAGGGAAATAAAACAGAGTAGCTCCTCCAGTTTGGTTTCATTAATGGCTCGTCCAATCAAACCTCACTATTGTTTCATGATAAATGAGCTAATTTATCATCTCTTTTTTTTGCCTGAAGCTTGTAAAGAACCAGTGCTCTTAATTGTAATTAATTTGAGCCCAGTGATATTGTAGTGATGATCACATGACATTAGCCTCCTACCAAACAAATTCCATTCAAATGCTTCTGTGAACCATTATTTCCAATTATTATTAATCCCCTGTGAACGCTTTGGGAGCAGAAAAATGTTTCTTGGACGATGAGCCTGAGTCATTTGGAGTAAATGAAGCGCAGGGTTAAAAATCCCAGACTGGCACCGTTCTGCCCGTCAGTCACAGTCCACAAGCAGAGCACAGTAGCACCTTTCCATGTCGCCCTGCTGCCTGTCAGCAGATACATTAACCTATTAGACAAGTGTGGAAACCGCCCCCGTTGCTGGCCCACACTAGCACACATCCGCTCAGGGATACATACCATAATTATACCCCCACTTCATACTCATCTCCCCTGGCAACTGCAATCATACAACCTAAATAGCTCGGGCTAATTCATTACTTTGGTGGAGGGAAGTTGGCTGCCTGTAATGACACCAATTGCCCTGACCTAAACGCTGTAATAGGACCTCTCAGTACACTGGCGAGGAAATGGCTGCAATTGAGGCTCTTCCACTTCCTAGCAACCAAAGCTTGGGCCTGCGATTTGAAAGAGGAAATGCTTTACATTACCTGTGCCCTGCAGCTTGAAATGCAGCCTAATGAAGGTGAAATAGTCTGAATTAAGCAAGCATCAGAGTGTAGGAGGGAGGGGCAACTAACAGAAGAGTGGAAGCATGTGTTAGATGGGGGTTTTTTTGTAAGTTTTGGGAACTGGATAATGGCGGAAGAATCTGTTCGGTTAAATAATCAAGAAAGACCACAAGGGGAAACAAATATGCAGTGACCATGTTGTCCCTTACATTAGACACAGAGGAGAAGAAGGAGGAGGAGGAAGGAGGGAATTAGGACAAATTAGGCAGCAGACTGCAGGAAAAGAGTTTCTCAAGGCTTGACCGGGGTCACGTAATATTACCAAATATTTTTTATGATGTGTTATATACTGCTGAAGTGCCAGGGGGAAATGGGCAAACCAGAATGAGCAACACCAAGACTGTAAAAGGAAATAGTAAAGTATACTTAGAAAATGTGTCGAGGTAAAACTCAAAACTACTGAATAAACTCGTCAATGGATACGGCTGATACAGGGAAAAAATCTACCTGGAACATATAAAATTATATTCTCAGGTGAAGGAAAAAAGAAATGTGTTTACTGTTAATGTCTAACATTCATGTTTCCTCATATATAATGTCGGTAGCATTATGCTTCTCTGGTGCAGGCATAGAGGCATTAACTGTCAGTGAACAACACTAAAGTGCTAAACCAGATGTGTCTTTCATTCTGTACAATTCAAAAAACACAAAATATGATGCTTCTGGTTTTGGTATTGTATTTGCTTTCATCGAAGGGTTCTGTTGTTTGCTTGACAACAGCAGAAAAGAAATAACCTGGCTTCTAGACAGATGTCTGTTACAGCTGTGTGTCAAACTGAGCAGAATGTTTCTCTAGTACAACATTTACACGGAGCAGCAAGTTTAGGTTATGTTTGAGAACCTCTAAAACCTTCATCCCTATTGTGTTTGCTCCAGAGCCCCCTCTACTGGATCACACAGTAAAAACGGTTTGGTGAAGTGTACATCCTGAAGACGGTTCTACAGCATTGCAACACAAGCTGAACTCAGTGGGTATATATCTTCTTTAAACAACAGCAATATTTTATCTTTACTCATTGTTACTTCAACAAACACCACCAGACTATGGCTGACCCCATGGTAGGCCCTGGATTACATTGCAGAGGTCCCATTGGTTGGCTTACAATAAAAGCAGAGCTCACACCCTGCTTCTCTACACAGCTCATCTCTTGGAAAGCCTACCTGTGGGATGAGGTATGAATCCGGGCATCCGATTGGTCAGGAGATAACGCTATCTGGCTAATCTTCAGTCAGCGAGGACGAGGCCAGGAGAATGTTCCAGAGGTGGACTGGTGCACAGATGGAGATCAGCAGTGCCTTGTCTTTCTCACTGTGGTCCAGCTGGTGGTCCAGGTGAACTGCTTCACCCCCACAGAACCTCCTGGAGACACATGGGCACAATGGAAACACATTGGGTTTTATTGCCACTATTAAACACATTTTTGAAAACTGATCACATATTACTGGAGTGTGGGCACATGAAGTACTGACAAACAATCAGAAGTGAATAAGAAATGGCAGCACTACCAAGAAAAACAATCTGTTTTGGGTCAATTAACTAAAAACACACCTAATAAAAAGCAACACAGTTTAGGTCTGTGAATCTTGAGGGTGTGTTTGACCCTACCTTGGATTTAAAGAGTTTTGTTAGTCTGGAAAAAAAGCAAGTTTCAAAAACATTTTGTCTTTTCTACCAAAAGCAAACCACCCACGTACAGCTCACAACTACGTGTCAGTATAATGCTATCTGCCCTATTTCTGTTAGTTTTTGGCCCTTCAATGAGATGGCAGGGGCAAAAAATGTTTGATTTAGGGTTTTGACTTCATTGTAAAGAAGGTCAGTCCTTGGCTGTTTGGTTGTTTGTTTGTTTACTGGGATTACAAATTCTCCACATTTTTTGTGGACTAAATTAATTATGTTGAGTGTAGTAAGTTAGTATCTGGGATTTCATATTTGCAGCATTCACATATTTTCACACTGATTTGTTTTTGCCAGTTTGAAAAATATTTTGAGGTCATACCGTTATTTTTATAGCAACTTCCCAACCCATATTTTTATTACCTTCACTGTTGGATTAAAAGTGAAGCTCCCGGTTTTCTATATTTTCTAGCTCTGGAGTTTGGAACAAGTATGACAAATGGATCACATCATTAGGGCCAGAGGAGCAGGCGAGTACTCCACCACCACCACCAGCACCAGCACCAGTCACTTTTGGCCACTTCAAGTCACGTCACATAAACAATGGCACTTCATGGGGAGAGGCTCGTCTTCCTTCCTGCCTGGCTTCCTGTCGATCGTTCTGCCTGACTTGGCAAACTCAATGTGTCTCACCCCACCCGCACCACCACCCCACCTTTCTCTGCCTCCCTCACACACACACACACACACACACAATCTCTTTCTCCTCCCCTCCTGCATCAGACAACCAAGTTGGTCTGAGCTGAGGAGAGAGGGGACGGAGAGGAGGGTTGTCAGAGACAAAATGATAAACGACAACAAAGTTACAAGAGGCCCCTGTGGAAGTGGAACATAGCAAGTCAACAAGCAGGGCCCATTGACATGTAGATGCTGGTGGTGCCGGGGTGTGAAGGTATTGAATGTAAGTGTTTGGCACCTACAGTGCACTAAACTTTTAACCCCGCCCACGACCTCCAGCTCCTTTCTCATGCAGGCCTTTGGGAACAGACTGATAATAGCAGTGCACTTCCTCTGCAGAGAGCGCGACCTCTGCTTGAATAATGGCTGACCGTTGATTAGCCCGTCTCATTAACATTCAAGGCTGTTATCGTGACTGTACGCCCTGGCCTAGAAAATGACAAATAACCAAATGTTGAAAATTAACTTGACGTTAAAAAGAAGTAAAATTTTATTTGCTCTCCGTAGAGAATACGTTTTGGAAAAAATCTGAGTTTGGTTGCCAAACTCAATAATTTACTTCAATCCATGTTCTCTGCAAGTTCATTCTTCACTTTTAGAGGTTGTAAAGCCTTACTCTCTTTAAAAGACGAACTTCCTGAGGATGTGCGATAACCTTATCTGCTTTATGGTCCTATTTAGGTCAACACTGGACCAACATGTCTGGTGCAGATTCAGAGAAGTGCTGCAACCTTTAGCATGACAAGTTACAGTTTCACCCAGTCAGGGACCATTTACTGTGGTTTTAATGGCCTCCCGACAACTCGTCTATCTGCGAATTGGATCACAGATAGCAGACGGAAAGTCGTAAAGTCCAAAGAATACTTGAGAGCAGCGTGATTGACATCACCAACCCGCATGTACAAGGAATGGAGAGGGGAAAAAAGATAAAGAGCAGTTGTGGAAGGAGGCAGGTGGTTACTTCTGTTTCAGTGAAAAAAGATTTGAGCTTCAAAATCTTCACCTGTGTTATGAAAATAGTCATGTTACCTCCGTGACTCAAACAAAATGACCAGGGCATTTGAAAATGTGAAATTACATTATTGCTTTAGAAATTCTGTCATTTCTACAAGACACTCTTTTGTACTTTTGAGCAGGTTGACACTGTAAGACAAAGGTAACAGAAGGCTTTGGCTCCTGAAGTCATGAGTACCGGTGACTTTGCAGAAAGATAAAAACAGCAGTGACAATGATACAACATGTGTTTTTTAAATTTTTAAAATAACCTTGAACTGCTGCATTCATTCATTCAGTTTTTCTCTGTGATTCAGAATCAGAAAAGAAAGCGAGGTGCTAAAAGAAAAGGAAAAACCTAAGTGAGGAGACGGAGGATATATTTTTTTAAGCGCAGACGTTTGACCCGCCTTCAGTGACTTTAAAGTTGCACCTGTACAGAGTGATGGTGGGGGACAGGCTTGATGTGAGTGCGCAGCGATCACTACCCCTCAGGAAAGGAAAGAATTAGAGGGAGCCTTTGTTGTTTACACTCGCTACACCTCATATATATTTTAAAAGCTAAACCCCCCTTCACACACACACACACACACACACACATGCTGACACACATACTCTCACACCTTCAAAAATCAACCTTGGCTGAACATCTCCAATATTCCTGTAAAGGCAAATTGAGCGTTTGATTGTGGCCAGACATGAACCAGGTTATGAGCATGCGCCGCTGCCGCGTCGTAAAGACAAGGCACTTCCAGACAGCTGGTTTCACTTTTACGTTCACTCTCCTTCTTCCTCTCCTGCTTTTCCTTTTGTTCGACCCAAGTGTTCCTCTTTTGATTCATCCTGAGTAATGGTGTGAGATTCACAGGGCAGCTGAAGTTTCCTTTCAACTTCTCACATGGCCTCCACAGCTGGCCGTCTCCCGAGCAGGATGCTGGAACAGATGCAGACGAAAAGCTATAGGCCCCTGCGTGACAGCTATTCTTTCCATCTGCTCAACGGAGCAGATGCTGGCGGACCTGTCGGAGCTCTGGGCAGGAATTGACGTTAGAGCAAATTTGGGTTTTAGCAGCACTCTAGGTAAATTCCAGGAAATCCTACAGTAATGTTGACTTTGACCCTGCAGCGCTGTGGCGTCCAAAATCTGGTGTCACCGCCCAGAAGGCTTCTTTTACCTGACGTACAAGATCTGCTGTTTCTGTCAACAAAGAGGAAAGATATAACCCTTTTAAGATACAAAATAAAATAAAATGTAATTATTATAATCTGAAGCTACTTTACTTTAGCTGTTTCTGGGCTAACTCAGAATTCTCGGCAACCCTATTTTGAGAATATTTTATATTTTAATAGCAATATTTTTTTCACTGGGCTAATTATTGCTATTTTGTGTTGGTGTTCAACTCTTTTCTTCATCTTTGTGGTGCATTTGGGGATTTTCTTTTCTTATTTTTTAATGTTTAGCTAGTCTACACTTTTGATTAAGCTTTTTTTATTTAGTGCTACACTAACTTTTGTCTTATATTTGGCTATTTAAAAAAAAACCTCCCTGTTTTCTGTCACAGCCAAATGTAAATTTCTTTTCTCTATTTTCACCTTTTCTCGGAGCAATCACACTTTGCTCACAGACAAGCTTAAAAAAAAAATCCTGGCCATATTTTTAAATAATTTACAGTGAAAGAAAAACGTGCTCATCGAAATTGTACTTAATTATTGGCAAGAATGGAGTGGAATAAAGACAAATGCATGCAGCGGAGAGCAAATGAAGAAAAACTGAAATCCCTAAGAGTGAAAGGAGTTGCATAACAAAAACACCACTCTTAATTTTCCAAACCATTAACTTTAAAAATGGGAACCACACTTTGGGTCACCCCGACAGAGAAAAGTTCACAGTGTTTTTAGGTGAAAGTGCAGGTTACAAGATAGAGGAACAGCAGAAAAGATCAACATGTGTTGTGAACGTATTCCGCAAAGAAAAGAGAAGTTTTTTTAAATAAAAAACTGAAACAATCTTTCATTCTCTGCCAGACTCTGCTGAGGTCCTGCTCTGTCAGAAAGACAGAGAAACATTTTATCTGCAGCTAATTTACTGCTCCAGGACCTGGAAAGATTAGACCGGCCGGCACAGTAGTCTACAACAACAATTTTGGGTAGCAAGGAAAATTACTTTGGAAATTTGGGCGCACTCGGGGAGTTTGGAAACCACCGGAGCGTTGTATCTGTTCCACAGGATGGCGTGCAGGATTGCATATCTGCATGCATACAACTTCAGAGTGTACAGCGCTAAACAGCTAGCCTACACTGAAGCTGCTTTGTGTGACAAACTGCGGCCTTCGGCCCTCAGCAACTTAACACATGCATACAAAAAACACTCTGGCAGAGCAGCAGTGTGGAAAAGAATTCCTCCTGGCCGTCTACCAGTATTTCCCAATACTCCCTCAGAGAATGCACACATCATACATGGTGCCAATCAAGCCGAGTGGACGATGTCAGGGTCTAAGCCGCAGACCTGACTGACAGGTCAGTTTCTGTGAAGGGGCGTGGCCTTCCAGAGTCAAACTGGGTTGTATTATGGAGGGACGTTCCTAATAAGATCTACAGCAGGGAAAGTGCCTGCCCTTAAGGTCCAATTTCCCCTTTGGTATAATACTGCCATTGAAGGAGGCTGCGATAGAATCATGGATCCTGCAGAGCTGGAAATTGAAATGTTAAAGAGCAAGCAGAGTGGGAATAGAAATGATTGAAGGGTTTTTACAGGAGCAAAGGAGCAAACTTGAAAACCACCAAAGAAGCTGGACTCCTGCTTCTTATCAGCCCAGACTTCCTAGAAAGGAATTGTCAGTTTGTTTGCCGGAAAAGCATGGGAAAAGGTTTATGTGTAAAATGTCTTTTTCTAATGTGAGAGAAATGTAAGATATTATTATTATTATTATTATTATTATTATTATCATTATTATTATTATTATTATTATTATCATTATTATTATTATTATTATGTAGTAAGATCAATAATAAAAATAGGTGATATTGTATCCCTGGTCATTGTACTTATAGAACCAAGGATGCCCTTCTGGTGTAAAGTGTGTGGTCTGTCATTGTGGCGACACCCACAGAGGAACATGCTTGAATTTGTCATGTTTTGTCAGAGCAGTATATAAAAAGTTTTACTATAATAGAACCACAAAGAAATATAGAAAACAACATAACAAAAAGCAGTAAAAGTTAGCCATTGCAGCTAACAGCTAACTGTTAGCTAAAATAGCTTCACCTCTACCTTGCTGATGTGGCCATATAATGATATTATGACTTAATGATTTCAAAATGGCATGGATTGATGCTTATAGTACCTCTGCCTAGACGTCGTCACTCCTCGTCCGGCTTATCTGCTCTCGCTGCTGGCTCCGTCTTTTAAAGGACCCCTCAGAAAATGTGCAATAACCCACCTTAGTCCAAGAACCTGGAAGAACAAAGGCAGTTAGAAAAAAGAAGATGAAAGGGGGAGATTCAATGATCCGACCCTGTATTTCCGTGACATATTGCTCGAACCCTGTGCTTGAGCATAAGCCTAAAATCAACAACAGATAAGCCTTTTCTGTGTCCTCTCCCTTTGATCCTGCCCCCCCCCCTCCTCTTTCCAGCATAGAGGTGGTGGTGGAGGGGTACTTGTAAGCTTCCTGTTCTGGACCCCCCTGCTCTAGATTTGGGGCTGCAGACCCTAGAGAGAGGAAGAGGAGGAGGAGGAGAAGGGGTAAAAGGGGGAGGATGGAGTCCCCTGCTCAGCAGATGCTCTCAAACTTTCCACCAGGCTTGATTCAGTCACTGTAATAGGCTGAATGTAAACACACACTAATGTGATTATTACAGGCGTTTAAATGGAACCTGATACAGGGCTGTCGTCATCTTCACCTAACGACATTCATTTATTTAAACTGACTAACCACAAATTAGTTAAAGGGAAAATTCCTATTCTACTAAACAGGGAAAGGTAGATTACATTTAATTTCATACCAGGGAATACTAAAATTGCACTGGTGCTTGAAAATGAATAACGTTTCCCTTTATCTACTTCATTTGAGTCTAGAATGAATCAGAAATGTGTCAGAAATTAGTACTGCCAAACCAATGCTCCTTGATAAAATGTACAGTTCTATTCACAGAGATGAGAGGTTCTGGTGGCCTGCAGTCTACTGGCGTGGCCCACTGGTAACACTGATGTCAATCTTAAAGAATGATTTTAGACACCAATGTCTCTAACACAGATATTTCAACATGTTGCCGGTGCCAAAAATGGAACAAGTGCTCCAGTGTAGCTGAGGTAAAATCTTGGACTTTGGTACAGCATAATACAAAGGTAACCATTTGATGCCATCTTATGTGTCTTCAGTTAAAATTGTTTGTTCATATTTTAACAGGTGGCCATATCTCTAATCAAAGCAGCAGTAACCGTAAGCTATAAATATAGATTTTCCCAACGCACAACTGTGTAGAGTTCACAAAAATTCCAGGACCAAATATAAAGGAACAACCACATTATTGTTTAACAGCCTTCTCTTGGATCTGTTTGTTTGAAGAAAAAAAATCACATTTGTCTCACTGTGAAATAATGCCGTGTAAGATTAGTCAGGAAAACAAATTGGCCTGTGTGTAAAATGTGAAAAGCTATTTTTGCAAAAAGGTGGAAAGAAAGAGGTGGAAGAGGGAGCGACATGAGGTCAGCTCCTTTATGGAGGTAATCAGAGTTGTCTTCCTGTCTATTCTCCCTTTATTCACACAGGCTGGCCCTCATTCCCAAAGTGAAACAGGACACCTAAGGTTTTGTTATGGGTTTACAGCTCCAGAGAACGAGGAGACAAACAAGAAGACACAAGGGGGGGAGGTGGTGGGGCGGAGGGGGCCAAAAGGTAACGTTTCCCTTGCAGTTATAGCACGGCTGTGAAACTGACACTAAACTTAAGAAAACAGTTTACATAAAAAGCTGGACTGTTTTGGACGTCTGTGCTCTTCCCTTGGCTGAGTCTTGGTACTAAAGAGGAATTCAAATATAAAATTAGAATTAAAGTGTTTTAAATGGTTTGCCGTGTTATTTTCACAACACCGATGAATAAAAAGAAAATTATATTTCATTAGGTTTAGACACAGTCTAGTCCCTGCAGAGCTAAAAATCTTGTTTCGAATTCAATATTTTTTTCCCACTTTTTTTTTTTAGTTTTACTGCAAAATGTACAAAATGTCTATCTACATCCAGAAGGTGAGGCCAACACAGAAGTGCTTTTAGGTATTCAAAGATTAGTTCCTGGCGAAGGTCTTTTAATGAACTGTTGTGTATTAAAGAAAAATGTATGAGTATTTACATATAAGAATAGTAATAATAATAAAATGTTTTATATAATTATTTCCACTAAGTATCCTTAGGTTGGCCCCTATAGTAAACTAAAATATTTCAAAAAAGAAGCAAAGCAAAATGGAGGAAAAATATTTGGCCTCTCTGAGACCAAGTCTGAACATATGATTCCTGGTCTTTAAACTAGATCAAAACCAGCTTGATCCAAAGCTCCTCAAAAGCCAGAAGATCCTGGGAAGCCCACCTGAGAACGACCACACAGCACACTCAAAGGTCCAGAGAAAATGTTGGAGATTAAATCCTATCTGTCTCTGTCTAAGGGGGCTCTGGTGGGTGGGAGGTCAGCAGGAGAGGAAGGAGGAAGGTTTGGGGTGTCGAAGGGTGAGCAAACTAGAAAGTGGGAGTTTAACTGTGGCAGTGGTGGGGATGGGAATAGGGTACATGGAGGCTTTGGGCAGCGGGGTGGAGACATGCAACTTCCAACCAGTGACTGGCTGACTGATGGAGAAAAAAGGAAAGTCCCCCATGACCCCCACTCTGTTGCTCCCCAGTCGGGAAGAGCCGGACGGGACTAAAGCCCCCCATTGTTGTCCCCTCACACAGGATCACCAAGGCCACAGCAGTGAGGGAGAGGGGGCGGGGGGTGGAGGGGTAAGGACAGGGCTGTTGTGGGTAGGAGGAGGGGTAGTATAGTGTGTGTGTGTGTGTGTGTCAGAGGGGTTGGGGGGGGGGGGCGAGGGTCAGCCCACCACCTCAAACACAATCGTGGGATAGGACTTTGCCCTATCTAATCAAGGGCAGGAGGTCACTTCCGAACAACTGGGCAATAAAAGATTATTTCCAGCCACATAACAGAGTGGCTGGTGGGGGGGGGGGGGGGTATTATAGTGTGTGTGTGTGTGTGTCCGAGGAGTTGGGTGGGGGTGGCGGGGGGCAGCCCACCACCTCAAACACAATCGTGTGATAGGACTTGGCCCTATCTAATCAAGGGCAGGAGGTCACTTCCGAACAACTGGGCAATAAAAGATTATTTCCAGCCACATAACAGAGTGGCTGGTGGGGGGGGGGGGGGGTATTATAGTGTGTGTGTGTGTGTGTCAGAGGAGTTGGGTGGGGGTGGCGAGGGTCAGCCCACCACCTCAAACACAATCGTGTGATAGGACTTGGCCCTATCTAATCAAGGGCAGGAGGTCACTTCCGAACAACTGGGCAATAAAAGATTATTTCCAGCCACATAACAGAGTGGCTGTTGGGGGGGA
>NC_024321.1:6066720-6136096 GCF_000523025.1 Cynoglossus semilaevis
AAGAGAATGGGGAGGGGGGGGGGTGGCTGTCTGTGAGGAGAGGAAGTGAATTGAAAAAAGCCAGCAGACGGGAACCATCTGTCTGGATGCATAGTCTAATCTCAAAAAAGAGGGAATGGAAGGGGGAGGGGGGTGGAGGGAGGATAAAGAAAGAGTGAGCTTCCTCTTTTCCCCCCTCACAAAAACAAACACACACATCTACAGTCAAGTTATGTTGCAACATGGTCCAAATCCTCCCCTAAAAGCTGTGTTTTGAGACTGCGATGTTCAAAAAAACTAAACCAAACTAAAAGTCTCTCGTCGGAGAAGAAGAGTTGTTAATAAAGTGACTTGTGAGAATTTATCTATATCTGTAGGATCTCTCCTTGATGTGCACATGTGTTGCCTTTTTTCCCTTCCCTGCTTGAGAAATCAAAGGGGAAATACAGAACAAAAGTACTTGTAGGGGGGCTGGAATGCAGCAAACACACAAAACTGTCCCCCGGGGCTGTTAAAAAAGGAACAAGGACATGATCTTGTCAGAGTGAGGCTACGTGAGAAAAAAAGATAAAGCAGCTCTGAGTTAACAACAGAGACACTGATGTTGTTCAGCTTCAAGGTCACATATTTGATGTTGGAGGATTTATTTTTCAATGTGGTGCAGACTGTTGTCACTTTAAATATACAGCTTTTACCAGACTGTTATCTTTTCATATCTCTCAAACAATGTATGTCCAAAATGAGGCACGGGGGGCAAACTGTGCCACTGTACTGATTTTATATGGTCTGTCCACTATTCTTGCATCTTTTTATTTTAACATAACACATTTTTTGCCTCACTAGCCTTTAGCTATTTTTGAATACATCTCTGGACCAATCTTAAGCCAGTTTCTAGTTTGTTTTTTTTCACTATTTGTTAAATAAAGTGCTAGCTACTACAAGTGTATTGGCTTTTTAGAATGAATGTTGTTATGTTATATCTACTTGGTAGCTATTATGAAACTCTTTCTTTCTTTCTTTCTTTCCCCACTGTCTTTTTTCTTTGCAAACCTTTAGTATTTTATACTACTTTTTGACTAACAAGTTTCATTTTAGTTATCTTGGTAAGATAATTTGAGATATGATTGTAGTGATAATATCTACAATTTGCTTATTTCAGTATTCCTGTAGAACTGATACCATTTAAGAAACTAATTCCATTTCCAGAAAACTCCAGTAAGAACAACGCTGCCGAAGAGACAAACACCCTGCTGATTTAATTAGCAAGCAGAATGCAAACTCACAAGCCCGGCCGCCGGGGCCCAAAAGAGCTGGCAAAAGGCTTTGCACCAACTTTTGCAGAGAGGAAGTGACACTTTGAATACTGATGAGTCAGTCAATCTAACCAGGGGAACAGGAGCCATTGATCAAGAGCAATTCTTATCAGTGGCTGAAATAACACCTCAGGTATTGCTTGCAAAAGAAGCCCAAGAAGTGACTGTTGTGGGTTGTGAAATGTATTGATCACTTGACCTCCACCTTCTTTTTTTTCCCCTCCTCCTCATCATCACCATCATTATAATTACAGCCAATTGGCCATTGTCTGGACAAAGACAAGACACAGGAAGGAGGCCTGGAGAAGAATGTACTATCAGATAGCTAGTAACACACACACACACATACACATAGACAGTGCAGGTTTGGGTGTAAGTGTGGGGTGTGAAGTTTTACACTCCAGTTCCTGTTGGCGGCTGGGTGTGTGTACCCAGGAGCAAATGCTTAAGAGGCTCAGGCTCCAATGAAACACCTCGATCCTGAATGGCCCTCAACACCTGATAAAACAGTAGGTCATTCCTGCAGGCTCTTTACAGCACCCCGAGCAGGAAGAAGGCCCTGAAACGACTGTCTGTCACTGACACTCAGCTTGTTTATCAAACAGGGAGACCATAAAACCTTCTGAATGTGGTCTTAAACCACAAATATCTGGTACCTGGTAAAATGGTACCAAAAACATAGATTATTTAGAGTCTACAAAGAGGCAGGTATTTGTAGAGTCAAATGTTTACCATGCCCTGGTGATGCACATCATCATGTAAAGATGTCAGAAAAATGCATTATCTTTCTTTTGTTCTATACACAAAAATGGCCTCAGATTCTGGCATTCTCTTGCTGATTGAGGATGAACCAGGATGTGGTGTGTGAGTTAAGGCAAGAGACACCAACATGTTTCACCAGGGAAAATGCTATATCAAAGTGTGATGTATTTCGGTCCAATCATAAAAACAGAGTTCAGATATGACTAATTATAGATGTAGTATGAAATCATCGGCATAGAGAATGAGATGAAAGAGGAAAGATCTGAAGAACAAGTCTGGGAAGAGGGGAGTAGAAACTTGGTTCAATATACTGGAGAAAATTTAAAGGCATGTTTGATGTTGATTTCTGCATGTAGAAAACATGTTTAAGACACATTTTCTGTTCTTTGACTGCGTTTTAATGAGGATAAACGAGAAATTTAATATTCTGGACCAGGAATTTCAGGGGTCATTATGAAAATATATATTCATAATATTATGAGGTTGAATAAAGAAGAACTAATAAATATATATATCTGTTTTGCCATTTATATTATGCAAGCCTTTACAGACAAGAGACATCACAAGTTAGAAATTAAAAGCTAACATATTTTCCTAAACTTTCAAATTTAGATTTAATTATTGCATTCTAAATCAGTTTAAAAAAATCTCTTGTTTGAAAGTCAAAATGTCTTTAAATGTCATATGTGAAAATATCACCTGTTGGAGGTGAGGTCATTTTCATTTTGTGTGAAGTTGAAGGATTACATGTTCCTCTGTGGCTGGAGAAAATTCTCCTAACCAAATCCTTTCACGACCTGCTGTATAAACTCTGTAACGCACGGCACACGGTTTCTTTGCCTATTCAGCCACATGTTTAGATCCAGGATATACAAGGTTTTTAGCAGACAACAACAATGTGCCAGAGTTTTCTGATATTATAGTCATTTGCCTTGTGTGAGCTGTGACTTCACCAGGACTTGCAATGAAATGTTTTACGACTTGTCTGGTGTTTTTAAAGACATCATGTTTTAATCCTGCTGTGCCCAAAATGTAGATGTTGGACTGCTGAAAACTCCTGGGCTCTCACATGTTGCTCCAGCATAGAAACATCATCCAAGGACTGACTATCTGGAGAGATAACGCCCATAAACCTTGGTCATCAGAGAGGAGTCCAAAAAAACGCCACTTTCCTGTCCAAGATCCACCACCCCCACATTTCCACTGATTGCTAATTTCTATTTATATGCCATGAGGGGAAATAATGAAAACCAGATGAGGAGGAAAGCTGAAGCAGGCATTATGGTGATGGAGGCTGTGGAGGAGGATGACTGTTTATAGAGTATCTTGCTGCACCGCCGCTGACGTCCCAGCAGCAGTGCCCTGGCTAAGAAAAGGACTGCCCCGGTAGGATGTGTGGGATGGAGGTTCCATCATGACTCACTTGGTAGTCATGCCTGTTTGCACTTGTATGGTCCCGAAAACCCAAAGCTGCAGCGAAAAAGACCTGCCGCCAAGGCTGACAACTCCAAACAGCATTACGTGGGCGTGTGGAGCAGCTAAATTTACCCTGAAACAAGTGCAAAGAGGAAGAGGAAGGAGGGAGGGGAAGGTCATGACCATTATACCACTGAATTACTTAATAACTGACTCAGATTTCACTTTTTCTGCACACTGGAGTGGTGGTAATCCCATGATGAGTAAGACGTGACGCAGTAGCAGAGCCGTTTCACGTGGCAGGGTGAGTGAAAAGTGAAAGAAAACTACTCAACAGGCCTTTAAACATGTCATTTTAAACACCTCTGCTGATTAGATCAGCAATTTTAGAGGCGAGTTAAGGACTTTGCAGGACCCAGTTCTGGAAATGGTGGGAGTAAGATCTGTTTCCTTATTTGGCTTAGGCTGGAAAATATCAAGTAAACACTGTCTTCCTGTTCACCGCCTCCTGAATACAGTTCCTCTCCACCTCCCCTACTGCTTTCCATACAGGGGAACTAAAGTGAAACCTGAAAAAAGAGGCCTCCTATTGTTTGCTATCATCCAGGAGCCAGGAGCAAACAGGGCTCAAATTGCAGCTCTGAAAGGTAACAGGAAATTGACAAATCGCTAATCCAGTCTTTTACTATTCAGGGTAAAGAAAAGGTACATTCCACTAAAAAAGAGAGAGACACGCACATTAAGTACAGACGCATGGTGAATGGAGTGGAATAAATAAGACTGCGTGCAGGCTATGCCCAGTTTTACTGAAAGCCCGATTTGCTAAATGACTACAAGATGGTTCCTCTCAGAGCTCATGTTTACCATTAGCTCCTTATCTGAGATGCATTTGAAGCAGCTCCCAAACAGGGCTGCAGCTTCCACTGTGGGCCTGCAAACATGTGTTACAACAAAGGAGGCTCATATTCCTGTTTAGCAAAACTAGGAATCTGAAGATCCCAGGCCTGTTGTTGCGAACGGAACCTGAGGGCAGCACCGTCACATGTGACCGATTATACACACTCACACACTCTATCACTCTCACACACACACATACACATACTGTATGGTTATGTTGCTTTCTTGTCAGTCCTGCAACATTTCCAAACCTTACCCACCACATTATAAACGTTTCTTCGCCTTCTCCTTTCATTGGTCCCAAATATGTATATATTTTTATTTCAGTTTTTATTTTGTGCATGTTTTCCCCTGTTTCCCACTGTTTCTGACTGACCAACCAGCTTTCACAATGATGATCTCATACCATGTTGCAGGACCCCGGAGGCGGCGGGGTGCGACGGGTTGAAGGGCAAGAGAGGGGGTCAGCGGACTTCCCAAGTGATAAATTTGGGAACAAAAAGAGGCGGCTGAAAGTCAGGACAGACCGTGGGGTCACTGGGTCTGGCGGTGATGCTGGAGGGAGCATGGAGGGTTGGGGGGGGTGCAACATCTTCCAGCCCTGTCACTTTTAGTGCAGGAACCACCATGTCATAAAAGCCCAGCATTGATAGCCCCCCATTTATTATCTTTGAACAGGTGGTCCTCGCTCATTTCTCTCTCACACACACACACACCAACAGAATTAAGGGGACTATTTGGGAACATCCTGATCGAGCTGTGGTAAAGCCCAGGGAATAAACTAGGGTGCATAGTTTTGTGATGACTTGTTGGCTGCTGAGTGTTGTATGCGGCTGAGGGGGCATTAGGGAGGGGGGCCTGGGAGCCACTTCCTGTGAGAATATCTCACGCAGCATCTGTTGTTACTGAATGAGGTTGGGGGGTTAATCATGTCAGTGACCCAAATTGTTTAGCATTCAAGGTTACCAGGGAAGAACTGTGGTCAGGAAGCAACCTAAAAATAAAAACACTGACATTCTGTGAAGATGTTTCTGCTTAGGCACTAAATACACACACAAACACATATACACACAAACACAACTCTTTTGTGTCTTTTCTGTTCGGCAACTGACCTCAAACACCAATCAGAACAAAAATACCGTTAAAAAAAAAATCACTCATCACTGTTCAACAGATCAATCAAGACACCAGACAGTGCTGTTTTTTCATTAATTAATATATTTTCTGCATTAAAGTTAACATAGTTTTTTTCTTTTGTGCCACCCTTTAATTTTTCAGTAAGTATTTGATATTTCTTGTTATATTCAGACATGAGTAAATTTAAGACTGTCTCTTGCAATAAATATCATAAAATAATAGAGCTTCACATAATAAATATTTTTTACAACAAAAAATGTTTTAACAGACATTTTTTTCTTTTCTTAAAAAATAGCCAGGATTCCTCTTACGGATTTTTGAGCATACATTTTACACAGAAACAAAAGAAGACAAAATGGGAAACTGGGAAAATGCCACAGAATGTGTATGTTCTGTACGTAGATTTCCGAGTTCCGATGGGTGGAAGTAGAGAAACATATCCAAGTGGGAGGAAATACTATGAGATGGATGTGCTTTTGTTAATGCAACACAAGCATAGGAACCACGGTTTGTGTGTGGTAGCAACCAATAATTCAAACATACCTGTTTGCTATGAATACCAGGTAACAGCTACATAATTGCCCTATAGCAGATCGTCCTTCACAGATTTGGTGAGAGGCGGTTTCACACCTGGCGCACAGAGCCCAGAGGAACCCGCCTACCTAAAACGGAAGATAAACTTTCTCATTTTCATATATATATATAAAAAAATAGTGTTAATGAGGAGCTGAGGATAGACATAGAAACAGTTAAGGCAAACACTGGTCTGTAAAAACATGGTCCTGATCCAGAGAAAATAAATCGAGTGGTTTTCGTTACTCCTTTGCTTAGCTCTGTAGGGTTTTGCAGTGAGGAGGAGGAAGGGGAGGCGGCTGGGAGGTGCTAAGAATGTTCTGATAACATTAATTTGTGACTATTTTCATCATTATCAATGTCAGCATTAAAATCCACATCAAAAGTCTCCCTTGCACACACAATCACAAACACACAGGGGGTTCGATCAGGAAGGTTTTTCCTGGTTCTGTCGGTCCCAGCTCTCCAGTTTGCAATAGACAGTGTTGGAGTTCTTGCAGCGACAGCCAGGTCTGTTTACCCGGTCGTAGCAGCCCTGGCATGCCTTCAAACACCCTTTGACGGGCAGGTAGCATAGGAGACAGGGGAAGAGTACCGACATTAATCCCATGCACAGGAAACGAGAGCAGCAGTGGGAGCGTGACACCGAGCAGGGGTGGTCAGCGCATGAGTCCCCCTCATCGTCATTGGAGCAGTGGTAGAAGATGCCCTTAACTAGGCACATGCACGTGCCGTGTTCCAGTGCGCTCTCTGCTGAGCACAGGCACTGACCGTTGCATGCCAGACATGAGGGCAGGCTCCTGGGAGCCGTGCACTCACTGCACTTGCACTTCCCACAGCACTCACAGATGAACTGGTGTCCGTCAGTGGCCACGACTCCATTTCCACTGACAGAAAAGTCTGATTTCCCTTTGCCCTGGGGTTTAAGCGGAGCCTCCGGCGGAGGCTGGTGAAAGTGAGGTCCCTGCTGGGGCTGTAAAAGGGCCTTGGGCTTGGGCTGAGTCCTGACAGGCCGCTCTGCACGACGGTGTTGCTGTAAGCTCATGCTGGGCCTGGTGGGGGGCGAGCGTGCCAAAAGTCCCTGCTCGGAGGAGGCACTGCTGTTGCTCCCTGAACTGGCTGCACTTCCTGTGCTAGTGGAGCGGCTGAGGCCCGGTGCTCTGGACCCTCCATACTGCTGTCCCACAACCACCATACCACCTCCAACATGATGGTGGTGGTGGTGACCTGACGGTCGGTGCTCGTAATTGTTGTTCACATTGACGAGGATGACCTCGTGAGTTCTCTCCTGCTTGTCCTGAGGCCTGGGGACAATACGGGGCGCTGGGGGCCTCCGTACCACTGAGGGCCCCTCGGTGTACTCGTTGTTGGAGCGGATGGCCTTGATTTGGTCCAGGGAGAGTATGGCGGCATGCTGGAGCTCCCGCTCGTAATCCGACCTTTGCCGGCTCTCTAGGGAAGGCTGCTGGATCACCACTAATGAACCACCGGGGCCATGTTGACTTTGGAGCTCCATCTGGGGGGATCACCACTTCCGACATTCACCGTAGACTTGGCATGCATCGGAAAACCTGAGGGTGGAAGGGAAAACGGAGACAAAGAAGAAGAGGACACGGTCAATACAGAGGCTCAACATGAGAGTGTATGAAAAAAACAAACAGATTAAGTGTCAGAGATAAACAAACTCCCTTCAACTACAATCATAAATCGCGTGTTTTCTTAGTACTTATTTCTTTGAATATTAGGAAAAACTAATAATAAATTAATAACTGGGATGTCCCGTTAACCTGTCACTTCTGATCCCCTAAAGCGCAGCAACTCGGGAGGCGGAAAGAAAAGTTGACAATTAACAAGAGTTTTTGTACGTTCCTCTTCCAATACGCACACATCTAAACTTCAGCGGGCCCTGCAAACACTTCCCCTCCTCATTTACATTTGTATGACTAGTTAACATTTAAATGCACCGCGGCGACGAAATGAGGACACGATCCAAGGAAACTAAATGAGCTACCTCACTTAGTATTCTATTACTACACCGAAAAGGGGTTTCAGGGAAATCGGGACAAGAGTGGGGCAGGAAGAAAGACCGAAAGAAGAAAAAAACCTGAGGTCAGATCAAGTTCCGACAAAATACAGATGAAAGTTAAAAAAGTTTACCACTAAAACATCACTACACGCAAAAACTAGTTATGCAATTACTACTAGATAATAACCTACCTGGGCGCTGATTTGGTGCGGCAAATACTAACTAGTATTATGTTTTAGCTTACAGAAGTGACGAAACTTTAAAAAATCCTATCCCGTTTCAGCCATAATCACTGAGAAAACAACTCAAGGGTCCACATAGAATCTGTGCGTTTTTAACGCGACACACTGAAACAAACAACAAACTCTTTATAATTTTCCAGAATCCGTGCGTAAAATGGCGCATCATAAATAAGGTTGTGCGCTTTTAAGAATGAAAAGAGGACGCGCTGCGCACTGGTAGAAATAAAGCGTGAAATAAAATCCACGGAGCCGAAGATCTTCAGATCAGAAGACGTATTAAAATAGACGAGAAAAAAAAAAACTTATGAATGAAAACAACCGCCATGGGGGAGGGGTGTTTGTTCCAGCAGAGGAGCCACAGAAGGACACGGGCCATGGAGATCTATCAACTCACATCAGCTCATCAAACTACTTTAACTTTCCCACTTTATTTTCCACTGTGCCAATGCACCGCGGTCAGTGTTGGGAACCTATATGTAGTTAGCGCAACAAAACAGTGCTGTTTCTCGTGCGCAAAACCCCGTCTCGCCGCACTTTTGCGAATGTACACAGTTAAAAACAAGTAAAATAGATGGAAGGAAGTTTCCTTACCTATATGCAAGCATCCATAACGTTGAATCCATCAACGAAGATAGCAAAACTCCATCCAATCCGAGAGGAAAAGACCAGGGGGAAGGAAAGTGGGGCAATGTCCACACGCGTAAACGGCTGGCTTTAAAGCATAATATTCGCAGTTCTAGTATTCCAAGTGCGACCTGTATCCACTTGATTGCGTTATTCCCCTCTTGCTTGACAAGGAAAATTGATGGAAACGAATAAGTTCAGCGCGGGTTCTGTGACGCGTGTATCGGCTCCTGGACCTGAAAAAGTAAATCCACCGTGGAGGCTCCGGAATTGAGGGACGAACTGCTGCACGTCTGCGCAACTTGCGGGGAGGCCGATCGTTTTACACACAAGTCCCGTGTGTGGATAGTTGTGGTAAACAACAGTAAACTTGGGGAAATAAAGTAGAGTATTCGTCTGTGTTTAGTATCCAAGCGTTCCTCCTGCAGAGCTGTGCGTCAGTTCTGACTCCTGCGGTGGAACCAGGAGATCTTGCGCAAAAAAAATAGCCTCGTCGGGTCACAGACCGTGGTGCGCTCTCTCTCTCTCTTTCTCTCTCTCTCTCTCTCTCTCCCTCTCTCACTGTTCAGCACTGAATGAATGGGAACTCAGGACTCAGTGTTTGCTCGACAAGCCAACTCCCATTGGCCATTCACTCCACTGAAAAAGGATACATCGCATCCGCTCCTGATTCATTGGGCAGATGTAGAAGGCAGGCCGATAGAAATGTGTGCACCATTTAAGGTGGAACGGCAGTGTGCACGGGTGGAGGCGGTGGAGGAGGGGTGTGCTCCACGAAAACAGAGGGGGAGACAGAGAGAGGGGAAAAAACACACACTCACCACCAGTTTCCGTTCTTGTGGGTTATGAATAATGGCGTGAATAATGTTCGATAAGTGCAGTAACACACCAGTCATTTGTTTGCATTCTCACCGGCACGTAACGTTCAGGGGCCACACAGGTGGAAACTATAAGACAGGACTATAATTCGAAACAAATCACTGTCTGAGTTCAAATGAAACCTAGTTTCTGTGATTGACATATACCTTCCATTTACTTTATATGCGTTTTTAGGTGCAAACATGTATGAGGGGCCGCATGGAATCTTTTATTCAATTATCATTTTTAACTTTAAAACAAGGTTAAATGTTAAGTATTTTAAAACAGGTAGAGAGTATCCAACAATAATGTGTGAAATGGTAATAAACACAAATGTACAAGGCTATAATAAAAAGAAGGCTTTTTAGAAAAATATTAACTTTCGCATTGAATGTTTTAACGATCTTATTTATGGAGGTTTTAATATAGAAGTGATGTGAAAACCAATGTTAGGTATATGATTGTAGAATCAATATGAAAGGTTAAAAACGTTTGTTGAAGAGGCATTTAATGAGCTTTTTTCTAATGTGGGAAGTAGGATAGAGACACAGAATGAGTAATGAAGGACTTTTAAATATAAATATATTAAATATATGTGTTTGAAGAGACATTTCAGGATTGTGGCAGACAAGTGACAGATAATGAACAATAATAGATTAAAAATGTGGATTAAGGTGGGATTTGGGTAACATATAATAGAAGGGATTAAATAGACTGTTTTGAAATCTGAAATTTAAAGGTATATAAAGAGAATGTTTCGATATTTTTAAAATAAGGTTGAATGTTATCAATTTGTATTGGTAATTAAAATGACAGTGGGTTAAAATGTCGTTTACAGTGATGGAATCATTATATAGAGAGTACATGAGGCACAGAAATACTTTTCGTGTTTCAGAAATGGCTTAAACAAAGACATTCTGAGACCTTCCTTCCCCACAGGCTGTTAATAAAGTCCGAAGCCTTTGACATTGTGTTACAGTCCTGTGCATTGACACAGTGCTGGAACACATTGTAGTAAGACTCCATAAAAAGAGCAGCATATGCGTGATTTCAGGGAGGAAACGTCAACAGGATGTCTTTCCCTCCTCTGTGGAATGTTCCCATTACGCATGAACGCATGTCAGTGTGAGGAAACAAACAGCCAGTTGGATGGAGCTGCATGGTGAACAGTGGTGGAGGAGAAGATGATGATGAGTCTGCAGCTCTCGTATCACCACACTTATTCCTACACTCATCATTTCACTGCTGGAAATGTGTTGTCGGTTGGTGGGAGGTGGATGTGGTTAAAGTTTTTTTTTCTTCAGTTTTTGGCGAGCCCGCTTCAGACCACCTTAAGAAATACTGCAGCCAGGGGGGAAAGACTCCCCCCACGTCCTCCCTCCCTCTCCACCCCCCTCTCTCACTCCTCCTGTTACCCCTCTCACCCCTAACTCCCCCTCCTCCTCCCCTCTGTTCCTGACTGTCTGGTTTGATTGGTGTGGCGGATGCGCTACATCCGGATCCATGAGAAAAGGAAGTTCAATACAAAGTCAATTTATCCCATTCAAATGGAAAAATCAATACACGAATGAGCCTGAGTGCCATCGTTCAGGGTCCGGGAAAGGGGGTTTGGACCGAAAGAAAGTGGCAGAAAAAGTTCTTCCCTAAAGAAACTAATGATCATTTATTTAGAGCTGGTCGGGGTTAAACCGTGCAGCTCCTCGGTGACACCAAGCCACTCCTGCTTATTGGTTATAGACCGACAGATGGCCGCCTGGATCCCTGCTCTTTAGTGGTCGGAAGTCTCACGATTACAGCAATTAGCTGATTTTCCATGCATGCTTGTGATGAATATACCAGCCCGGCTGCTGGGTTTTCTCCTGCCCTGAACTGCTGCTGCAGCAAAGACATGCAAACAGTGGTTTGGTGATCATCAGAGGTCCTTAAAGGAGTCTACTCCTACTCCGTTTGGCATGCAAAATGTGTTGATTTTTTACTACATTTAGATTTAGTGTATAAACTGTTTGTGCATGTATGCACTGTTTTTAAAATCATAAGACAAAGTGATGCAACACCAACATTTGGAGAACTACAGGTAAAATTAAATAAAATATCTGATGCCAAATATTACAAAACAGAATTAGATAAATTACATAACATAACAAAACAGTTGCTTTATAGCATAAAATATAAGTAAATGTTACCTGGAAAATTTGTATATCTAACCTAATAAATCTAAGTAAATTATTGAAAAATAGAACTTATAGACATGACTAAATTATATAATATATAATACATATTTAAACAAGCAAAAAAAAACTAAAAAAGCAAAACGTCTATATCAAACTTAAATTTAAATGTAAATAAAATAGAAATAGCCAAGAGTAGCCAAAGAAAGCTTACAGTTAAACAAATGGCAGAAACCAATAACTGTTATGTTATGCTAAAACATAACGCAAAGGCTAAGCCAAGAAGAAGATTACAAGTAAGTTAACTAACATCAAGCTTAGGATAAAAAGTAAAAGTTTGACAAAGAATAGGGAACATTAATTAAAGAGTGGCTAAAAGCTAGCTAAACATAACTTAACCTTAATAAGACTGACGTATGATTTAAACTACTCACGAGTGTATATCTAATAACTGTAATATTACAGATTTTTTTATTTAGAGGTTTGAAAATAAAAACACTCAAATGAATTCATTCACATTTTTAGCACTCAATCATGGATCAAAATACACCAACATTGTTTTTATGAGGGTTTTGTGTCCGAAAAATATCAAATTTGAACATACCTGTTTGGAAAAATTACTTTTTCTGAGTTCAAAATCAAAACCACTGAGCGCATTTTTTTCCAGCAGCTGTAAAAAAAAGAAAGAAAGAAAACTCAAACAATAGTTGGCTCATGTATAACTACAAAAAGAAGAAAACCCTTCGTCGGCCAAAACAAGCATCTAGCAGAACACAGCTGGATAATGTGTCAGTTTATTATAGTGTTTGTGTTCTTTTTAGCAGTTTGAAGCGCTCGAAATGTAATACTGTTTTAAAATAATAATTACCAAAATAGTTTCCTAATGTTTTTCATGTGTCCCCAGCCAAGAAGGGTCAGAAGAAGCACAGGCCACTGTGCTGCTGCTGATAGCTGATATACGACTGGATGAGAGAGTCGGGGATCCTGGGCTTCACAGTGTTCAGGGCACTTTCAAAGTGTCTGGACTGGATGTGCTCAGCTTTGATGTCCTCTTGTAGGGCCAGAAGGGCAGCCTCTCTGCATACTGCTGTTATCTGGGACAGGAAACAGAGACAGATATTCCACTGTCAGGCAGAGAGCACTACGTCCACAGAGTCACATGAGCGGAGGCTGATTGACCTCAGGGGCCGTGGAGGGTTAACTGTAGGGCTGTACGCTGCAGTATTATCTGCATCAAAGAAATATTTTCACTGTATTATGATCTTATGAAGCCCCGCAGAGAGACAAGGCTAACTGTATATACACTAATTTGTCCTAATGAGACCAACAAGGGAAAAAAAACCCTACGATGACATCCTGCCAACGTTTCATTACAGATGAAACAACTTGTCAAGAAAGAAAGAACATTTAAAGGGAATAGACGCTGGTGTTCCTTACTACATTATATTATTTAGAACAATATACATGTTTTATCATAATAAATTAACTCTTATGTCTCCCTTGTTATATTATAATATAGTTCTAACAGATTATATGGATAATTTTCTAAGTAAGTAATTGCTATTTATTTTTACTTGCAGGTGTTGGAACGGGTGAGCAGTCCATCCTCCGGTGCAGGCACAGAGGCATTAGTGGTGTAAGTCATTTGGCACAAAATTATGGGTCTGTTTCTGACATTTATTAAACCTACTATGGTGAATCAGGTAGACAGAGCTTGGTTTAATCTTTAAGTGTCTAATTAAATAGTAAAGTGCTGAGACAGAGCAGCAACCTCAGGCAAGGCACTCAAAAGTTAAAGCAGGATTATGGTGCAAAAAAGGCAATCTTTGGTTTCTGTAGACCTTCGGACACTAGGTCTGGTGGTTTGGTGAATCCTGTAGTATCTACGTCGAGAGTTTGAAGTTTACGGTGGTGGGTTTCAAATACTTTAATTTACAGTTCAAAACTGGCTGCAACAAAAGCTATGGTTTTCCAAACGTCAGTTGAGGAATCACATATTTTTTTGTTTTGTTTTGTTGGACTGATCTGCACATTACAACATGATTCACTATGAAGTCTTTAAGTTTTGAAGTACCTATGAATATTCTGCCTTCAGAAAAACTCGTTTGTCCAACATTTCTGATCTGCCGTGACTAGTGTGTAAGCGCAATAGTCATCTTGCAGCCTCTTCACCGCAGTACTGATAGAATTATGCAACGGCTGACATGGCAGAGCGCTGCAAGTGACCTTTGAGAGACATTCTGCACACGCCAGAGCAGTGAGTCACTTCCGAATTGGTGTCGATGGCTGACAGAGACCAGGCACCATTCACAGTGGTGCCACCTCCTCCTTATTTTTAAAGCTAGAAGCACAGCTTTGTTCAGAGCCAGGGCACCTCACATACACACACATATACACACACACACACCTTCCCCTAACAAGAGCCTCACAGGAAATTATTAGCCTGTACAACCACTGATAACGTCTGGTGGGAGGTTAGTGGGACGTGCAGTCATGTAATGCAGCAGAGCAGTGGAATATTGAACGGTGAAAGTGTGCATGCACAGCAATGTGGGTCCAAGGAAATTGTTCAGTGGCCCAAAGCGCCCTTCCCTCTGCAGCTGCACCGTGTGGCACGCTGACACGCAAGCTGATACTAGATACTCACATGCTCTGTGTGCACTTCACAGCCACCAGGCACAGACAGAAGACAAGTTTATGGAAACTAGACCAAAGGGTGTTAGTAGTAGTCGTCCAGCACATGCCTGCAGAACATAATCAGTGCCCCTTGTCATAAATTAGTGAAGTGTGTTGGAAGGATGAATGTTTTCTTTCATGGAGCGTCCGCGCAAGTTATTTTACAGATGTAAAGGAGTAAAACTATCACTGAATAACTAAAAATTAATTACTTTAATGTCAAAAATGTCCCGGAAAATACTGTAACCTCAAGAAAAATTAATGGAGTGAGATTAGATGGTAGCGCATCAGGCAGAAAGACAATGGTGAGATTATAACCATCATGAATTCTGAAATGGAATCAGACGAGCCAGTGCTGTGTGGCCGATCTCTGACCCGAAAATGTGGCCGAGTCTGGTTGTCTTTATCGACTATAACTGAAACAATGAAAGGTTGTCGCCTTTGTTTACAACATCTGCAACTCTCTCTTATCTATTTCAGGAATTTCATCTGTGTCCGTTTAAGTCGCCTTGAAATATTCCACTTGCTGTTTCGTTTTGAAAGAGAGACAGAAGTAAAATATACAGAACAGTATCCAGTGCAACAGTGTCACTGAGCTCTGCATTGTTCTACTCATGAGATCACAAAGTAAGCAGGACAACATAGGGGGAGAATACGCCGAGGTTGGGGTTACTTCAATAAATCCCCAACATACTCACTACTTTCAATGTGTCAATAGTGAAGCGAAGGTGGATCACCTGGGTTGTCACACTTGATGACAAACAGATCCAGGACCAGAGGAATTAGAATACAACCTGCTCGACTTCATCTGTCCAAGGCACTTAATTTTCTTTGACCTTAGCCAGAGCCAGGGCCTGTGTACTGTGTACTCATGAACACTGTCAGTTTAATAAAAAATATCAACAACGTGACATCATCTAAATGGATGAAACACGTAGACTCAGTGGAGACAGGGAAAAAGGCCCAGCAGAGGTTGATAGTCATGGTGTTTTTCAAGGCTGGAGAGTAAAATGGGGGGAGATAAGTGTTTGAATGTGCTCTGGCCCTGCGAGCATGCACAGCTCGGGACAGGTGCTCTGCAGATGTCAGGATGTGAGGCCCTGCTTCCCCCCCTTCTTCTTCTTCTGTTTCAAGCCAGTGAGCAACATGATTTGGGCAGGGTAAACACACAGGGCCGGGTTAATTTTGTATGAGGGTTTCCCATCATTCAAGTAATTTGGGCCTGTCAGTAATAATGATGGAAAACAATGAAGCCATGTATCCCCCTGGTTCCCTGTTTACGCATGGACCATGGGCGAGCGAGCAGGGACAAGAGTGGGTGAGAGAGGCTGAGCGAGAGAGGGATGCCACATGTTGAACAATGTGATTTAGTGTTGTTTCTAAGCAACATCCACAAACAGGAATAGACAAACACTGCAGCGTAATCAAACTGTAATTTTTTATTTACTTTGAATCTTGACTTTAGAGGACACATTCACTCCTCGTGCCGTAATCTCATGATTCAACGGTTAATAATTATTTAGTTGTTTACTTCCACATCACCCCTCGGGTTTATTAAAACCGAGGGGGGTGGGGGGGTGGAGGGTGGGGGCATGTGTCCGGATCTGCTCTGAAGTACACAAACAAAGTGCGTACACACACAGGCCTCCGCATTCATGCTAGCTGGGTTTATGAGTGGGTCTGTAAAAGCCATCAACAAGCCAGTGTTTCCCGCCGTGTGTTTGCCTGCGCCGGCTGAGAAAAAAACTGAAAGCCACAAAGGCAAACAGGGCGAGCAAAAGAGCAAGTTTGTTTGTAAACGTGAAAGCATTCCTGAACCAGAAGCCAAGAGTCCACCTTGATAACTCCTCAAACTCCAACAGAATGCAACCTACAACCCTCCTCAAGAAGGCCCCATGTGCTTCTGGGAAGAAGAAACTAGAGGATGGGAAAACTGCAGCGGTACAGATATTAAATTGTTCACAATTAAACTTGAGAAATGAACATAGAACACACAAAGGAAAAAAAAAACA
The DNA here is from genome assembly GCF_000523025.1 of Cynoglossus semilaevis. Classification (NCBI taxonomy): domain Eukaryota; kingdom Metazoa; phylum Chordata; class Actinopteri; order Pleuronectiformes; family Cynoglossidae; genus Cynoglossus; species Cynoglossus semilaevis. The sequence goes on from NC_024321.1 coordinate 6,083,404, forward strand.
CTGCTGTTCTAGATAAAGTAATTAGAATTACCCTGTCCAAGTTGATTTAAATAGTTACAATGACTGAAACAACATAGTGAGCCATAGTTTTGTCTCATTGTGAACCAGTTTATGTTGCATGGCATTGGGAAATATATTTTGAGCATCTATATGCCATTTTAACTACAGAGCTAACAGCTCCACAGTCTTGTGGTGCCAAGGACAAGATCATAAGATCTCAATTCCTTAACCTCAGATGAAAACCAGCTCCTTAAAAATGTACTTCTGGTTGAGAGAAGAGAGTAGAAAACTGCAAATGTACAGTAACTGAATTATGGTTGAAGTAGCTCAGTTGCAAAGACTGCTGAATTGCAACAGGCCAAATAAATTATAGATTTCTGTCTTCTTTAATTCTATTGCAATGCAGACCTTATTTTTCATCTGGGCCCATAAACTATGTCAGCAAACACTTAAATATATGGAAGAGGGGAGTGGGCGAATTATGCTGGTGCATTGCAGTGGCTGGGCTCTGGCGATGCAGAATAACTCAAAGATCCTGGAGGTGGCATGGAGCCAGGGAAAGGCAAAGCAGATGAAAAAAAAAAGCTGCAATCATCAAGAGGCTCTCAGTTTAGAGACGAGAGAAAAGTTGCTGACTCAAAGTTGGCCTGATTCTCGGTCAAAAAGAGAGCATTTTGATGACGAGGCAAAGTTGCACACTAAGTTCTTCCATAGCAGCTGGTTCCGGTTAAACACTAACACAAGTGACAAACATTAATAATCATAAATAATCACAAAAGAGCAAACAAGACAGCACTTCTCAAAAATGTATTCCTTATCAATAGAGTAACAGCTCGCTTTCAGACCGAGTTTATCGGCCATGACGACTCGTCTGCGATAGGCAGACACTGCACATTACGGTCTTGGTGTCTGTGATATCACAAACAAATGTTTTAATGACATAGGGTCAACAAACCGTGGGCCAAATCCAGCCCATTGAACCTTTTAATTCAGCCCACGATTGGATTCCAAAATAAGCATTGAATAATATTAGATAAAAATTGGATTTTTATTCAATTTTATTTGAGGCTCCAAAGGGGTCTGTCCCAAAAAATTCTGTCCCTCTGACAAATATAGTTGGTGACACCTGCTCTGGCTTCTCAGTTTAACTGATGTTTAAGTGCACTTCAGCTTTTTTAATTAATTCCAGGTCTTCTTTAATATTTCAATTATTGGCTTGGATATTTGAGCCTTTTTCACTATTATCTAAGCTTTCGCTGCTCAAAGTACAAGTCATGTGTTATGCTTTAATGTTGACTGACGTTGGCAGTGAATGGTGAGTGAAGCCAGTTTAATGCTGTTTTGACATGAGGACGGGCACGTGCACGGCTCGGTGGCTGCGGGCCCTCGTTCGCCTTCTGGGCTTCCACCAATTAGGGCGCCAAGACGGGAAAGTGTGGATACAACAGCAGCCTTCATTCACTAATGGTCACTGGACTGTACTTCCCTGCAGCCACACATGCACCCCACATTTCCCTGGTCCAGTGCACATTGTGGGTATTTGTAGTATAATGTACATGGAACAATCCAGCACTGAATGTGAGGTCCTGTTGTCCTTGTAAGATAAGACAATGCAAAACACAAGGTTGACCCCTGAGAGGAAATGAGGCCGGTGTAGCGGCGGAGAGGTAACCAGACCCAGTGAAGAATAACAGAATATAAATAAGAACATAGCAGAGTGGGGCTGCATAAACACAGCCGACACGTTTTAGCACCAGAACAGAAATTTATGAGTGGAATAAAACGTGGTGAGTATCAACATTTGGATGGAGATGCTAATAGAGAGGGTAATGACCTCAGTGCATGAAAAAGAAGAGGAGAACTGAAATGTGCAGCAAGGAGAAGGAACATGGCCGAACACTGACTAACAAATAGGGAGGACATTAAAATTATTTCCTTTGTCATTTAAAAATTTTACTCACCAATTTAACTATAGTATTACGAAGTAGTTATATTAAGTACAGTATAGTATTTATATAAATAAAACACTACTTTTTCTAAAGTATTTCAAATTTAAGACCACTTGTTTTACAGCAGTGATTATCAACTGAATCTGGCTCGTCGAACTATCAAATATGGCCTTCAACTGGATTTCAAAATAAACGTCAAATAATAACGATAGAAAAATAGGATTTTAGTCCATATGTCCAGCCCCTAGGGGTCTTTCCAGAAAAATTCTTGCCATCTTGCAAACTTTAAGTGAACTGTTACTTCTAGACTTTTCTATGACTTTTTCATGATCAATAGTCTTGGTCTGGTCTGTTTGAAAAAACCTAACAACCTGGACCTGCTTGTTGACACTTACCCTCCAATAACTTTGTGAATATGAATAAACTAGAGTTTTGTGTATCTTCTGGAAACTTTGGCACGCCTTCGAATGCTTTACATTTTCATACTTGTTTTCCAAATATTAGTCATTCTCGGGAAGAGATGTGGGCCATGAGACAACCTGTTCAACACGACAAAAATAAACCCTTCTGCAGAGTTGGGGAAGGTGAAAACCCAGCCTGTGACTGCTGGCAGTGCATACCAACGTTCTCGGGTCAAATCTGTCTGCTGTACTTTTCGCTTCCTACTTCAACAAAGGTGCTCAGTGAGTGTATCAGACGTCCTTAATGAAGGGCTTGTTAGCCCGGCTACCAGCAGCAGATCCACTACAGCCAGTGTGTGTGTTTACTATCAATCCACCCTTGTGTCTACAGAGGGCTACATCCAGTTCTGCCCAACTCCCCCTTACCTAACCCCCAGCTTCCCTCAAACACAAACGACCACATTTATAGGAGTCGGCCCCAACCCTTCCACATCCCCATCACCCGCTGCCTCCCACAAAACCCTTCCTCTCCATCAATCCACAAGTTCTGCAAACAGACCCTGCAGCATGCACACACACACACATACACACTTACACTAGCTAATATAATATGTAATACAGAAAGCAGGCATGGGCAAACAACAAGTCACTAAAGAGCCAAAGCCCACATGCAAAAATGCATCACACACGAGCACAAGCACACTTACTATAAAGACAGTACATGCAGGAAAGCTGGTGTCAGACATACATGTACTCATACACACATATTTGGCTGAAGCTTTAATTGACTTTGACCACTTGATTTACAAGGTGGTGTGGTGAACAGGAAGGGACAAGAAGAAAAAATAAAGTAACATTTTTTTCTAATTAAAATGGCACCAGTGAAGCCTGTGCTGCCTTCACATACCAAGAGTAAAAAAGGTTAAAAAAAAAAAAGGAAAACTGAAATAAAGTGTTCGTAATGTACATTTTATTATGTAATGTAACTGTAAATTCTTAATACAAATTTGTTTAAGTTATACATAAAAGAAACATTCATTTAAAAAAATGTAACCTTTAGTCTTAGGCCTCAGATCAAACTCTTGAAGCTCCCTGGAAATTAATTCTTATGACAAAATGTTTGCTTTTTGCCTTTTTTTTGTCATAATGGAGTGATGTTCAACAATAAATATCTGGTTTGAACAACCTGAACCATGACAGGAAGTACATTCATTTAAATTAAACCCCTTAACAAGGTCTCTTTACTACAGTCATTAAATATTCATAAAACCTGGAACCACCGGGGGCAGAGATGACGTCTGCTGTCTCTTTAATAAAGAGCGCAGACAGATCATTAATTATCTCTCGTCTTAACTTAAAAAAGACGCACATTTGTTTTCATTTACCCTCTAAAAAAAAAAAAAAAAAATCCAGCCATCGCTGTAGAGACCACAGAGCTCCAGCTGCTTCTTGTCCCTAAATTATATCACAGCCATGAGTGTCGGATTCTGTCAGTGTGTGTATTTAAATGGACCAATTTGACTGGTTCTAACTGGAACTGAAGAAGTTGCTAATTTAAAGGTACATAAATGCAAGGACTAAGGACGTACATCTCCATAGAGACAGCCTGATCCTGATGCCGACCTCTACTGGGATACTAAAAATAATGGTTCGCAATCAAAAGTTTAAATGTAAACACAATTATTGCTTTTTAAGAATAAAAATATCAAACATTATACAGTAAGTACATTTAAATGGGAAATGTCAAAATGAATTCTTGTATACTTGAATATTCCTTGTACTGTATTATAGGATATCTACATTATTTTTAGATAAATGGTTATTTTATTTGTGTTAACTCATGTAAAAGTGGTTTTCTAAGTTTAGAACATTTTTTTCTTGATATTAGGTTTTCTTTTACATAAACAATTTGCCAATTGTAAAATTAGGATTTTTCCCCATAACTATTCATTAAAGAGACTAAATTCTTGCTCAGTCTCTAACTCTCACGTGTTTATTCTTTGCATTTATTACATAAATACAGAGTGCTTTTCAAACAATAAATCAGTCAGTAGTTTCTACTATAATATAAGACAGGTTGTTATTCTGGCCTTTCTAATTGGAATATTCTGACTTTAACACCTATGCACTGGTGCTGGTACGTTAAATGTTGAATAGCTGATGTGTAGTGACCTGTGAAATACCGGCTCTTAAGCAAATGGAAAAATGAAGTCCCTTCCCCAAAACGAACCCCCACATGCCACAGTATCACCACCACCACCCAAACCCCTCGGCTGCATAAGAAAAATAATCTACGTCTCATTCTGTGGGAGGAAATTAAATAATATATAAATCAAACGATGTCGGGGGCGTGGAGGCCAAAACTCTCAACCAGAAATTAAATGTTTCATCCTCAGAGAAGGCAAAGAGGAAGTGTCTGCAGTGACACGCCAGTGCCAAGAGAAACAAGGCCTGACCACAGTTCCATGTGAAACCTATTTAAGATTACAAGGCAAGAGCAGGCGGGCGGGCGAGCAGGGGAGAGAGATAGAGTGGCGGAGAGAGAGAGAGAGAGAGAGAGAGGGGAGGTTAAAGAGAGGGAGGTGAGGTTAAGCACGGAGGGAGCCGAGTCACGTGGGGAGAACGGAAACATGGCATGTGATCAAAAATAGAATAGAGCAAGTGTGTGTGTGTGTGTGAGAGAGAGAGAGAGAGCTAGACTGGTGGAATTCAGTCTCACAGAAACTCTGATGATGATGATGACGATGATGATGATGACAGTGTGATGACCTCGACTCTCCATATGTTACAGATAAGACAATAGAAACTGAGGGCAAAATGTGACAAAAACACTCAGGCAGAAAGGATTCATGTGCCGCAGCAGGAACTTATATGGCTGTGAGTCGACCCTCAACTTTATTAAAGTATAATTTAAAGTACACACACAGTAACCACCTTGTATCAAATAAACCTCACGTCGTGGCTCAGTCACTGTCTGTCAGTGAACCACAGACACAGCAAGAAATGACTTGAAACACATTTATACTGAGAAGAAAGAGACTCTGTTATGCTGCTTATTAAATAAACAACAATATTCTGATAACTTGCTAACATTTAGCCAGTTGTAGAATCATTTTTTATTTTGAGATATTATGCTAACTTTTAGTTTACCTCATTTAGGATTTGGTTACTATTGGTTAGCTATATTTACTGTAGCTTTTCAAATGCATTTGGTCCCACTTTTAGACTGGTTAGCTATTTTTCTTTTGCTTCTTTTACTTATTTTTAAATATTTCTCAGGCCATGTAGGTTTAAGTATTTAGGTTTCTTGACTTTCTAACTTGTAGTTAGTTTTTTCTTAAATTTATCATTCGACTTTTAGATATTTTTGTTATTTATTGTGAGTCTTGGGTAACTTTTAGCTATTTTTCCGATGAACATCCATTGTATATTAGATAGATTTTATTTTTTTTACTGTGGTCAGTTTATGGTTCTTGCTAGTGTCAGATACATTCTATACTTTCTAAAAATACCCCTAAAATTTCTGATTACATTAAATGTTAAATGTTAAACATTGGGGTTGTGGGCCCCAGGGAGAAAGTGTGTCATGAACGTGAAGGAAGTTGTTTTGTTTCATGAGTCAATTCTGTCTGGGTAAAGAGACAAAGTTATTTTGAACAGAACATAAACCTACAGATGATTCCAGAAGAACTTTCATGATTCATCCGAGAAAGGTCCTTAACCTTAGAAAGGTCCTTTTCCTTAACTTTTTTAAACCTTTCAAAACTTCCATGATTCTTATCAACTCATGCGTTTTCTATCACGTATGTTCTGGAAAGATTGTGAGGGACAGCACCTGTGCTGAGGCTTCACAGTGTGAAGGTTGTGTGTGTGTGAGTGTGTGTATATGTTCACCGTTAAGGGCGTATTTGTCCTCGCCCCTTAATCAGACGAATGAAAGCTGCACATTCTCCCTGGACCTGAGAAGGTAGGGATGGGATATTTACCAAACACACCCACACTGAAGTAACCTGCAGACACTCTGTGCGTGTGTGCATGTGTGTGTGTGTATGAGTTTATGCCTACGTGATGTGTGTGCACTTGCTAATGTCAGTGCAGGTAAAACTCCACCTGTATGATGTGCTCCACTGAAACTTTCTACACTCAGTGAACCTGCAGGGAAGCAGTGAACAGTCACGTGTTCAAACATAAACACAGGTTATGGATGAATTCCTGTCCAAAAAAACAGAAATGGTGTGTGTGTGTATATATATATATATATATATATATATATAAAACTTTCTTTATTATATTAGGCTGGGCCACATGGTTGCTTTTGCTGCTTGGGCTCCTGTTGCCTTTTATTTATCTGCTAGTGTTTAGCTGTTCTAACCTGCCTTTCACTGTTTCTTTTTTAAAATCCCAATTACAGATATATCTCTTTTTTATATAATTATCTAAGCTAAAATGTACTTATTTAAGCTAACTTTTGGTAAATTTGGGCTACCACTGTGTTCTTGGTTGGTGATATGTTGGCTAATCTTTAGTTGTCTGATAACTTTGGACTACTTTAGGCATACTTTGAAAACAAATAGAATATCTTTGACATATTTAACCAAATCAATATGATTTAACTGGCAAATTTGTACAATTTTAATAAAAGCTGAAATTCTGAATGCTACAAAGTTGGTGGATTTTTTTTTATTTGTGGCAAAAACATTTGTTATACCCTTAATATTCTTGTTTACAAGCGGATTTGTGTTCGACTGTCAATATTGTCAAGTATCACAGGAATAACAGCTGGTCCTTATTATTTTTATATGATCAAATCTGTTTTAATGCATAAAAAAGCTTTCACATCCTAATAAGACCTGATATATTTAGAAGTCAGTTACCAGTCTGTGAGCTGCCGTCACTGTTTCCTTCTCACATCTTTATTTAACCTGCAGTATCAGCTAAAAACAAAAGGACTCAGAGGACAGGAAGTGAGTAGCTGAGTTTCAGACACACACGCACACAGCCACACAAGTGTGAAAGGCCTCTTTTCCCCCTGCGCAGTCTTTGTTGAGCAGCTGAGTGTGTGCCGACCATGTTTTTCTGAGTGGCAGTGTGACCACAACTGTGGTCAGCCGCACAGAGAAAATGAAACACACACACACACACACTCTGACTGGAGGTTAGACCATATTTTGGAAAATTGCTGCCAATTCCGAGCCCGTCAGACACGCATTCCACCAAAGCTGACATGTTTATTTGACGATGATTACAGATTTTGTTTTTGTTTTTTTTATTTGCCTTTTTCTGCTGCGTCCCCGGGTCGATGGCACCCCGGGTCGATGGCCATGGACGTTGAGTCATGTCACTTTTATTCAAAGAGAAACCCTCTTCTGTCTAGGCATTTTTTCACACCTGTGTCCTTGGTGATAAAAATCTTTGCGGCAACAAATACCGGGCTCATAAATCAGGAAGACAACACACTCAGAGCCAAAGGAGGAACAGCCACGACCACAACAGGTGTTAAGAGGAAACCATTTGTCTTCCTGTGGGGGTGTTTTTTTTTTCTCAGTGTGTGTCATGGTGGTGCACGTATATGTGAGAGTGTGTGTCATTTTATAGGCCCTTATCTGTGATCTAACACTTCTGATTGTAGAAAACAACCCTGCACATCTGCACTGGAATCTAATTTGAACCAAAGAGTTGAAGGAACCGCTTCACCTCAGGTTACACCGCAGCACGTTGACTTTGTTGACTGGAAGCTGCAGAAACAGTGAAGGCATCTAACAGAGGGAAACTGCAAGCTCATTGACGTCAAGACACACATACACGCAAACACACATAACCATTGATTGGTCCAATTTGAACATGTACGTCCTGCATCGGAACGGACTGGCTGCTGCCAATGTGGGCGAGGGCAGGAAAAAAAGAAAAGAAAAAGAAAACACAGTAAAGAAAACAATTGCACCAGTGAATTTGAATGGCCGTCGGCCAAGCGTCTCCAACACCTGGGCTGGGACCAAAATGCTCTCCCTCTGTTGGAAGGAAAAGACCTACCGCTACGGAGGCCAAGGTCAGCGCAAGGCATGTGTGATGGAACACAAAGATGTTCTGCGGTTTTATCATAATGACCCTCCCTATGGAAATGGATGTTATGACACGGAAACACTCGAACTCAACTTGCAGAGAAGGGCAGAGAGCTGTGTGCTGTCAGCTGCCATCACACCAACATGTTCTGCATCTAAACATCGACTCCCAGCTCTGGTCGTTCTGTTCCCAGGCAGAGAAATCTTGACTCCTTTTTGTCAACAACTTGTCAGGAGCTGCTAAGTGCTCTTTGCTTAGGTTGTTTTCACACCGCACTTCCTGGTGGTCACCTGCCAATCAAACGCCACACAGAGGTCTGCAGAGAAGTCTGAGTTTGGCTTAAGTTTTACTACTTTTTCTACATAAGAAATTGAGATTTTTACTGAGATATGAGGAATATAAAATAAAATATTGTCTGCATAGCCTTCTTACAGGTCTGGCCTCTCAAAGGTTTGGGGTTTCTGTGCGATGTTAGCTGGGACTGTGCTCGGGACAGAGACCTGATGTTCCTGCATCTGCAGGAGACAGAATATTACTAAATTGAAAAACAAAATGGTTGAACCAACACCCAGGAGGGCCTCAACTTTTCATTAAGTCTGCAAGCAAAACTTGGAACTGACTCTGTGTTTGTGGCAGGGTGCAGGGGTCTCTTCCTGTCGGGGCTTGATTGTAAAACAAAAATGTAGTAGCATCACACCTTCCTTCAGGTGCAACCTAAGCCCTTCTTCTTCTTCGTGACAACACTGCGATTACAGTATCAAATGTTGCTTCTGTTTGGAGGAGGGATGGCAGAGGTTAGGAAGGAGAGCCGCCAGCAATTTCCTGGGCTAAGCGTTAGTTACAGGTGTGGATGTGTGGATGTGTGTGTGTGTGTGTGTGTGTGTATGTGGTGTCAGAATAAAGGGTTCAGAGGGAAGGCGAAGGGTTGGACAACCAGGTGTCAGTCCAGGCAGGTAGGAAGGCAGGTGATTTTGACAAGATTCCAGCTCTGAGCTGACAACTATGTCCTGCGACCCCCGCCCCTCACCCTCTTCACCCCCTCCTCTTCAGTAACCCCAGCCTCCTTCTTCCTCCAAACAAGCTTAAAATCCCAGGAATGCAATTAAAGTCGAAGCTCCACGTAGTCAGACTGCCAAGGCCGAGGACTGAAACACGCTCAGTGTAGCCACTCATGCGTCACCTCCACAGTCACGTAACGTCCCTTCGATCTGTAAACACCTCAGTGTTAAACCACTCCGTGGACAAACAGAAACGGCAATTAAGTTGCTTCGACACACGAGGCAATGCTGGAAAAAACAGGTGAGACGAGGTGACCGGTTTGATCCCTGTACCAACTGCATTAATCGTGGGCGGAGGAAATGGCAGCAATCTGTTAAAGTGACTGAATGTTCAGAACTCTTTACATGGGCAGAGTGGGCCGCTCTCAGGTGTTGGGTTGGGTGGAAGCAGACGTTTACGGGGCCCAAGAATTAATCAACTGACATTGAGAGTCCAGACTCAAAAACAGCCAGGAGACTGATGGTCTCTTAACATGAGACAGGGTCAGTTTCTGCTGAGAAACGGACATGGATGTCAAACATTCCCCAAAAAACGTTTTTAGAAGCAGATTTTGATATCCACAGACTCAACACTAATGAGTAAAGACATAAAGAAAGTGTCAACGTGGTTCTATATTTACATGAGACATTGGTTCATTGTTACATTTTGTCATTACTTTTTTCTTCTATCTATTGCACTTCCCTCACAACTTCAACTTTTCAGTAATTAATATTTAAACATGCCAAGTCCAATGTAGTGTTTCAAAGGAAAAATAAAAAACAAATTATGCAAAATAACTTAAAGCCAAGCTTTCAAACTCCTAACCCAAAAAACCAGATCAAGCGAACATCTGATGAAGAAATCATTCAACAGTGGTGGTCTCGTACTAGAACCTGCAGCTTAATCTAGAGCGAGACGTCTGAGGAGGTTTCTGCATCTACATCAAAACAAACCTGGCTTCTGCAGAATCTCACAAGAAACAAACGAAAGGAACAACACATCTCAGATTCGTGTGTATGTGTAGAGCTGGGCTCACAAACGTCACACAAAAGTCTAACCAAATCTGTTTCTTCCACAGAACGCCAAAGCACGTCTGCGTCTTCATTTGTTTTCTTAAGTCGATCAACATGACGTGGCCCTCATCTACACAGCCTTCTGAAGTCTAAATATACTTGACAATATACATTAACGGGGAAAAGATGGACTGTTCATCCTATGGGAATGTTTCTTCCTTCAGTCTGGTCGTGTATGCAGCGTGAGTTACAGTGAAGGTCGAAGACAAACACAATTTCTCTGACAAAGAACAAGTCAACGATAGAAAGAACCAGAGCCAGAGGAGAAAACGCTCAAAATCTTTATAGTCGGCACCATAAGCAGTAAATACCAAGCACAGACTAAACTCATGAAGTCAGTAAATGTGTTTGTTTGGCCAGAAACGACAGATTGTTCTTTTCAACTCCGTGCACCATTTCTTAGAACTTCTTATTTATTTGTGTCCAGGACGACAGCAGTAGCTGTTCGACTGCAGAAAATGTGGACCGCGCTGCAGAGGAGACAAATGTGGTCGCACATAGCAGTGTTTGTACGATTGCTCCCAGTCGGCTGCACGATCACGAGGACGCCTCGGTGACACAGTACAGACACAGCACAGATGTCATATGGAGAAGCACAGAAACATCTCTGCACAGCAGGATGTGATCACACATTTACACTCCAAACGTCCCAACAAGAAACAAATGGGAAAACGTTGATAGACTGTGTCTGACAGACTGTGGTCGAATGGTTTTTCAAATAAGTCCAATTAAAAGATAAAACATGGATTAGAATTTAAATCAGACTCAAATGACAGGAAACTGCTGCAGAAGACGAAGCCTGACTGAAGGAAAAATAGTTTTTATGTTTTGAAATGTGAAACTTACTGCAAGTTTTGAGGAATCTTTAGCTACACCAGTGAAAAAAAAGTGTCGCAGAAACTCATCCAACTCCCACAGGTGGCCCACAAACCAGAGCTTTTACATGTCAGATGTACCGCTCCAATTCCTTGTGATCCATGGACAACAGTGTAACTCACCTCTGCTCCAGAATATTTATTTGTCCTCGAGACTAATTCATCTAGAGACACGTTGCTGGTGACAGGCATGTTGCGGAACTGAAGAGCAAATATTTCCTTTCTGGTTGGAGCATCTGGAAGAGGGACAAAGATGATGCGGTCAAGGCGACCTGGACGCATCAGGGCCTGTGGGACAAAAACAGGAAGAGACAGTCAGTGTCTGATTTACTATAGAATGGGACTCTCTCTCTCTCACACACTAGTTTTCCAATGTTTCCTCTTTATTTTACCAATGTCTTGGCTTTTTTCCCTTTGGTTTAAAGTTCAACATTTCATTATTTTGAACCATTTCTAAACCTTTTCAGCAACTCCCTTTTTTTAATAGGTATTTCTTGTAAAATGTTTCAAACCTTTAGATTTTTTGAGTGAAAACTTAATTCACTCAATGGTGTTCAATTTCCATCTTTGGAGCTAAACCTTTTAAGTATATACTTTATTAATCTATTGTTTGTACATGTCAGATGTACCGCTCTATTCTTGTGATCCATTGACAACAGTGTAACTCATATAATGTATGACTTGGTTTCAGAGTGTTTGAAGTTGTTTGTAGAAACAACATTTCTCCTTCTCACACAGGGCCACAAACTGAATGCATGACAGACAAACCATGAAATTTAAGTTTTGCACTTATTGCAGTCAGCATGGAGACAATGTTGACGTTATCAGATAAGGCCTCCGCTTCCTGAAGATCACATCTCTGTGACCCCAAAACAGTTCTCGAGTACCCAAAAGCTGTGGCTGTCTCGCTTGTCAGACATCATTAAGTGGCAGGCGCCTCTTGAAGGCAGACAAGCAGACCAATGGACAAATATGCCTTGTCTCCAGCTCGACTGTGACAAGGTGGGGTTACGGTACGGTGTTGTTTGGTTTGGGTTGCCTGTTCCTTAGACTGACTGACTCGTTGAAGTACTATTTCAAAGTCACCCAAATATGTTTTCACTTGATGGTAAATGAGCTTTTAATTTCAGATGGAAAGAGGAATCAACAGAAAAACAAACAAATGAAAATAATTTGTTTCCTTTCCTGATTATGTTTTAAACACCAGCTAGGACTGGTTGAGGAGAAGAGAAGTCTCTGGATTTGGGCCAAACTGGCCACAGTGGAGCTGAAGCTTGACCATCAGAGACACAGAGAGATGGAGGCCAAGCAGGACGTCATACATCAGGAGTAATCAGTAAAGGTTGGACAGAGCTGACAAGTATTCATTATTACACCGCTATTCCAGGTCTACTTCGCCAAACACCATCAACTGTCAGCCCTACGACCCATTAGGTAGTTCATTTAAAAGTTGAGTTGTATGTGCATATGTACATGTCTGAAAGCCGTGGCTGACAAACTGTCATGTTCAAATTGTCTATTTCCACCTTAAGTGGTTTAGAAATTGGCCTTGTGTAATAGAAATAGACGGAAATGGTTGAAGACACAGTGACAGAGGTCTTGGATCTGCTGGAAAAAATAATAAATGCATCCTCGGTCTAAAGGCGGGGAATGGGAAAACAACAATAAAATAGCAAATGTGAGATGTTTTTATTGCGGTACTTCCCACAGGTTGGAGGTTATTGTAGGTTTGTGTGTTCAGGAGGTGAGACTGGTGCTTTAGGGACTGCAGTCTGGGGTTGTTTGTCACAGCAGGTCCAGCCAGTCGCAGCAGTGTCTATTGCAGTGTTCGCAGTACGTGCCAGCAACAGTTCCTGAGTAGTCTCGCTGGAAGTATGTGGCGGCTGCATGCCAACACAAACCTGCTGACCCCCTGGCCAAATGACTCACACACACAACGCTGAGGTACACAAGTGTGGACACTAAGACACGACTCCTGTAAATCTGTCTTTGGCATAATCCTTTTAATTTCATGTCCACTTTTTTTTTCTACGGCAAAGACACCGTCTGCTTATTTATCAGCCATTAATTCTCCCCACACACATAATGGACAAGTGCCGGTGGCTTCCAGGCGCTGGGGCTCCAAGGGTTCCATGGTGCTTCCAAAAAGCAGAGCCGACCCTCAGCTTTGAGACTGCTAAACTCATCTGACTGGCCTGGAGGGAAAGAAAGGCTTTTTTCTCTTTCCTCTCAGCAAGAGCAGGGGGCCCATCCATCACTTAACAAGATACACTTCCTGTTCTCAAGGATCCGGGGGTTAAAGGGGTGGAAGAGGAGTGGAAGCATAGGACAGGGAGGAGAAGGAGGAGACAGCAAGGAAGGGGGGACCCTGAAAGACAAATACTTGGCTTGGCATGTCGGGAAAGCGTTGACGGGCTCTGTTCGTAACAGCATCATTCCACCTGAAGTCTCAGCTCGACTGGCAGAAGGCAAAAGCGGAGGAAGGAGGAGGGACAGGGGAATTAGGTGAAGGAGAAGAGAAAAACCACCAGGCTCACGGACCCAGACACAACACTTGAAGTGACAGGACCAAAACCTAAGAAATAAACCTAAAAACTACTGTGGGAGACAGAATGCTGCCATTGACTGATTATTGTTGGAGTCTGTTGTTCTAACATGAAGCTGCATGATGGATCACATTCACCTTTGTTGCACGGCTGACAATGATAGGCATCATTACACATGAGGAATACGTAATTAGAAATGCCTTTGGGTAAGAAATACTAACTAGCTTTAAGTCAACACTGAAACATTTACACACCAGTGACAGAAGCTAGGTCAAAAACACTGACTGTAATTGCACAGAGCAATTACGGCTTTGACGGAGAGACAGTTGCTAAAACAGATGAGGGGTTCTTGGAGAGTCCTCCTCTCTTGGTGCACCAAGTTTCATTGCCGATAACAGCAGTAATCATTCCAGGCATTGCAAAGCTCCTCAAGAAGTGATTACCCCCTCATGACAGATGACTTCCTATCTGTGAAGGCCGGTACCGCTCCCTAACCAGTGAGGAATGCTGGGAATCTTCTCCTCGGAGCGCCGTCGCTGAGTGCATTGTTGGCCAGCTCGGATCTGACCTGCTCATAGCTACGTCTACATCTGTTTACAAATGGCCACATCCGCAACTCAGTTGTCCTATTCTTAGACGTCAGCTAAGGCATAATGAAGAAATCAAGATCGGACGTGGTTCACAGCTCAAGTTACCATTAGGTTTTTTTTCCCTAATGAAAGGAAACACGTGCTTGATGATATCGAACACGATGACTAACGTATTTCCTGCACATCTGTCTGAACCTCAGTTTTATTTAAAACTGTCCCGGTTTTTTATTTTTCCAGTCTGCTGGATGATAGCAGGCTGCCAGGGTGAATATATGGCTCGCCCGAGGAGACATGAGTTGACTTTGTTCCCTGCCTCGAGACATTTGCTGCATGTGGTTTCCTAACCTGTCAGTCTGCAATCCATAGAGGTCTTTGGTGAGTCATAGTGCCTGGGAGATGGACCGCCCCAGGTTTGTGCAGAATGTAAGCTTACAGAAAGAGCTTATTCTGGAGTTTATATTATTACAGAACGCTGAGTAAATTCTGGTGGTGATCCACTAGAGAGATTTAAATATTCTCAGGAGTCTTTTTTTCTTGGTAAATCAGAGAAAAGTAGAGGCGCCAAAATGTGGAATGTGGCATTCCGTGTGTAACCAGGTTGTGCCCTGAAGGAACCTTATCCTTAAGAAAAGAACAAGCTCAAAGACCCAAAACCCAGTTCTTTTTTAACCCTTCTCGGTGCATACAAATCTGCTCGGGTTGGCTACCTCACTGTGGTTTAACAGAGAGTTTGTAAAACTTTCAGTGCAACAGGCTTGGCTTGACTGCAGAGCATGAATGCTACATTGGAAATGGAGGGACTGCAGCCTTAAAAACAATTAAATGTGTTTTTATTTATTTATTTATTTTTTATACTATACCCAGTAATATAGTTGCACGAAGCCAGTCTTCCTTCTGTTCTAACTAAACAAGTTAGTTGTTTGCTGGTCTGTTTTATAAGCTTCTCCCAATCCCACTGTAACTAAAGCTGATTTCTACCATTGACTGATGTGTCGACTTCATGTCTTTCTTCTTTTTTTAAAGAGATTATATAATTCCGAACAAGGCTGTGCAGTTTACTGAGGGACACAGAACCTGCTTTTTGTCTGCCCCTGATTTTGATGTGGGAGAGGATCAGAGGGGGAACAGCAGGCAGAAAGAAAAGGGGTAAATCAGAGAAAGAGCGGAGGGGGAGACAAAGAGAGAGGGTGATGAGAGGCATGGGGGAGAGAAAGAGGTACAGAGAGAGAGAGAAAAAAAGAGAGAGAGAGAGAATTGGCAACCAGTCAAAAACATGTGAGGCTTTCACTCTGGATTTTGCCCTTGAGTCAAACTTGTATCCGGCAGGCGAGGCCACCATGTCCAAGAACCAAAGAGCTCTGGTGCTGTTAACCCCCTACTGTCACACATGCTCCGCACAACCAGGAGTTATATATGATTTGTAGTTTTAAGAATTAGTCAGGAACCACATGAACAGGTGAGTTTTCAAAAGTAAGATATAAGATATTTCGCAGAGTGTGCTTTGAAAGAAGAGGACATTATTTTCTACTACATTAGATGCATTTGATAACATGTAAGGCCTATATGTTTAAACACTTTTGTTGCTTTATTGTAATTTCTATATCATGCATAAAACATATAAATATACGCAAACAAACACACGCACACAAAGCTAATCTGAGCTAAAATCATGTATTTACATGATAAAGTAAAATTGGTAAACTCATAATATTCTTCAGAATTTGTGAAATAGTTGGCATACTGCAAGACCGTCAGATTTAAGGGGAACTCAAATTAAGCATATACAGCTCTACAATCCCAGATCAACATGGATTGACATTTTTATAGTATCAAGTGTTCCACAGAAAGCAAAATATGCTATTTTTTTCACTTGTGTATTGCTCGCCAACTAGTAACGCCTCTGTGCCTACAAACATAAAATGCCTTACAGCATTAAAAAAAAAAAAATATTATCAACATTAAAGTGCAAAACTGATTTATTATGACACCCCAGCAGGTCACATGGGTTAACCTGTCACGTTATGAACTCTGGTTAATTTTACAATCGTATGGACACCAGGTGAAGAGGCTGTAAGGAGAAGAGGAAAGTAGTACCAGCAGCAGCAGCTGTGTTCTTCTGCCTTGGAGGGTAACATAAGGGCTGGGGTGAGGGGTTCAAACCTCCTTCAGCTGCGTAGGGGGATGCAATAAAACCCTTGTATTTGTCAAAACAACCCTGACTGTACTGGTTCCTACACCTGTGTGAAAAAGAAGTATTCAAAATGACTACTAATTATTGAGATAGCAGTAGGTTGGAATCGTGTCTGCATGTGTGTGTGTGTGTTTGTAGGAAAAGAGGGGAAAAAAGGTGAAGAAAAGCTAGGGAAATCCGACCGAGGCAATGTTGAAATATCGACTCATTGCAGCTCAGAATAAAAAAAAAAAAAGTAAAGTGGCTGCCATAAAATACATGTATGTTTGCTTTACAAAGAGTCATTTCCTGTGAGCTGTCCACAGTTCACAGTTTAAGTCTGTGGCGCTTTGCCTTCAGTGTAAACTTGCCAGCTCTGGTTTCCATAATCCATCCCAGGGCATGTTGGCAAACTCTATACTTCCCAGTTGAATCTATGCCTTTGGCAAATCAACAGAAGAAATAAGCGACCTTTTAATGTCCTGTCTTATCCATCACTCTCACCTGTTATCACCCCACTTTATGTGACATCATCTCCTCCTATCAGGACCCCTGGACTTCATCTAAGAACCACAGCCCGAAGACAGCAGGCAGTTCTAATCAGAATAGGAGTGTCCTCACTGCCGTCACACTTGTTGGTGACATTGATGCTTAAAGTTAAAAGTGTAACAAACTATTTCCAGAGCACATGTTCCACTGAGTAGTGTCATTGGTAATTAAAAATAGTTTATGGAAAACTACAACATGAATTCCTGGCCTGCAAAAAATGCATCATAACAGCACTGCATGGGAAACAACAGGTTTTGGAGTTCACTCCAGCACCTTAAAGTGTCATTGAAAAGTTCACAAAACACTTAGCTTTCCTCTATGACCATCTCTGAACACACACAGGCCCCACCGCCCCCCTCCGTCACCCTACAGACAGACCGTAGGTGCCAGGCACACCTCGAGGTCCCCACCGGGCTCTCATTAGACCTGGTGCCATTGAGGCGGCTCCTAACATGCAACCTCAAGTGCTTTGTGTTTCTCTGACAGCCCTTGTCATCTTCTTTATTGAGTGATGAGTTCTTGAGAAAGATTAAAAAATAGCAAGAAAAGAATGCCAGAATTTATGGATCCAAAGAATCTGTGAGTACCACACAGTTGATATTTACCATATATATTGTACTCTTGCACAATATTAAACCAAATAATTTCATAATGAATTATCAGAAAAATAATGTAACATCATTGAATTTATCTCATCATCAAAAGGTGAACATTTGCCTAGACTAATAGAATATTCCATAAAAGAACTTACGATTTAGGATTTTCAAGATAATATTAATGCAGCTCATACATTAACTTGATATAGAGTTATATTCAAAATAACAAAATCTAACAAAAAGTGTTTATACACATTCAGTGATTGGACTTTGTGGAACACTAAAGCTTGATCACAACCTTGGTTGTGTTTAAGACACATCATGGTTTGAACAGTAGCGGGGGATCAAGGTCAATCATTGGAACTTCATCACCAATGACATGGCCATCGCCATCTTCATCACCACTGTCGCCGACATGACATATGTCATTATCAACATCCCTGTCATCAGGCCCAGGACAGCACCGGTGACTTCAAACCGTTCCTAACACCCCTGTCATTATACAAAAGCTATGTGTGATACACACATACTAACACACACACACACACACACTGCCATTCACCAATGAGACAAACATAAACAGGCGCGTTGCTGAGTGACAGAGCCGACTCGGTTGGATCAGTTTCCACTTCCGTGAAATCTAAACATTAGCTTGTTTACCCTGATCTTGAGCTAAGACTGGGCCATGGTGAGAGAGGAGAGTGTGTGTCTCGACATGTAGGTATGCAAGTGTGTGTGTGTGTGTGTGTGTGTAAGAGAGAGAGACAGTTAGTGTGAGAGTCCAGAGAGACAGCACATAGGAGACGTGGTAGGAAATGATCAAAAAGGAGACAGAAGAAATCTCACCTGCTGGAGATAAATATATAACAATTTCTCATTATCCAGTTTCAAAAGAGATTGAGATGTTTGCCTTGACTTACTGGCAAATTGTGAAAATTTCTCCATGGTTCAAGCCCAAATCAAATAAATTAGTGACCGTAATGACGATTTCAAATGAAAATAAATTGATATAGTAACAGAATTATGGGTAAAAAAATCATATTTCCAAGCAATTCATCCTTGGGAATATTATTTTAAACGTCTCTGAATGAGTATAATATTAATTGCATCATTTGGTGGCCAGTTAATGGCAGTAAAGTCATATTGTTTCTTTTCTTTTCTTTTCTTTTCTTTTGGACTAGCCAATTACACAGTGCAAGAGATTTCATTTTACCGTATTACATTTTTCTATGACCTAAAATGAGCTCAACATTATATTCCATTAGGAAAGATTAGTGTTTACTTTGCTCATTTTCATCTACACGTTGGTTGCTTCTGGAGGGAAAAACTGCTAAAAAAGTTGAACAGCTTTTCCAAAGAATTAATCAAAACGTCTGGCTGGAGAAACCCTGAGTACATTTCCAATGTATTTGCTTATTTTTTTCCGCTCCACTGCACACAGACAATATGAGCTGCATGCTAAATGTAATCTACTACATCAGAGCAATTAGCCACCTAGTGCAGGAGAGAACAAGACAAGAGAAAGAGAGGGAGTGGGGGGAGAAAAGGGGAGGGAGGGGGGAAAGAAAAATCCCCCACCCAGCATGTGAAAACCTGTGTCAGATTTCGCCAGAGACAAGGTCACCCTCTCTCGGTCTCGCCTCAATGCCCTGGCGTGGTAACAGGATCTGGCGCAGGACAGTGACAAACCTGGTTTCTGACACTTTAGAGGTGCCCACTCGCTGTATGTGCCCATTTTGTGAACATTACTTTTTCCCCCTTGTTTTCAGTCTTTGTGAACATGAGGTTTCCCCATGTGCTGACATGAGGAGTTGTGAGCAACTACGCACAATCATGAACACACACGTGTGTGTACCAACACTGGGAAGAAGAAGGAGTTGAACCCAATCCAAAACCCGAGCATCGTCATTGATGTTATGCTGCACAGCCCAGTTAACACTGGAGATGTTTGTAATTGTGCTGCCTATGAAACTGCACTGTAATCCCTTCCAGCTGCCTCCCTCACTCACTCAGCCGTGCTCCCTCCTCTTCCTCCTGCTCTCTCTCCCCTTTCAGAGAAACTGTAGCTGCGGCTCTCACTATGTTTTCCATGGGCCCTGGTGGTTTCCTCCTGTTGACAGCGTCAAGCCTTTTATGCATTGAAAACGCAGTATTCTCTTTCAGGTGGAGAGACGATAGAAGGGAGAAGGAGAGCCGGGTTGTAGGAGTTGATGGCGGGGGGTTAGGTTGTGGGAGGGGTGGGAGCAAGAAGACAGTTCTCTTCAAACTTCAAAATCTTGGTCTCCATCTCTTCACAATACAGAGTGAAAGACAGACAGTGAGAAGGAAGAAGATGAGGGATCAAGAAGAAGAAGGGAGTCAGCGCAAGAGGAGGAGGTGAGTAGGAAGAAGAGGAAGAAAAAAAACAACGGCACAAAGGAGTGCGTAATTAAGACAGGAAATGGGAGAAGAGAGGAGGACTCTGGGGGCTTTCAGAAAGAGGCTGGCTGGGGTCGCTTTTCCAGAGAGCAGAAGAGTGGGGCTGATACCCGAGTCGTCTGAATGGAAATCAGATCATCTGTTAACACAAGGCATGGCCCAGATCCTGCCTGCAGACTGACATGGATAGGCCAGTTCCTGTTCCAATCCATTGCGGTGGCACAAAGTGTTGCCACGGCAACCAGCTGTTTTAGCCAAACCTTGCCTTGCTCTTTGAGCCAGCAGCAAAAAGGAGAAAAAGGAAAAAAAAAAAGCCAGGTGGGGCTTAGAGGTGAATTGAAGCAGCACTGAGGCGCTGAGACACATCGATATCCCGATGCTGAGGCAGCACAGGGGCAGGAACCTAACACCAGACGCCATGTAAACAACACGCTGCTGAACTCTGGCCGCGATCAATAAGTGTCAAATAGTTTTAAATTGTTCTTCTAATAAACTTAGACAAACTAAAGATAGGAAAAAATATAGACAGTCAAGAGTTGTAGTACGATTCTGCCTAGGAGAAGCAAGCAAAAGTAAATCTAACTTTGTTAGTTGTGGTTTTAAGATAAATATAAACATTAAAACAACTTAGTGATGCTAGAGGCTCCTTTGGTGTTTGTTCATTGAGTGTATTGTGTGGACCAGGTACTGGCCATAACCTGCCTAGTCCACATAAATACAATATGGATGTTGTAAAAATTAATTGTTTCTGCTACCAGTTACATTTAATCAGTTAGAGCATGGAGCCAGCTGAGCTTTAGTACCAGAGCAGTGCTTGGCCTCATATTACCCAACATAAAATGATTTCTGTGGGCAACACGCAGAAAGGCCTGGGGTGTTAAATGTTGGAAAAAGTGAGCAGTGGCATTGCATAGGTGAAGCCTTTAAGTAAATTATTTATATTTCATGGTAGAGGTGTCAGAATAAAGTAAAGTCATCAATGTAGTGAATTATGTCATTACAGCACAATAATCAACTGGTTTGCGAGTTGCTACTGTTGCTAACTAGCCATGTTATCACATCTGGCTAAGAGATCACATATTAACACGTCTTTTTTGATTTAGTTCGCTCTCCTTTTTCATTTACACAGCCTGAAACAGTAAAATCCTCCCTCGGCCAAACTCAACACTCTCTCCTCTACCCACGTCCACAAATAGAGAATTTTACAACATTATGCTCATTTACATTTTTTCAGGCTTTGTCACAGTATCATTTGCTGCCTTTTAAAACAGAACTAACCTGCCCTAAGACTGGAGTTGGTCCAATGAGGTGTGAGGATCAAACCCTCCCTGCAGGACCATAAAAATGTTATTTACAATGGCCTGAACAACTTTATAGATTCCCCTGGAGGTGAACAAGAGGCCACAGCTTTAAATCAGGGCTGGTTAAAGGTAGCTATTTCAACTCTTTTTCAATTTAAACTACGTTCATATTTTAAGATCTGGATGATTTAACAACAAAAGGGAACAAATCTCTGGCAATAAAGCTCTGCCATTTGATCCACGTTGTTTCCCAGAGTTCCCTTTGATAATGAAATAGCTGAGCTCTTGTAGATGAAGGGTGAAAAAAAAAAAATTAAACAACCAAAAAAAAAAAAAAACAACCAAAAAAAAAAAAAAACAACCAAAAAAAAAAAAAAAGGAAGCACCACCTACAAGACCTCCACCTCTGCTCCCACTTCAAGAGCGAGGCGGTGCAACATGCGGTGGCGTACCGCAGCTCAAACTTCCCCTTCCTCTTGAGGGGAAGCCATTTTATTGTGTTCCACTGAGATAATTTCCAATCCCTTTAAATGAAAGGGTTTTCTCAGTGCTCTGGTAATTACTAGATACACAGCAAGGGTCTGGTGAAGGAGGGGGAGGTACAGAGGGGGAAAAAGGAGAAGAAAACATGACAGGCAGGTATTAAAATTCAATGGGTGGGGCAGGAAGGAAGTTGAGAGAGGGATGTGTTGAAACAGAGAGAATAAGGGAGGGCTGGAGGGAGGCACGCCGAAACGCTCTAGCCTTCGTTTGGGGTTGAGGAAGGACATGTTTATGGTCTGAGGGTTGGGCCCTTTTTTTGATCCACAACAGCAGTCCTATACCAAATGCCAAGGACACATCTGTTCCTGGGCAATGCTTTTGCCATGGTGAGGTGATTTATGTGGTGATCACTAACCTCCTTTCCCTAAATCACTGATCTTTTTTTAGGAACTCCCCATCAGATTTGGAGCAGCTGAGCTGTGCTGAATAATTCTTTTAGACAGCACAAATTACACAGTACGCTTCCTACTCTGTGCGTTGAGGAATGTGTCTCTCGGTGATGATGGAGAGATTAAAAACTGAAGAGAAATGTAAGTGCACTTGCAGCGATGCACCTCAAAGGTTCTGGGATCCACTGGCAACATTTCAGAGCAGATTTTTGTGAATAACCTCAGGTAAACACTACACAGGCCAAGAGAATAATTGAGGGGTACCGTAGTTTGAATTACACACTTATTAACAATTGCTGTTTCGCAGCTGGTTGGAAGTAGATAAAGACAAACTTTGGTGTCCAAGTTCACATGGCAGCACACTCATACCAACAAACAAGGATTAAAAAGGTTGCTTGAAGAGCAATCTTTTTTTAAAAAAAGGAGGATCGTAAAAAGTCTTGAAAGAGTGGATCCATTATCAGGCCCTTCTCCTGTTAAGGCCTGTCTTCAAATGTGATGAAGTGTGAGTTTAAAGAACCTACAATAAATTCAGTGCAAGACCTCCAGTTAACAATGTTGTGCTGTGACCCCAATCCTGAGTTGTCCAATCAGTTATCACAGCAGGACAGATTAAATGTTGTATAAAATCTGAGGGGCAGCTGTGTTTCCAGTGATACGTCAGAATATAACTGATTAACACACAAACACACTGCATTTTTATTTATTATTATTTATTGTTTAGTTGAATATTAAATACATTTGTTTAAGAGTAGGTTTGGCATTTTCTACACTTTTGCATTTCATTAAGGTGGTCAGTAATACCATCTTAGTTAATTCTATCGTTAATCATGGCATAGCTTAAACTTAGTGTAGCATAACTTAAGTTAGAGAGAAGATTAGCTTCTAAGTGAGCTAAATTGGAAAAACATAGTTCAAATGTACTTGTACTGTGACCTCACCCCACCCTCCTCCCCCAAAATTTGACCTAAAATAAAAGGCTTAATGTTGGGCACAAAAACCTTACCTCTCTTGTCTGTCTATTTGGACAAATCTACTTTTCCCTTTACATACCATTTATTCAGTAGAAGCCCGTTGATGTTTAGGACTGGTTTAAAGACCTGCCATTAAGGATCTGTTGGCCAACTCTTGGAGAAAAGTGTGTTTTTAGCATTTCACGTGTCAGGAATAGGAGACAAGCAGGAGAGGTGGGGAAGAGTTGGGTGGGTGTGGGGTCAAGGCACAAAACAATAACCCTTCACAAGTCGGGAGGGCCCATCGGTTAAGTGTGTTTTCCTGCAATTTGAGAAAGTGGAATCTGGTCAAATTGGTTGTCCTCTTGAGTTTCAATTGCATGAGTTATGTGACTGGGGGACAGAGGGGAGGAGGAGGTGAGATTGGGGGTGTGTCTAGGGGGCTAGCACTGCCCTAATTGATACTTTCAGCTCTTCCGTAAGAGAGAAACCCTCAGTGTTGAACATCGGCATTCGGGGTCAGACTGGCTGTCTCTATGGCGACGGTCACGGGGCGGGGTGGTGGGTGTTAGATGTGTGTTTCATGGCAGAGGCTGGATACAGACTGACAGGTCAACACCATAGGCCACATAACACACTACAGCCACAAGGTCAGTGGACTGAGGCAGTTCAGGCATCCTCCACTCAGGAGTAGAGAGAGATTTGATAGTGGTGGGTTTATTTAGGGGGTCAGGGGCCAACACAGCATCACAGCCCCTGAAAACCAACCCTCAGAACAGCTATATTTAATCAATGCTTTATTTAATCGGCGGTGTCTGCAGTTGGCTCAGTCACCCAATGTTTCAACTCATTAAAACTCTCAAAGAAAGAAACCACGGTCTAAACTTAGAAAGGCTAATACTGACTCCAGATCAGAACAACTACTAAACACTATTCTTGGAACTAAAAAAACAACAACCCAAAAAACAAGACAAGACAAACAAACAATTACAAACCCTGGATCTGCTGTATAGAAAGAATACCAGCTTCTACTTGACCTTGTGACCCTCACATTAGGAAATATAGCATCTGAATCACAGGTACCCACTATTTAAATGACTGGCCAAGGTGATCTACGTATATAGAAAATCTTAAATATATATTCACTCATATAAACTGAACATACTTTTTCAATGCATTCTATGTTGGGTTTAAAAGCATGTCGTATGGCACAATATGATTAAATTCTTACAGCATATGGTCACTAGCACACACTGTAGAATTATATTTATATTTCCAATATACTTATTGGTCAACCCTGATTTAAATGTCAATGCTATGTGACGTAACAAAAGGAATGCCAAGATTAAGATGGGATCTAATTAAGCTGGCAACTAATTTGGCAACTTTTCCCCTAAAGTAGAAAGTAGAAATTATAGACAAATTTCCAAACATATTTAAGTGATTTATCCAACATTAAAGCATTCCCCAAAACTTTAAACACACTGTCTGTGGCTTTTTAAAAGCAGCATGAGTTTGTTAAAGAAAAGGCAACATGATTTATGAATGTTTTGTTGTTCTTTGTGGGCCGGGCACCTGGAACACACAATGCTGACATAAACCCCATCAATCTAACCAGAGGTGGCCAGTGACAGGAGGCATGTAGAGATCTCTCAGAGTTATAAGTTCATTATACACGCACTGCTATCTTTTCAGTCCACTCAGCAACGCCCTGTTTGCAGAGACATATATCCTTCTTTTTTTACAGGGAGATACTCAAGGTCTCCTGACCTTGAGTACAGAGTGAAACACGACACTGGCCACCAGTCTATTTCTGTATTTGTCTTACAGTAAGCAGCCGGTAATTGAATCACTCTCTCAGATGTGAACGGTGCTGTGGAAGCAGTCAGTCTATGTCACCGCGGTTAGGAGTGTGGCATAAGCATGTGGCTACTGTGTTTAAGTTGTGTGACTCCAGCTATGTTTGTTTTTTCACTCTAACTGCCAGGATTTACGTGTTAAGTTCTCTGGAAATCAGATGATCCGTATTAAACCTTCTCAGCTTCTCCTGTTCTTGGTCGTTTTGGCATCTCATTCATAAATATGCTTCTTGTATCCGCTTCTCTAAACTCATAATCCTCCGGATTTAGTGTGTGTAGAGCGTTATTAGCAACAGAAGTGTGTTGCATCTTAAAATTCACCGCAAAATTAAAACAGAGAAAATCCACGTTGTTTGTGTTTGCTCGTATTTGACGTCAAAGTACATTTTCCATGACTCAGATCTGATGCCTTTTAGCAGCGATGAGCAGAGACATACGATCTTAAAGTGTTTGCAGCCATACGTGTGAGTGACGTTTGCTTGTGTTGAGTGACTTATTATTGTTTTTCTCGTCTTCCGAGCATCAAACTGATGCAATAGTGAATAAAGCAGGGCTTGTCTACCTTGACTTGTGACAGATTTGCTGTGAAAAAAAAAGGTAACCACACCTCTGTTGTGTAACAGCTCCGGATCTAGGTGATTCCCTTTTGGCAGAAAAACAACAACCCTCAGTGTCTAAAGATAGACAAACTGGTCTTTTTGCCTCGCTGTCAACTGCTTAATCTCAAACCTAACAAAACACAAACTGAAAGTCGGTGGCCTTCCAGCAACACCTCTCTGCTCCATGTAAGGTCAGCTTTGGGGTCACACTTAATCACCTGCAGTGGTTTGCACAAGTCATGAGCCCTTACTGTTTTCAATATTTGACCGTAAAGGTGTCTGACACACTTAGTATAGACTTCTAAATGAATTCTACAGCACGTGAGGACAAACACAGCTCATTTTTAGTATACAGAGGAACTGGAGTTTTCCATGTTGTTTTTGGGAATACAGTGGTTCTATGGTCTGTTTTTATGAACAACATTAATCTTTAGACAATGTAAATACTGTGTTGTGGTTAAGGATAGTCACAGAAGACCAATTAAAGAAGGTATTTAATTATAATTACCACATGTTACTTTGTACCAGGAAAGGGACTTAAAGAGAAAATGATGATGTAACACCACAGCAGGTTACACAGTGTGTACATAAGGATGGATGAAAAGAAAGTGGTTGGCTGAAAAATGTATTGGTCTAATGAACTGAAACAACAAAGGTTCCTTATATACATATATACAATTATATTTAGCTATACATATATGTGTATAAAGTGAAAGTTTAGATGATAGGCATCAGACATATCATAGGCATAGAACATCCAAACAGCAATGGCTCAAGATGTGTGCTCACCCCTGCAAGTACATATAAGGACAATTTAACAGTCGGACAAACTATTGCACATAATCTGACTCCCAATAATAGCAGCGCTGCACTGTAAACTGGTGATTTAAGTAATGATTTCCTCTATAAGTGACTGACTTCCTCTATAAGTGACTGACTTCTGTTGGTATCTTTAGGGATTTTTTTAGGGTTGGGGTTTAGACTTTGCAGGTGCAATCTTGGAGAGCCCATGAGAACACTCACACTTTCTCACATAACACAAATATCTGACATCACTGCATAAGATTGAATAAACAAATTTGCTCTCGGGGCTGGTGAGAAAAAGTGCCTCACTACTGCAACAATCAGCAAATAGTAGAACTAAGCCAGCTGCCATCTGCTTGCAATTTGGGTCTAAGAGCAAACGTCTTCAGAGATAAGAATCTTTTGGGTAAAAAAAAAAAAAACTTTCTCAGCTGAGGGTCTCCAGTCTAATTTGTGCCTATTATCTGCACTTGGTGCATGTCCTGATAAGTGTGGTTAAGTAGTTTGTGAAAAAAACGATGCTGTAGTGGCGATAGCGTTTACAGTAATATTTTACTTGACTTGACCTGGGGGGTGCTTTTAAAAGGAGAGGGGGCGCTATCGCATAGTTGTTTCATCCATCCATCCATTTTCAGCCGCTTATCCGTTACCGGGTCGCGGGGGCAGCAGTCGCCACCCAATTCACATTGCACCGTATCAACCCCCCCCCAAACCTTCCTGCAGGTGGTGAGTCCACTGGAAGGTACCAACCGCCCTGACCGGGATTCAAACTTGCCCAGGAGGTGAACCCTGGGGTTCCACACCAATGACAGAGACATTGCCTCTGGGCCAAAGCGCCACATAGTTGTTTCAGATTAGGAATAAAGTGCCTTCAGTTGCTGATCACGGCTTTGATAATGTATCACTGATTGGCTGTAGGAAGGCCTTTTATTACTGGAGCATGATAGCGTGCACAAAAGTCACAGAACCTGTGCTGAATAAACACGAGGCTGCACACGGACGGTAAATGTGTGTGTGTGTGTGTATTCACACCTCCCCTTTACAACAACATTTTTTTACCTTTCCCTCTGACTCTTTGACAGTGCACTAATGTGTGCACCCCACCTCACTCCTCGCCTCCTTATCTCTTTCCAGCGTCTTTGCTCTAACGCTATCCTCTCTGCCCCTCCACTCCCCCACCCCCCGACC
Source organism: Cynoglossus semilaevis (assembly GCF_000523025.1). Lineage (NCBI taxonomy): Eukaryota > Metazoa > Chordata > Actinopteri > Pleuronectiformes > Cynoglossidae > Cynoglossus > Cynoglossus semilaevis. The sequence goes on from NC_024321.1 coordinate 6,111,305, forward strand.
CCCCTCCCACGCCTACCAATGCAGGAGCATAAGGTAAGGATTACAAAAGGAACACCTGGCAAACATGGATGCGGTTCTACTCGACCCATTGTCACCCCTTCCATCCCCTAGTTCTCTCCCTTCCTCCCCTTGTTGACTCCCTTTTCAGTGAGGCTCTCACAAGAATGGCAAACAAGGCTTTCAGCGAGAGAAGGAAAGAGGAGGAGGAAGAGGAGAAGGGAGGTGCAGCCCCACCATCTCCAATGCTCCCTCTCTTCATCCCTCCGCTCCCAATAGCCTGCTCGCCTTTCACACGCCAGGAAGTGCTATTCAGGCCAGGAGCTGCATGTACATGTCCCTCTCCACCAGTAACACCTCACTATGGTTTTCTCTCTCTCACTGTGACTGCACAAAGTTTCACCATATACAAATCCTGCCTGCAGAGAGAGTACTTCAAAAACTCAAATCTAAAAAAAAAAAAATGGATATTTTAATTATACTTTTTAATTCGCAACAGACTGAAAAAGTCCTTGAAGTTCCACAGAAAATATCTCTACCTGTCTCCAGTGTAAGACTAAACAACTAACTAAATAGGCCAGTGTACTTGCAAATCATAATGACTAATAATGATTATTAGTAATTTAAACATTGATCACCAATAATATAGCTAATAATATAGATCACCAATAAATAGCTCTTTATTGATCCCACACAGGAAATTCTGATCTGAACAGACCCCCAGGACCCCTTTGATCCTTTGCATCGAACCCAGGACTCTCTGCTTGCAAGACAGGCGTGCTAACAAACCAACAAATCAGCAAATCCTCACAATTGTTTTACAAGATGACAGACTTCTCTCATCAAGAGCTTCTAACAACCTGTTGCTGGACCACACTCCTCCAGGTACCCGAAACCATGAATTTCTACGTGTTAATATATATATATATATATATATATATATATATATATATATAAAAACACATTTACATAACAACCTTTCAGGTCCTCTGGGTCAAGAGTAACTCCGTGCGCGTAGAGACAAGAAAACTTTCCACTGAGATAAATTCAAGTTAGAATCAACACAAAAGATTGAATTATGAGGCTCTCACTTCTATCTCTGTTCTGACCTGACAGTTTAATGGCTTCACAAACAGAGGAACCTTCACCTACAACCCACTATCTCATTAAATGTTATATCTGATTTTATAAAAAAAAATAACTTGAAATATCAACTTTATTTTTTTAGATTTAAAAAAAAATACTGCTGGGTTTAAACTGAGGTCAGCATGACTACACACACACGTACGTATATATATATATATATATATATATATATATATAAACAACCAGGTTTTTAGTCAGAAAGGACGCAGAACCTGAACATCATCATCACTCTGAGCAGCACATCAGATAATCCCACTCCTTTCACACTTCCATACAGGTACCAGGATGTAATGAAAAGGCCTTATTCCTACTGGTGAATCTTTGATCGGGTCAGGATGTTTTTGTCAGTCCCTCACTCTCTTTCACTACAGATAGTGAAGGTATCAAAGTGATACATCAGCAGCTGACAACCTGTACGAGGTAAGGAGGGAACCATGCTGGGAAAAAGCCTTGCAAGTGTGTCAGCCAGTGGCCAGGCGTATAATCTGAGATAGATTATTTCATATTAAACTATTTAATGTGATAATAAAATAATTTAAATAATAATAATAAAATTTCAGCCCTCCCAGCACCATCATGTGAATACGTTCTCCAGACTGACAGAAATACATCTGCATTTTTTAGAAAGTATGATATTGAAATATTATAAGGACATATATTCCCACTGCAGTATGAAAAATATAGCGAAGAAAGTATTTATTTTAAGGCTCCTGTAGTTAAAGATACTGAATATTTTATTATAATTTTTTCTGTTGTGACTATAAAACGTGTCTGTTCTGTCCATTCTGACACTTTACACTCAGCACCTTGTCCAGTCGCATCAATAAATACCAGTCTAGTAAAATAGTGCACGTGAGGGAGATTCTGTAAAACTGACTTTTATTGGTTAAGGTAAAAATTTCTCACCAAGGAGTCTGTTATTTAGTTTCCTAGCAGACTCAGCATCTCTCACGTTTTTCTTTTTTTTACAATTCACCTGGTGAGCACAAAGTTAGCAGTTCCCATAGTTATAATGTTCACAAAAACAACATAAGCCAAAAGTTTTGCTACATCATCACCTAGTTTACTTCTTGTTTTTATGCTCGGGGACCTGCCAAATGTACTTTTTCCTCTCTGCTGGTATTCCAAAAGAGTCTTATGAAAGTCAGGAGTAACTCGAAGGTGTAAAACAGCAAATATCTGATTCCCCTGTAAAACACACAACCAGATCAAACTCACTTTTAGAGCCTGGTTTGTGCTGCATGTGTCAGAGCCTTGCAGGCGTCCTGTCTGCCATCCTACTTCCTGTTTACATGGGAAGTTAACTGCTGCTAAAAATGAGAGAGAGAGAGAGGCGTAGAAAGAGCCTGAGGCTGTGCCTGAGGCTGAGTGTGTATGTGTGTGTGTGAGTGTTCATATGTGCATGCATGCCTGCATCAGGAAGACTGTGACAGCTTTACTGCTCTGTCAAGTATTTATAACCTACAACCTTTTCAGAGCCCCTGAGCCCAGGAACAGTCCTGCCTCCCTTTCTCTCTCTCTCTGTCCGTCTGAGGCCCTCACCTCAGCGGGGCCCCCCGACTGTACCCCAACTCTGCTGCAACCCCCCAGACCCTATAAATCTATCCGAACGAGGATGAGTGCATCCTCATGTTTGATGTTCCAGCTCCTGCTACGAGCACAGATGAGAGTCTGAAGAGTGGCTATTTGCCTGTCACTGTTAATCTTGGCTCGTCGTCGGACCGGAGCTGTCTGTCAAGAGGCAGGAAGGCAGAAAAAAATACCTAAAAAAAAATTATTGCGGCAGATATTTTGGTAGAGGAAATTGGTGCATACCATAAATAGCTTGACTTTCACAGAGAGGAATCCCATTTTCAGTGGGAGGCAGGTTGTTGGTTTTTTTTTTCTGCTTCTTTTTTTGGTCCACATGCGGAAATTACTATTTATGTACGCATCCACTGCCATGTGTAATTTGGGGAGGTTTTGTTTCAAGCCTTACATTCTTCTATCTTGGACATTATAATGCTTAGCCTCTTGTATCCTGTGGGTAGTTTAGTTCCACCAACAGCATTGAAAACACCATCTCACTGTGTTCTAGCTCCATCCTATGAGGCCACAAAGGTGCTATTAGTGCCTCTGACATCTTCATTTATCATCACATCTAGCCCACGATGGCAAATCTGTTATGTACACTAGAGCAGAGTGAGTATAAATCATGCAACCATCTGTCACTTCTAAGTGTATTCTCATTTTTACATCTTCATTGGAGAGTTCAGGGAATTCTTTTCTACTTTTTACCCACTTATTGTCATTTGTTTTGGATACCTTTAGCCATTGTGGGCTTTTGTCATTTCTTAGCTTTCATGTCTAACTTTTGCCTTTTTGGATACTTTTAGCATTTCTTTGAAAATATCAATTTGTGTTTTGTTACACATACTTGATGGCGCCTCCTGTGGAAGCCTGCGTGGGTTGCGAAGAGTCAGAGTCAGACTGTGACTTTCCCCATTGTGGGTCAAATATGGGACTAATATTTACATTTTATGTATTTGCATTTAAGTAATGCAGTAAGGCAGTAGCCTTAATGAGCAGGGACTCGGAGAACTGTAATGTAGAGATACAGGCAAAGCCTAGGGGGCGCTATCTTTAATTATGCTCTTATTATTATGTTATTTCTGCATTTACCAAAAAAAGAAATAATTATTAGTAAATAAATAAATAAACACTGCTTTGACATTTCTAAGCAGCCATTCTCTTAAATATCTGAAATCACACCACACCTGCTTTTTCCACTGAGCACGCATCATCAAAGCTTCCCTTTCAAGGAAGAAACCGTATTTCTTCGGGCAGAGTAAACGGAGCAGGAGAATTTCATTAAAACGACGACTTTACTCTGTTTAAGACATTTTCTACAATATTTATGTAGCAGACTTGAAGTTGACATTTTTCCTGTACTGCCGCCGCTGCCGCTGTCCGGACACAGGTCCCAAAGCAAAATAACTTATTGCTTTCTTGTCGTTCCATGGCAAAAAAAACAAAAAAAAGAAATCTCTGTGAAAGGTGGGCGCTCAGCAGAGAGGAGCACGTAAAGTGCTTTAGCAGTTATCTCCTGCATCTGAGAGCTACTTGGAGGGAAAGGCTGACAGTAATTCATCCACATTGACAGCCATATGGTATACTGCTCTGCTGCTGCACAAACACAGTAAATGTGCAGCCACCAAGCACGGGGAAAAAAGAAAACACACATATCCTGACAGGGCCTCTTTCCTGCTATCTCAGTGAGAATGTGAACCTCATCAATATTAAAAGTCTGTCTCAAACGCCCTCACTGGGGGAAAGCGTATCTACGATTGACGCATATATTCTACAATTTGTACCCATCTGGTTAACATGGGTTCATCCAACCGCTGGTTCCGTCTGTGTTTAGGTAGAGGGAGGGTAATTGCACCATTGGCGAAGTGACGCACGCAGGGAAACGGAGCAGTGTGTGACGGGGGTGGAATGCAGGGCACATATTTGCCAGTTGAAATAACAGTAATATGGCAGGGGAAGTGGAGTGTTGGGGGAGGGGGGTAACGGAAGGTGGGGGGCAGCTAAGTCAATTAAATTACTGAGTGACACAGAAGTACTGCCTTAATTCAATCTACATGACGGCCAGTATAAGTGTGGAAGGCAGTGGCTCTACCAGTGAGGGACTAATAAGTACATGAGGTATATGTAAGAATACAGCATATAACTGATTAATGTGAAGTGTTGAATGAAGACCTCTGCCTCTTTGAACATATTGATTATTGCAATGAGTAGTAGTAGTAGTAGTAGTAGTAGTAGTAGTACATAAGTGGTAAACAATCTGCACACAGTCTAAGCAAACTGTTTTCTATTTAAATTAATCAAACTAGCAAAATAACAAGAGTTATTAAGACGTCCTTTACTCGTCCCAAAATGTGAAAAAGTACATTCGTTCTTTACATTAGTATTAGTTTGAATGAAGAGATATGAAGAGATATACTGTACTGTAAAAGAATGTAACAATTAGTGATATTTTCATTTTTTTTTAATATACTCTTGTCGTTCTGCAGCATCTTTGGAGCTATTTTCAGGCACAAATTTACTAGTTTGGGTTATTTTTGCAACTGTCTTTTCTATTTAGTTGATTTGGCCAATTAGAAAATTCACAGCTACCTTTGAACTAGTGACGTGGAGGGTTTGACAGTTTACGTCTGAGTAACACATTTTTGGCAGATTGTAAGCTATGTTTTAGGATAACACAGCCTTCCTGTACATTTTCTTCTCTTGGCACCGTGCGTCAACTACTGCAACCCGAGTTTCCACATGTTTGGCAGAATCAATGCCTTTTAGCTGGAGGTCATGGGAGTGTAACGTGTCAAACTAAGTGCTTCCTGAGGATAGCTATGTGTGTGCAAACGCAGCGTACATGCACACACACACACACACACACTCCAATGCTGTGTCACCTGTAAATGAAACATGACTAAATGCCAACATGCATTCCAGTCCAATCTGAAGGGAGGAGAAGGAAACACCAACCTGATGACGTGACACGGCTGCGTGCTTTTCATGAATTAGACGAGCAGAACTCACCCTCAGCCACAATTAACACAACAATGAGAGAGATTCCACACAAATGTCACGAGAGGAGGAGCAGCATCGCTCTGTTACAATCCTCATTGTGACCTTATACGATGCAGATGTTCCAAGAGGGGGAAATTAGAACACAGATTATAAGATTATAGGATGACGATGGCAAACACGGGTAATTACGTTTGCTAGGTACCGATTCAAGATTTCCTGTCCTGAGGCTACAACGTCAAGGGAAATTGAACTAATGGTGGCACGCTTAAAGATAAACCAAGATCCATTATGGGAAATGACCGTAGTGAAACAATTTTCATCTACTGCCTGAGACAATAGTTTGTTCCTGCAGATATAACAAAATGAACTGTATCACAACAGAGTAAAGTTTAAAGCAAAGCAAAAAAAAAAAAGCAAGCAAAAAAAAAACAAAACATTGTTTTCTTTTTTATGTACCTGTTTAAAATGTTTTAATACTTCTCTACTATTTTCTGTGTAAGTTAATTGCTTAAACTATTTTATATTATGTAGTGTTATTTTTATGTTTTTTTTCACTGTCTTTAGTTAGTTATTATTCTAAATATTTTAACCTTTTTGCATGTTTTTTACTTAGCTACTTTATGCTAGCTTTTAGGTAAGTTTCAACCATACTGCCTGCTATCCTGTTAGGGTTTAAACTAACTGGAACTTTCCTTAACTGTTACCGTCTTTATCTATTTTTATTATTCTTTAAGTCTTATTTTTTGAGGGTAAGACTCATGAGTACACAACCATACACCTTTCTGAACATATAATAAACTTACCTGTGACAATAAATGTCCAGGGGTCTAACAAACACCAAAAAAAAAGATGCCTCAGTTTTATGAAAGTACCAAATGAAGCGCATGGCTCCTAATCAGTCCTGAATGATGTGTTTGCAGGAACAAATTAGACTGGCTTTCACAGAGGCAGCCGGGCATTACGTGCCTTTCATTATGTTTGGGAATTTTAATTATTTGTTTATTTGTTGCTCTTCCGTTTTTGCCTGCTGTAGCTCCATCCCTCTCTCATCAATCCTCGCCTCGCTCCTCTGATCACAGATCTTCCTCCTACGTTTTCCAACTGACAGTGAACTGGCATAGAAACAGGGTTGGCAGCACAGTCACACAGTCCAATCTGGGAGCCCACAGAGTCTTGACTGGTGCCCCCCCACCCCCCCCCCCACCCCTCCACATTCATCAGCACCACCACCATTCCCCCAAAAAACCCCAACCCCTCCATGGTGTTTATCCACTAATTGGGCCACTTCCTGAAACAGAGGCCAAACAGGGAAGCAAAGAATGCATGGCAAAAGGCCACTCAGACAAGCCAGCGTCAGAGAGAGGGGCGTGTGTGTGTGTGTGTGTGTGAGGGGAGTATAAGACAGGCAGAGACAACAGACAGATAATAAAACACAAAAATATCTTCTAATAAGTGAACTGATAAAACCTGCTCATTACATAACGTTACATCTATAACCTGAGTACTTTCTGACTTCAGCAGATCTCATGCAACCATTGATGTGATTTAAAATACTTCACTGTTAATTCCAGGGCATGTAACTCCTAAAGTTATGAATGGCACCACGGTGCTGTGTGGACAAATTGCTTGTTTCACAGTGGGAGTACAATACATAAAAGTCATGTCGCTGAAAAATTGGGGGAGGGTTCCGATCGCGTTTTTTTATCCCAGCTGACCATCTACGCGCCCCAGTGCTGTTTGATGTCTGGACCCTTTGATGTCAGCCAATAGGGTCTATGGGTTTTGCTGGGGTTAGAAGTTGAGCACTCGCAGCGTTTAGGGGTCTTTTCTGAGCAGCTAAAGAAAGCCAGATGATCATCCCACATTTTTCTCAACACTGTGCTAACTTTTATTTACGTTTAATGTTAGAAATTTTAAGTATACTAGGAAAATTATTTTAGGTTTTAGAGACATTTTTTATCACTGTTACAATGACAATAAAGACTATTCTATTCTATTTAGTTAAAATCTTTTAAGCACACTTCTGAACTGTTTCACTCATTTGCGGGAGGAGGGCAGCACCATCGATTTTTATTTAGGCAATACTCTCTTGCAGAAAAAACTTTAAAACAGCTAGATAAAACTAGAAGATACATTTTGTTTGAATTTTTCTAATTTCCTTATTATCTTGTCTGTCCCTCCCCCAAATAATAATATGCATCCTTGATTAAACAGATTTAAAAAAAACCCCAAAAGAATTAGCCCTGCATCCAGTAAACACACTAGAAAAAAGGGGTCACGTGATGGTCATCTGAACAGACACCTAAAATGCAGCTGCAGTGGTGAGAAGGACTCTGAATAAACAAACCAGTCCAATCAGGGATGTGTGGTTGGAGACAGACACTAGGCCTTTTCCTGTTGTCCTAAATAGCAACAACCAGGGGAGCACTATCTCCACCAAACTTCCTGCCCTAGCAGCTCTTGCAGAGCCTGAGAACGGGACGAGCCGTGCTGGTCAGAGGGTGAGCGCTGCAGTGCACTGACGCTGTCTACAACGCCAAGTCCCAGTTCTGCTGAGGCCCAGCTCTGCTGAGGCATTTCTGTTGTAATTTATTTACTCAAAACATGAAGTTGTGAATCAAAGGGTGAAAACAGCTCATTTGAGGGCAATAACATGCCTCCTTCAGGATTGCTAATTAGCTTGCTACCATCACAATACATCAAAGACGTTGGATTATCAGATTATTCTCCCCTTGTCCTAGTGGTCAAGGATCAGGTGTAAAACTGAAGTCAGGTTTAACTCCCAGCCCAGGTTCAGGCTACGGTTTTTTAATCAAACACCAAAAACTCTTCTGCTCTGGTGATGTAAAGTGTAACAAAGTGTAGTTAAGTGTAGTAAAGTGCAGGTAAGCTGCTCCCTCTCATTCCTCTTTTGAAATAACATTGATTTTTAAACTCAACACTTTCTGTCACAGTTTCATTGATGACAGTCAGTCCTAGAACTCTTTGAGATTTTGATGTGTAGGAAAGGAAATTAATGAATTCAAGACAAGCCAAGAAGTCTTCTAGAACCATTTTAAGATCGGTGAGAGTGGGATTAATAAAGAACTTCATGACCCTACGTATAATAAGAAGCTGAAAACAATACTACAAGAAAGGAGCGTGAGCGCAGCAAGGTCAAAGGAACGGTGTTGAACTGATTCAATTTGTGTTACATCAACTTTGAATGGATTTTTGAAGCCTGTTTTCTGTCACATTACAAAGATCGTTCCTTCTTCTTCCTGTATTTAAACGTACCAGGTAAGAAGAAGAAAGGACATGAAAAAACAAACTGATGTGTGACATCTTTGTTGTCTGTTGGCAGATATGACGCCACAATCTGCAGGTGCCGTGCAACAGCCCCGGGCCCGGGCCAATGGCACTCCAAAACAGGACGTCTGAAACTCCCCAGGCTTGGGACTTCCTCTCCCGAAGCGCCACGGCGGAGAGTTCAGCCAGCTCCCAGCCGGGAGGAACGCATTAGTGATTTGGCACATGAAGCAGTCTGCTGCTTAAAACTGAACACCACCACTGACTCCCCCCGACTCCCTCTCTGTGGTCCAGTTTGCTTTTTAACAATTTGAAACTACAGAAATAGTCCCCCTGGTGCTTTTCCAGAGGAAGACGGTCTTTTTCTACTTGCCTGGTTTTGCGTCAGTGAGGGCAAAGAGAGTGCGCTCCCCACACTTTTAATAAAACTATGGTTTTAGCAGCAAACATTCCAAAGGAAACCCAGTGACACCCTATTGTTACTAAAAAACAAAAATAAAGGAGAAAATGACAGTTGCTCCTTATTGACTGTGAAAATGTGCCGAACCTGTCCAAGGATGATTCACCCTTACTAACAATTACAAACTTGCCCAAGTCAAACGGCAAAACATAGCGTTTGATGATCACACAGAGCGGTCTCAACTCCTTGTTTGTTAAATAAGAAACCGTACCTTCTGCTATCACCAAGCTAGTACAGATGCTAACAGTTGGCTTAGGGTTTAAAAGAGCCCATCGCTCCTCCCTGACTCTGCAGTTCTAATGATGTGCACTTCTCTGAAGCTCTTTTAAGAGCCTTGCAGCTGCAGACGCTGTGTGTTCACAAGTGTGAGCTGTGTTAATACCATCAGCACAGATAGATGAAAGATAAATATTTCCCTTTGAAGGAGGCAGGAGGAGGGGATTCCAGAATAAAAGTCGCCACATTAGAGGCAAACCAGCAATCTGCTCGGGGGGCCAAAGGGCAGGCTGGGAAGGTTAGAGTGTGTCCTCTGGCCCTAAAATTACCCTTCCCCCACCGCCATACACTCAACACCCATTCAGAGCACAGTGACTTCATTAAGATGGCACGTCGTTGTGCCAATGTGGTTCCAATTGGAGACACAGACTGTAGAATAAACCCCGCAGGAAATGCAGCTGGGTGACAGACTGTTTGAAAATAAAGAGATAGGCAGATAGGAGATGAGGAGCGCGGCTGTGTGTACGTGGGACAGGGGAAAGATAAAACACATGTGAGGTGATGCAAAAGTGGGGGAGGCAAAGTTCGGAGGTGGGGGGTGATTAACAATGCCGACACTTTGAAGACAGGAAGACACCTGGTGACCATCTTGTCTTTGTGGGCCCCGGACAGACGGTAATGTTTTAGCATGTAGGAATTAGGGCCCGACGCATGTCCCAGCTTTAGCACGGAACCGGCAACCAGATGGAGAGGGAGCCAGAGGTAGGAGGGGAAATCAAAGTCTGACTGCATTGCTGAGTCTCCAACAAACGTCTTGGCATGGGGCTCAGAAAATGATGGATCATTTGCTGGTCTGTGTGCTAGTTCACTTCCCTTATTGACTGTGAGTGTGTTAAATCCCTCCCATACGACAGCATCACGGAGACTGATGAAGTGATAGGGCTATGTGTATTTTCCAGAAAGGATACTGGACAAACTTCCTGCTTTTCCCCAGATCCACAAACAACCATTGTTTTATCCTGCCTGACACACAATGCAATAAACACCCGGCGCCTTAAAATAAAGCAGCCTCCTGTCTCTAAGATTAAAAAAAAGAAGCAAAAAACAGCAGGGGGCATGACGAACTGACAGCTAATAGCATAACATAGCATATACATCCTTCAGAGCACTATAATTTCAGGAAAACATAAACTGGGTGTTTAAGTATCATTAACGGAAGCACTTCCCATCTGTGAATGAATGCCGTCCACGCAGCTTTCAAGTTTAAACTATTCAGGATACATACCGTGATTTCCTCCCATTTTTTCACATGAAACGGGAAAATAGGCCCTTAAACTATATTTGCCTCCTCCACCTCGTACTACCCTAGGAATAAACACATTTTAAAACGTCAGTTTCCCAGGCCAAAAATGGCAATAACAAAGTCATGACAGGAAAAGTGGCGACAGAGTAACATTCTGAGCTGACAAAAGGCTGAGGTAATAACTAATCATATATCACATATACATATATATATCTACATATATATTCATATAATTTTGAGTATAATATTGAATATATAATGTGTTTTAGGTTATTTCCTGGCTGTTTGCACATTTTTATTATAACTTGTTCTAGATTTATTCATGTCATTTTGGGTAACTGTAAGCAATTTAGCAATTCATCTAATCAGTAAAACGTTATTCCTATTACAACATTTAGTTGAAAAATATTGTATTAAAATGTAGCTAGTTCTATGAACATTAAAACCAATCTGACAAACTCAAAAACAGGATGCAGAAACCCGCACCCTGCAGTGACCTACCAATAAAAACATTTTTAAACCTCAACTTCAATCACCAAAAAAAAAACCACCATGGCAATAACAAAACTGTGACAGGAAACAGTTGACACAGAGCCACATTCAGATCTCAGAAAGACCTGAGGCCCTTTAGTCCACAGTTGATCAAATTTAGGCTGGAGTTGTTTGTTCAAACAGACTGTTGGATGCAGGAGGTGGGGTGGGGCGGCGCGAGGGGAGGGGGGGTTGTTCATGGCGTGCCTCTTCCTTAGCCCGTCTCTGTAAGTAATTGGCCTGGTAGTTGGCCACAGTTAAGCATCTCCACAGTGGACCCTTGGGGCTCAACTACTAGCAACGCAGTCATTAACGGCCTCCTCTTTGAAGAAGCTATAGATGAAGCCCTGAACAGTTATTAAGCTCTTCCTCCACCCTGCTTTTGAAAAACCAAAGACTGCATGTATGCCTGATGAATGCCTGAGGTAAAATGAACCTAAATGGAAACTGATGGAAACTGATTATGGTATTAATTTGGTACATTTGATACATCAAGATCTACCAAGAAAAAAACAAACAAATAATGCTGACAGATTATAGAAAAAAATCTGGTAGATCACGAGATATATGTGATCATTTAAACAGCCTACAAGCCTAACCACTCAATCACCAGGTACTGCATATCAAACAGGAGATATTGGTATTAGGTATTGTTTTCCATTATTCCCTAGTGAATTCTACAGCTCCTGTCTTCTTGCCCAGGGCCTGCAGATGGAGAGCACTTAGTGGCCAAAAGTGCTACACAGCTCCATCTGCCCTCATTGCTTTAGATTTACACAGGACTTTTGTATAGGCTTTCTGACAAATTCAATTTAATCCAATGACAGTTCGACACTCTCAAAATGAATTATGCCACAATAAAACGTCTACACTCGTGCTTACAAAAACAGTTAGCACGGGCAAGTGGCTGCCTCGTGTCCTTCACAGAGAACAAGTAGTACCGTGTACATGTGTCATGACCCGCTCTCTATAAATATACACATAGTGGGCCAATAACCACAAAACATGCCACAAGAAAGAATGGTCCTTTGCAGCCGAGTGCAGCGGAGAAGGCTGCAGTCCTGGAGCTCTGCTTTAAGCAGGTCTCAAATCAGCACTTGGTGGAGAGCAAAACACATGTTAGCTATGTTATGGTTAGAATTAGCATCCCTGGTTTTCAACGGATGTGGGCTTGATCCCTTTGGCCTCAAGGCTCAATCAAGTCAATCTAAAATTAGTGGGTCTGCCTTTTTTTTCCCGGAAGACAGATAATTCCCTCCTTGATTGTGGAGGAGGAAAAACATTGGGGAAAAGCAAACATGGTGTGGAAGAGTGGAGAGTAGGCTGCAGGCCAGAGTATGGATGGTGGGACACAGTTATGGTGTCGCCCAAAATAGCGGCAGGTGCAACGACCAGCAGTTGCCAATAAACACAGTCGTACTAAAAAAAAACATGGAGGGGACTGGAATGTGTGTTTAAAGTGGTTGGCAGGGAGTTTTCAATACCGGGGAAGTGAATTCTTTCAGCGGATTATATGACTTGAGTCACTTTGTCCTTTAATAGACAAGGTCAAGTTAATAAAACATTTGGAGGAGAGGCTGTTAATGCTAATAGCTACATAAAAAAGGTAAGGGCTTTTAATTAAAAGAATCTTTAGTTTGAAGAACAAGGTCTGAATGAGGAGGGTAGACCTCTACAGCCATATATACCAGAGAATACAGTTTAACGGCCAGCAGCGTTGGCTCATTAACCATCAGACTGGAAGCTGTTGATAATTCATCTACGTCTGGACGAAGTCTTCAATGGGCTACTGTGGCCATGACTGAGGGAAAAAGACAGTCACCTCTGTGTTCACAGCCCTCAGTGGTGCCCCTGTGGTGAACAATGTGGTGCAGCTCGTACTCGCCTGAAAAGACAAATAAGACTGTCTGTCCACTAATTACAGGGGGGACTGGGCCTCTGTTGGTCCTGACTTTTACAACATGCAAATTACATTAGAGTTGGGGACAGCTGACCCCCCCCTTTCCTGCCCCCTGCAATTACTGGGCTCCAGTTGCTTCCTCTTTAGCCTTTACTTTAATTTATTGTTGAAGTAGATGTAATGTGCAATTTAACAAGAACAGCACTATCACTGAATTTGTGTTCAGAATAAGTGATGTGGAAATGTTGTGTAATTTCACATGTTGGTTAGATGGCTAAACAAATGACTGTTTACAAATTACACACACAGATATATATGTATAATTTATCTTTCATTCTTTAAAAAAACACTACAGCTGGGACACACTGTCAGACTACTGGACTCAGGTAGACATTTATACCCAAACGGGAAAATAATTGCAAATTGGTAAATATAGCAATATAATTGCTAAATAAATAAATAATATTGTATTTTTCTATACCTTAAATGACATTTTCAATTGATTAGAGTGGAATACTTTCAAATGTGGTTGAAGTTTGTTTTTGTTTTTTTATCACTGTAAGTAATTTCTATAATCCTGAATTTAATTTTTTTTTATCTATGTGGACTAAAGATTTCTTTTCGGTCTAACATTTGGCTAAGTATTTTATCACTACACTCTGGTCCAACGTCTGGATTAACACTAATCAGTTCAAGTCCTGCTTTAAATAGAATTGCATTCAAAAGACTATGAATGCTAAAGGGATCTGTAGTCGAGTGGAACATGTTTTTTAGGGTTGTAAAACTTTAGAATCCGACAGGTCTGTGGCAGGAGAAGAAAAACAACATTGTAGCCTTGGCTGCTGATGTCACTGCATTCTCCACTGGCCTTTGTCTCGCTCTTAAAAAAAAGAGAGGAAAACTGACACAAGACATATGTTGTGCTGTGTTATCCTGTTTTGTACATTTCCTGAAATCCAAGGTGGAAGGTAGAGGAAGAATCCAGCTTGTGAGAGAAGGTCAGCCTTCAGTGTTGCAGGTTTGGAAAAACTATTAAGTAGAATGGAAGGGAAGAGACAAGGTCTAAGTTATTTCCTCTGTTCTTTTTGTCCCAATCATTTGAGAAAAGGGTTAGGGTAAAGGCTAACTTCATCGACCTTGGAGTTCTGCAGTGGACTTTGCTGACAGGGAAACAGTGATGTGAAGATTGAGGACACCTAGGGGTATTAAATCAGTGCAGGGCAGTTATTATTGTCTCATGCTTAAAAGGCAAAACGATTACAGTTGTAGAAAAAACAACTTTTGCACACAATAGGTTCTAGTAAGTGTCTGTAGCTGACATTAAAGCATGCACAACAGCTCAATGTGCAAAGCTGCCAGCATAAGTTAGATAATCACCTGAAGAACAATGGGCAGAAAATAGAACCAGGAAGTTCAGATTTATATAAATCTCAACGCCCCCCACCTCGACTCTCCCCTGTGCAATCCCAAGTCAGACTGACTTTCTTACTTTTTTTCATTCAGGAATAAACACGCAACCTTTCAGGTTCTTTGTCTGGGAAACAATGTGCACAGAGTTGCTTTAATCACATAGCAACCGACTTAGGGAAATATTTGAATGTTTTTTTTTTTTGGGGGGGGGGGGGTCTGATTTGTTGGCTCGCTTTGCTGCCTATTCTGGGGACTGCCCGCGTCAGCGTGAACCAAAAGAACACAAAAAATGCAAAGTTTGTCCTCCTTATTTCACCATGAGTGCACAAAAGACAAGTGCTGCTGGTCATCTTGCCAGGAGAGCACCATTAGTCCTGGAAGTGATTTTGCAAATACAGAGTCTGGCCTTTTGTGAGCACAGAGTTGAGCGCAACACTGTGGCTTTCCTCAGGTGCTCAACGTTTCCCTGCCGCTCTCCAAAACAAGCGCATTGGTTAACCACCCAAACCACTCAAGCATAATGCAATCTCCGATTCACAACACATAAAATGTATTGGCAGCAGTCCACGGAACCGAATCCAGGAAGGGGAGACGTTTCTGCAACAGACTCCTGTTGAAAACGTCTAATGAGTGGTTTCTCGTTTGCTCAGAATGATGTGGACTCTCCAGGATTTTTCCAAATTTACACAGTTTGTGCTTTTTTGTTTTCCTCATTTCAAACAACCAACAAGGGAGAGTGCTTAGAGAGACAGTGCGGCCTCTGTGCACAAGCTCTTTCCAAACACAGAAGGCAGCTGTCCTGGAATGTGCACTGGCGTACAAGCAAGCACTGAAATTATGGCCCTGGCCATTGCTAAAGAAAATAAAATTGATGCAATCTGTAAAGCATGTAGCTTTTAATTAGTGGCTTCCATCTCCTAATTGGTTTCTCTCTGTTTTCCTCCACCTTAATTCGGGATTGGACCAATTGGCCATGCTGCATTTAGTCTGCTTTGTTTGTCTTGAGAGAAACTGTACACCGTAATCAAGGAACAAAATGAATGTTTTCAAGGGCAGCACCAGGGAAATCAGCGTAGAGAACAGAAAAGTGGTACTTGGGCTTTTTTTAAAAAGTTTCACCAACTTGATTTTAAAAGGATTAATCTAAAGTGACAATGAGATCAACCAGAGGAATAGGCTTTGTTATAAAATAATTGTAATCCCTGTCCTTGTGTTAGTGTATGAACATTTGATGGTTTTTATTTATACCCAAATCCACTACAGTTGGTCGCAATACAGCACTTTGTTTTTGGTATTTGGCTATTTTTGACTGGCATGTTTGCTGTTTGCAAGTAAGCAAGAATTGAATAATAAATCTAAATCTCTATAAAACATAAATCAAAAGGTTTTATTTGACAAATATTTATTAAAATGAGTTTTAATGCTTGACAAAAATAAAACCTTTTTTAAATGTATTCATGTTATTCCATGCTGTTTGGCAATAGCGTTGGCTTAGGCACATCAAACACAACAGAACTTATTGCGTAATTCTACCATGTGACATGCAGCTAACACTTACTAACAAGCAAACACGCAGGTTGTATAATGTTGTTGTAGTTTTATTTGAGGAAAGACACTGACTCTATTGAATGCTGCAGCACAATACCAAGGTTAGCGCCATAACAAAAGTTAGCCCAGTAACAGAGTAAGCTGCATTTGTCCCTTCAGTACCAGCTGGTATTTACAGTACCTTCAAATGCATTTCCAAGAAAATGCAAAGTTCCTAATTTGTCTTTCTTTTATTTCACTTACAGACATTCATTCTTGATTTTAACTAACACCTCAAGAGTGCAAGATGGACAAACCACCAAAAAAGTCAGACTCAAACAAATAAGACCTAAAGGCATCGTGCACACACTTACACGCAAACCTTCAGTACAAGTACTTTCTACACATGCAACACATTTATTTACCACTCCTGAGAAAATAAATAGAGCTCCATTCCTGTGGAAGCCAGGGTTTTCGCCTATGCAATAATTGCACTCTTTAATGGCCTGTGGAAAGTGCATTATCTGAACGCAAATGTTTACCCATGACCTAACAACACAGTCATGTTTATTGCATGCAACAAAAGCTGACTGTGAGTGAAAACACACAGGAGATGACAAAGCTGAAGCTCACTGTGGTATGTTTATAACCAGTTATATGGTCTTTTAGTGGCTTTTTTGTCAGAGCAAAGATGAGCAAACACATCCTGCAGCTTTTTTTCTTTTTTCAAGGTGTGTGAACATCGCACGACATACAGGTAAGAACATCTGTAAGTGGAGCTTATTGTAGATCATATTCAAGAAAAGGCTGAAGCTCTTAAGTTACAAGGAATGGTTAGAAAATGTGGAAGTGTTTTCCTTGTTTGGATGTGAGAAAGAATAAGTCTTTACGGAGGCAAAAACACTTGAACAGGTTTCATTTAGCTAATCACTGCTAACACACTAATCAATCCTTTGTCATCTATGTATTTATTGATGATTGTAAAACACTGTTTAGTAATTTAATTTTAACTGTTTATAATTTTAATGTGATTATGAAATGGTAGCTATTACTCAATCATGAATAATCATAATAATCATGAAAATCTTTTCTATTCTTTAGTAAAAAACAAAGTCAAATTATTAATATAGAAAAATATATAAAATTATATATTAAAATGTTGCTTCAGACAGTTGGTGGATTTTAGTCATTCCTGTGCATCATCATCAGTCAACTTGTCAGTCATAGACTCACTCACTGCTCTGCATTCAAGTTGCTCCACCTAAAGTTAAGCCTCCAGATGGTATTTTAAGCTTGGCTGCTTCATGAAACAAAAACATTTTCCACAATTCTCTACTGTGTATTAGAGCAATGATAGGTGGATGGACAGAAGTGTTATTGGATATGCAGTGCACATCATTCTGTCCATGTGTTAAGATGCAATAAAAGTTTGAATCTGATTAATTTTCACATATTAATGAATGCAATTAACACATTCATTCTGACAGCCCTATCTTTAATGTGATGAGAAAAAGGCAAAAACAGCCTGGGACCAGCCAAAAGTACTGTCATAAGTTGTCCAATATACTGTGTATTGCTGTTGATGAACTTGTATTCAGACTCAAACATCAGACTCAAACGTCAACACTGACAACTCACTTGAGAGACTCCAATGTGAGAACTTCACCCAAGGAGAGGCAGCAGAGGAACAGGAGGATAGGCTGCACCACAGGTTGCAAAACACGCATGAATTGATAAGACTGTGGAGATTGTTTTTAAATATGCTGCAGAGATAACTGTGGGAAAGAACAAGAAGAAATCCAGAATCAGGAAATACAGACAGAAGAAAAGGAGATAAAAAGAGGTAAGGGAGCAAATGTTTGACTGGCGATGGCTTACAACTCAGCCACTCAGGAGCAATCACTGAGGTCAGGGACAGGTCTGGTTGCCCGGCACTGGTGGATTCTCCCTGACAAACACATTCCCAGTGTCTTCCTCGCTCATGTTTACTGTTTCCGCCCGTCGACAAACACATTTCCTTGTTACTGGGGCAACTTGAAGAAATCCACTCCTGCACTGAAACCCCACTCTCCCAACAGTGGTGCAGAGGTTAGGCCTCAACCACAAGTACTGTTAAAACTCAGGCCAATGTCTGACATTACATTAAATTACTGACATTACTGGAATGTCATGTATTGGTTTTGGACTGCTGGTATTTAAAGTGAAAGTTGAATTGACAGAGGCATCTAGGAAATTTCATTCGTGCCGTGAGGCCTGGATATTCTTAATGGAAGTTATATGAGGAAAAAACAAGAGCAATAGGAATGTGTTTATGTGTATTTTAATTAAATTAAATTAAATTTTTTTAGTTTAAGAATGCAACAAACATGACTCTATTTTCCAAATGCTAAAGAACATATCATATTATGTAGTTGGCCACTATAAGGCATTTAGAGGGCTTTAGTGGTGAAACAAGACACAGATCACTCACAGGGTCTGATTTATGGAAGAGGGGCTGAAAATTAAATAAAATAAAATAAAATAAAGATAATGTAGTGATGAGTGGGAAACGGACGCTGGGTGGGTAGATAATGAAAAGTAGACATGGTTTAAACTTTGTTTATTCTGTTTTCTATCTATGACCTGTAGATTTAATTCTCAAACAATCTTGCCTCTCTCACCCCCCACACCCCTTCTCTCTCTTTTCTCTATCTGTTTACAATTACTGCGCCGCAAATGAATCTTCCACGAATGACCGCTCAACTGGCAGCCCTGACTAGTCAGGAACAAGGGAGCTATTAGCAAAGGAACTGAGGAAGGAAGGAAGCGGGGAAAGCCAAAGGGAAGGCAGTCCAGCTCTGAGGCCCAGAGAGGGAGAGGAGAGGAGAGGAGAGGAGAGGAGAGAGTTATAGGTGGGAGAGAAGTTAAGGTGCAATGGGATCAGTGAAGTTTTAGAAGATGAGGGTTTAACCTCATCTCCTTGAGGCGATCAAGTCATCAGAAGCCAAGATCCCAAAAAAAGAATGAAGAGGAGACCGAGGAGTAAGAGAAGGTAATTTCCAAAACCTTCACCCAAAACCCACCCCATGTCCCCCCGCCGGCAGAGGAGGAGATGAAAGAGATTGGTTCTTGGCTCTGGCCTGGTGGACAGTGCACCAGGTGTCCTCCGAAATCCTTTCATTTCTCAGGCTACAGGAGTTAGGATGAGACTTCCATACAGTCCTTTGACACCAGAAGTACATGAGAGTATTTTGTGAATGTGAGAGGTGTTCTCCCCCAGAGTGACCCATGGATGCCTCTGGGGACTTACTAAAAACTATAAAAAACATTGACTTCACAGATCAAAGGCAAAAAAAGGCACCAATACAGTAACTTCCAGGTTCGTCCAATCTTGGGCAAATTAATTTCACACGCATTACACAGCAAGTTAGTTAAATAAACAACTGTTGGATTCAGGAACCAAATGCATTTTCCCCACATTTACATGCATTTCCCAGGAGAAGCAGAGAAATAAAACAACTTCAGTTAAAAAAAAGCAAAGGTAAAGGTACAGAGGAACCATATACAGTACTTAGCTAATTTTAAAATATGGAAACTTTCTACGGGGTCTGACTGCCAACAGTTGTCCTTTTCACCAACTGGCATTACACATGCACAAATGAAATGTAAAAAATGTGTCAACGCCAGATCTGCTCTAACAAATGATACCTAAAAGCTGATTAATCCAAACCTAATCTAAATCTGCACACAAAACCACAGAGCAGTGCAGCAGTGAGTCTGCAAACCAGCTGCCTTCCACACAGCCATTCATCAAGCACAGTCTGTGAAAGGGGAAATGAAGTGACATTGTGCCGTCATCCTCTTTCCATGGCGTCTGCCAAGTCCTTAAAACAGCGCCACAAGGCCTTAAAGACCTCAGACATGTTTCTGTCTGACTTTATTGTTATTTCTTCATTGTTGTATCTTTACTTGACCTTAGGGGTCGTGTTGGGTGTTTACCAAAGGATCCTTCATGGAATCATCAACTCATTTATTTTTAGGTTGTCAAAAGCAGGGAGTGTGCTCAGATGTACCAACAGATCCTAAGGTAAACATGGGTGTTTCTATTAACATGAAAAAAGATCGCCTCACTTTTCTGACACAGTGAAAATCAGCTATCAACCACACGAACATACACCAGTTCGGATGAGGTCAGATCATCAACATGTCAACAAAGGCTTCTTTTCAAATGCAATATAATGGTGAACTGAATATTGTGGGTTGGCAGACAAAGAATAATTTCATGAATTCATGAATGTTAACAAATATTGTTCAGCCACAGTAGAACAAGTTTAGAAAAGATATCAATTTCCATGTATGATTTCTGGCCAAAGTTTCTTTACAAATATTATAATAATTATTATTATTATTACAATTAAAAAATAAATAAAAACAGACAGAACAACAATTAGAGAGAAACTCAAATAACTGATGACTTGTATTTAACAGTCAACCATAAAAATCTCTTCTGGTCTGATGTGGTAAGAAGCCAACCCTGGGAGCATATTTTCATATCATTGATATCTTTGGTTTTTGACAGGAAAACAAATGCTTCAACTATACTTTTAACACCTCAAATAAAGCTGAGAAAAAGCTCTGTCAGGATTCGGGGATGCACTCTAACTTCATAAGTAAGAACGACAGGAAGTATTGTCAGATTTTAATACACCAGTCAGTGCCTTCTGGCTAACATTTTGTAAGTAATGGGTTGATTTTTTTTTTTTTATATCTCAGTGCTCACTGCCCATACCAAAAAGGCATAGTTTGGTTAGTTTCATAGTTTGCCTCTACAAAGCCTGGACATAGATTCTGCTTTGGATCACTTGGATAGTGACTATCTGAGGAACAGTTTTTTTATGTTCTTCAAAATGTTTGAAACACCACACGGACAGAAAGTGACCAGTCACCTAGCAACATGTGTTCACGCTTTCTCAACAAATAATGAATAATAAACATTGATTCCAAAAATGTGATCGTAAAAAAAATGTTTTTTAGCTATCAGAAGGTGGTAAGTTGAAATGATCTGCAGTGGAACACTTCTCCCTTTGTCCCATTTTTGGGGGTAGAACATGAAGGAACACAGTTGGTCTGGGACTTATGTTCACCACTCTTAAGTACTAAATAATTATTTGGAAACATGTTGAAGAAAGCAGACTTTTGTAACAGCACAGGGATTAATGATTCCTCTACAACAAAGACAGGGCGTTTTTATAGAATCTAAAGGAGCCTACTTAAACCACACACTTAACTAACACTAATGTAACTTGTATACACGTAGACAGGGGTGCGCACAGACACACACACACACACAGCTGAATTATGTACAACTCTGGTACACTGAAACTCAATTCCTGCTCTGTCTGACAGGCAAATGGCCGTCCTCACAGAAGGGCCTGCTGGGATTGATTTCATTTCAGCTGCAATGGGTAACTTAAATCTTGATGAAGACGACTAAACCCGGCAGAGGATATACATTGGGATTCCATTACTACCCCGGCCAGACCAGCGATCATCTTAAATGACTGCGGAAAATAATAGGCCATTTGTTTCGCCACTGTCCAAACACTGCAGACTCCAAACCTTGTTACAGAGGACAAAAAAAAAAAAACAGGACACAAAACATCTTTTTTTTCCTACCCAAAAAACCCTAAACACTTCCTCCTTGAACACCCCTTTAAAATCCCTCCCAAAATTACACCTTATCCACTTGTAAGAACTTGGTAATGTGCTGCCGGGATCCCTGGAGCAGAAAGCCGGGCTCAGGGGGCTTCAGCAGGGGATATTTGCTCCATACAAAGGGAGCATTATTTGTTGTCCACCCCCCAGAGTTGGCCCCCTACCAGCATCTATTCTGTATATGGGTCTGACTGTATCCTCATGGGGGCATATCATGATTCCCACTTACACTCCCTTACACAGCCTAGAAGAACATAACCAGGCTGGATAATGTTGAACACTGGTTAAGATTTAATGAATGTCTGAAGTCAAGCCCTGTGGATTATGAGGAGGAATAGTTTACATTCAAATGTTGGATTTCAGCACATTCTATAACTAACAAAAAATGCATGTTACCATAGGGATAGAAAAGTGGACTTGGTTTCTTGAAGACATTTACCTTCTCATCCAAGAGGTTTATTCAGCTATGAAGTTTAGAAATGCCTTTATAAAATGAAGACACTCCAGTTTCCTCCTAAACATCTACTATATCCTATAATATATATATATATATAAACTACCTTTGTACTAGGTTATAGTTTCATAAATTAATAGTTAATTATGGTCTTTAAGTATCTCAAGTCCATATTTAAATTTGTTAAATCCAAAGCGTTTTGGTATAATTAAGACTTACTCCTAGCCGTTTGGGGCTAGTTTTTAGCAAAGTAGGATTAGCATTTGTTTTATAGACATTCGTTGTAATTTGGATACATTTTTGGCTTATGTTTGATCAATTTTGTTGCACAACTGTGTTGCCCGTTTTGAAGCACACAGTTAGCCATTAAACTTGAACTCATCATGTGCCTTTAATAAAATGTATTTTATGTCCCACATCAGCAGCACAGATGGAGCAGTTTTCATTTAAATCTCCACTGTGATAAACACCAGCATACATTAAATCTGGTTCAGAAAATAACAGTGTATTTTATTTAATTCCTAGTCAATCCTTAAATGTTTGACTCAGACAGCCAAAGGAGCAGAGGCCACACACAGCACATGTCGGCTACACTACTTGACTTCAAATGAAGAGAGGCCAAGCAATATAAGTTTGCAGCTGCACCTTCGGAGTGAATGTGGAAAGGTTCATATAGTAAGAGCAAAGAAAAGGCATAAAGCTGTGAAAAATAAGAAAATATACCATATCCCCAGCACCAGTGCAGCAGAGGGGGAGTTAGGAGCAGTATTTATGAGAATAAAACGAGATTTCCTGAAGTGAGAGCATTCCAAGGGCGCCGGTGGTCTCGGCTTGCCAAGAAGCAAGACGACACATGCTGGAGATGTCTGCCAGGTAGCAGAGCACAAAGAGCCCTCATTTCCTCCCTATTCCTCCCTCGCCACCTCCCTCCTCCCCCCATCTCTCTCTCACACACAGTCATAAAAACTACCCTCATGTCTTTGTTATGATCTCTGAACACAGTAGAAGCTGATGGAAGTAAAGAGAAACTGTCAAAAACAGCATACAGTCCAAAAGAAGCGTCTTAGACATTTGAGACGATATTTTGCAGGTTTCTCCAGGAATATATTCACAATTACACCTTAAATATCCATTACAGGTAGAAAAGGAAAACTAGTTTCCACCATGTGGAGGATTTTATGGTATGGTTTTATGATTATCTTTATTTGGCGTCTAGTCAAATCAGAGTTTTTTTTTTTTCGTGGTATATTCTTGGATGCACATGTGTAAGACGATACTAATACAACCCTTGAAGTTTGATACTTGCCTGGGGATCCTGCTCTTGCTCCCCCCTGATTTGCTCACAAACGCAAACTCACACATACCCCCTCCCCTCCCCCCCCCACACACACACACATGCACACAGCTTCCCAGAGCTCATCCATCCCCAGGTGGTATCTCATTACGTGCTTGCAAATACACACACACACACACACACACACACACACAAACCAAGGTTTTGTTTTCTTTTGCCACTGTAGCTTCACTAAACCACAAGCCAAAAACTCTCACTCTGCCTTCTCATTACTGCATCTTAGAAACATAAGCAGGGCAGGAAATACTTTGAATAGTCCCCAAAAACAGAGGGGGGGCAGGAAGAGTCAGCAGTGTTCGATTTAAGAGGATAAGACCAAAAAAATTAGCCAGTGGCTACGAACGACAGCGTGATTTAGAAGATCCAGTCAACTCTGGACCACGAAGAATTCATCAAAAAGAAAGGAGAATGAAGCATTGAGCGAAGAAACATAAATAACAGCGAGGCTAACATAAACAGATCAGCTATAGCTCCAGCAGGATGCCCTGTACGTACTATGGCAGTCAGTAGAAAAAGAAAAAAAAAACACTGAATACAGTCTAATCCTTTAAGACAGCACCAATAGAGATTCCATCATGCTTGGCTCGTCACGAGAGGAAAGAAAAGCTCGAGAGATGATAACGTCGATCCAACACAAAATAAAATATGGCCTGTTTTGACTGGCAGGCTCAGAGCTGCTCCTTTAGCGAAGGGTTGTTTCCTGTCGAGTGGAGGCCTGGCTCAGGTAGAGGTTTCTGCCAAAGAAAAGGCAAAACAAAAGGTATTCACGGAGAGTGAAACTCTGAGGATCCTCTATAGTACTTCGTCTAACAAGACGGGAAATGTTCAGCGTATTAGAGAAAAGGCTTCGGTTATTAAAGAAAGTTGCGTCTGTGGAGGATTTAACAAGTATGCGTTTGTGCAAACTCGCTGGCGGAAAAATTGCATTAGACTAGTGCTGCAT
>NC_024321.1:6136138-6151347 GCF_000523025.1 Cynoglossus semilaevis
ATTTGGCAAATACAGGGCATGCATTTGCCAACAGTACCCTCCCTCCCCTGCAGGGAGTGCTGTAAACACAGTTTGAACAACCTTGAGTACACTACAAAGCTCATTATTCATTTATCTATTCCGAATGCATGGTCTACATTGGTAGTTGATCACGGACCAGTGAAGTAATGCTGTCATATGCTTGGTTATTTGGCCATGAGTGCCCAGTGACGTATGGTGCTGTACACCTAAATGTTCTCGTATTATAATTGTTATTGTTTTAAAGATACAAACACATAAGATAAAATAGCTTACTTTACTTCTTAGCTACATGGTAAAAGTGTTGGTGCTGTCGTAAATGGGTACCTTTCTAACTAAATGTTGTTTCTCGAAGCAAAAGACGAAAGGTTAAAGTAGCAGTGTTAAGATAAAGTACCTGTAACAAATGTGTCGTGTTGAAATATAACTTTTTAAATATGTGTTTTGTTATAAATTATTCTTATGTGGCAAAACAAAATGAAACTTACGGGTGTGTATGTGTGAAAATGTTTTAAACGTCAGTAAAAGAAAAGTGCTAGTAATGATTTACTGCCAACAGGGCGGCTTCGAAAAGAGCTTCGAGGCATCAATGATCCGTCAAATACTGAGGGTAGGGTCATTTTGGAAAATCACTTCAATTTAACAGCAGTACATTTGTTTATTAGAAACATTATTTTGTAAAAAATAATCATATCATGTTGATCCAACACCTTTTGATTTTTATGACAATTCTATGGCAAAACACAATGAGCTGCAGCGTGTGAAAGCTGTGCAAACAATTTGCTGTTGAAAAGAATTATTATCTCCTAAAATGTCATGATGATTTTTTAATAAAAAATAGCATCAAACTTGATTTTTCATTTAAAGAATGATTTACAGCTGGCGTGACACTTTCCCAGCAGCGACGGGTGGGACACCCCACCCACCTTTCTGGTTCTGGTTCAGTATGCAGGTGATAACAAAAGCGTAAATCATGTGTTAAAAACAGAGCTGATTACGATCTGAGATACCTGCATGTGAGCGTACATGAATAAAAAGCCACAAACCCACACAAACACAGGGACTGATGTGAGCTTGGAATGAAGAATTAGCTTTCAGCTGATGTCGGCGTATTCACCAGAAGGTTCAAAGTCGTGACAGACTGCAGGAATTTAACTGTGATCACAATTAACGTGGTCAGAAAAACACTGGCAGATGTTCCGGCTGCTCTGGTGGAACTACATAGTTGATCAGAATCTGATGTATTGGTTCACATTTCATTAGCATCATTTAACCCCACTTGTTAAGTACAATAACGTTCCATTCTCAGTCATCTTTAAGGACCATACAGCTTTGGCTTGAGTCCTTATTTTTTAGTATTTTTTTAAGTAATATTTTAACATACCTGATCATAATTTGGCTAACTCTTAGCTTTGTTTTGACAAATGCTACGTTCTTACTTCTTAGTGACTTACATTTTTTTTCTTTAGCATGTTGCTAATGTTTAGTTTTATATGATAACCTCAGGCTACCTTGTGTCAAAAGTCTTTTTTCTTACAATTTCTTTATTTTCTTTCATTTAATCTAAACCACCTTTTGGTTTTGAGTTTCACCTATTTCTTGCGAAACTTGAACTATTTTTGTGATTTTTTCTGTTGCAAAGTTTCCATGATACTTTTTTGGTTTACTATTGTTAAATAAACTATTTTTACTATGTGTTTAACAAAGATAATTTTACTATAACTTAGGTATATTTTGCTTCATAATAGCTCTGTTGTGCAGCTTTCACTCACTGTATTAGCTACTACTTCATTATTATAATCTTCTTGCAACATAGGCTAACGTGTATTTTCAACCTGGATAACCTTCAGCTATCTTTTAGCACATTGATTTATAGCTAAATAAAGCTATTTCACTGATAACCTGTAGGTAATTATTTGGCATATTTTAGATTTAAGAACTATTGAGGCAACATTTAAGCTATTTCTTAATGAGCTAGAAGTGTGCCCTCTAACTTAACAATGTTCAAAACTTTCCAAACACTTTCCACCATTTTAATTACTTGCTACCAGTTTGAGTGTGTTGGAAAAGCACATGCAGAGAGACAGCAGTAACCTGCAGGAACTCCAAACGTAAAGCGAGAGTATAATCTCCATCCACACATGAGGTTTCTGTGGAATCACTGACTCTGTTTAAACAAGCGCAGCCTGCACTTATGCACAGTGACAGTAAAAAAAAAAAAAGTCACATGTTGCACAGCTACAACGGCAGTTTGTGTTACTGGAAGTATGCTCGCGCACATGACCGCAGGACTGCGAATGCTCATAAAGTATCCCATGAGGCCTCATGCTTTATCCTCGTGTTTCACTGTCAAACATCGGGCCACAGGACTTTTTCGGTAAAAAACAAAAATAGTTCACGTAAGAACCAAACAAGCAAATTTATGTAAGGAGGTGCTGCAAGGGGCAATGCCAAGGTAAAGAAAAATAGCATCAGCTAAGGGCAGTCTTTTAATATGTTACAATAAAATGTGCACCAAAGGCAATAAATATTAGGTATATAACAGCTAAATATAGCTTCATAATAAACTGGAAAAATGTGGCTAAAAGGTTGTTGGTCAAATAATACACAATATTGCCAAAAACAAAAGAAAAAGGAAACAGCTATGAATTAGCACAAAAGAACAGAAAATTAGCTAAAACAGTGCTAAAATCCAAGTTAAACTTGGCTTGGGAATAACTAATAGGAGCAAAAAAAGCAACAAAATAGCTCTACATTGGCAAAAAGCTGTTGAAATAGCTGGTCAGAAACAATTTACAATATAAAACGAGGAAGAAATGTAAATAAACACTAGAGAAAGCATTTTTAATTCTGTGTTAAGCCTAAACTGCACGGAATAAATACATAACTGTCCCTAATGTAACAAATGATCTGTATATTACACTTAGCAATAATGCACAGTAAGTGACCCATGTCAGATTTGGCACCATCTTCTGTTCAAAGGCCACACTACAGAATGAGAGGCTGCTTTAAAGGTAGAGAGGGCACATGAAAAGTGAAGGAGAGAATAGAGTAGAACTCAAACAGTGTGATGTGGTGTATTAGGAATGACCATGCTGGGAAATAAGGCACAGATAAATAGTTGTCTTTTTTTTAACTTTATTCCATAGTCTGTTCTATTTATTACCCTTAATTTGGCTCCAGAGGTTTATTTTCCTGGTAAACTAAATACTAACTGGAAGTGTGGAGTAAGACACAGCTATTTGTTGTTATTTTTACAGCATGGCCTGCGGAGACATTCACTGATTCAAACAACATTCTGGCAACAATTTCAGCCACAACAAAGTGAAGGAAAGCGACGGATGCAACATGTGAGTGTGTGGGCCAATCTGTTCAGACCTGTCTAAACACTGTCTGTCACTACACCCAGAGTTTACTAATATTTATGTTTACTTAAAAATAATAAAAATGCTGAGGTGTTGACAAAGAAGGGAGCTCATGCTTTCGGCTGTCACAGCATAAATACGTACAGTTATTTGAGGTGTGATATTCAGAAGAAATTGTACTTAAAATAATTATGGTTTCTGAGTTTAATGATGAAGATAAAGATGCCTGGTAATGAAAACCTGAGGCTAGTTTTTAGCAATATTCTAGGATAACCTTTACCTTTTTTTGCAAATTGTAAGTATAAGTTTCCCTTATATTTAAGTTATTGGTTAGCCAGAATTTTGGCTAACAATTAGACTTCCTTTTAGCTTTTCTGATGGCAATAATTATGGATCTTTCTTCAGTTCGTAACCAACTTTGAGTATGTTTTTTCAGATTTTTCTGGCATAATTACATAATTTGTTGATTCATGATTTAGCAATAGTCCCTGTTATCTCTGTTAGCTGAAAGATGAATGCTTTCCCTATTGGCTTATGTTATTTTCATATTTAAATTCAGTTTCATTATTCCCATCTACTTATTTAAACATATAAAACATATGCTATGCTTTTTAATGTAAAACTCTGAGACAACCATTTGTACAACAAACACATTGTTTCAAATCAATCTGAGGTAAATCTAGTGTAAAAAAAGGTGTTTTTGTGTTGGTGTTTGTGTGGACTAACAAACAGACAGCTGCTGGACAAACAGAGCTGTAGGAGGAGGAGGGGTGAGGTGAGGGGGGGAGAGACTGAAGCAGAGCCTCGCACACGGTGTCCGGCGGTGCGGGCGTTCATGCGGCAGAGCCAGAAGCGCCCGCGGGAACTGCGCTCAAAGGTGGCCCTGGGTGATTGGCCCAAAACATAGAAAAGAGGAAGTGTAAAAAGTGTTTTGGAGGTGGAGGAGCTCAAAGGGAGTTGGGGGTGGAGGAGTGGGGGGGGCGCCGGGGCTACTTGGTAACATTTCACTTGGTTTTATTTAAAAAATAAGAAAAGAAAAGAAAAGTAGCTTCTTTAAGTTTATACTTTTAAGTTATTTTCTAGCTAAAATAAGTATTTTGGCTACCAACGTCATTGCCGTCTGTTATACTGTATATATTTTTAGGCCTCTTTGGGCACTTGGTAAAGTTTTTGTAAACCCCGGCTGTACAACTGGTTGTTTTTTAAGTATGATGGGTTAACTAATTGCAACATTAGCTGTTAATTTGTGAACATTATGCTAGTTCGGTTTGTGTAATTTTGTGTAAACCAGAGCTACGTTAAAGTAGTTCTAATGTTAAAAAAAATCAAAGTTTACACCAACTATGCTCAAAGGCAATTTTAATACATATTAATATATTTGGGATATTCAATAAAATATTGTAAATAAATTAATAATAAATATACATTAGTAACATAAGGTAGTGAAGTGTCTTGGAGCCCATTTCTCATTTTGAAGAGAAAATCAATGTTGGTCCATTACCAGCAGATACAGTAGAGTGTTTCTCCTCCTAAACTGAAGTAAACTCCCTCCACTCTCATCTATTGCACCTCTCCATCCCTCCACCTCCTCCTCCTCCCACCTTGTCTATCAAACAGCTGAGGCCCCTGGAAGCCTCCTCTGCTCCATCAGGAGCTGACAATGACTTCATTGACGCGGCAGCTCGCCATTAATCTTCATTTGTCCCATCATATCCTGCCATTGGTATGGAAATGGGAGCCCATCTCCGGTGTGAACTGACAGTTGGTGTTGGCGAAGAGGGTGGTGAAGGCGGGTATAGGTGCTAAAGCAGCGAGGGGCGGGAGATGCGAGGGGTGCCATTTGGCCACATAGAATCTCACACACACACACACAGTGTGGGGTGAAGGCAGGGCGAGGTAATTTGATTTCTCAGCTGCCCAGGAGATCACTCTCTGAGAGGGAGGCCACTCTGAGGAAGGGCGTGTGGGGTTTCCAATCTGTCACCCAGGGGCTTCGACCTATAACATACAGTTAATTGTGTTTGTTTCCCTCCCTCTGGTAAACACACGCAGACAAATGCCAACCCATACTGTGTGTTGGCTGTCAAACCCCTGATGGCTACAGAGGTGGAGGAAATAGATGTCACTCCTCAGTGGGTTAGTGACGACTCAAAGGAGAAACATTTTTCAATTTCTGATTGCTGGGATCAACAAAGTCTATTTGTCTGTTATCTAGTAAAATATCAACAGCAAATGTTACCTAAAATATATACCAAAAATACCAAAAAAAATACCTAAAATATAGTATTCAACAAAAATCAAACAACAAAGCCTTGTTAGCAAATTGATAACGAATGGTTTACCAATAGGTATAAATAGGCAAAATAATAATATGTTGAATGTTGAGAAAAAAATAACGTGATGTAGACAATAACCAAACTTTAAAAAACATCCAACCAAAACTGCCCTAAAATATCAGTTTTTATTTATTTTGAAGTTGTGATTTATGAATAACCAAAATACTTTCAGCAATTATAAAAGAAAGTCAACCATGTTGCCACATCATGGATCAAACATTGATTGTTGGATTAACGGAGATGCCCCTCTGGAATGCAACACTTCAAACAACAAACACTTAAAAAAAAAAAAAAAAAAGCAGAGGAAAGACAGCAACAGTCGTCTCCCTGAGCAGCGCCTCAAAGAGCTCGGTGACATCCTCTTTTTCCTGTGTCCTTTCTGACGAGGCACAGACCCAGTGTCTTTGATCAGCACTCAGGAAATTTCATTAGAGCGGAGATGGGAGGATAAGAGACCACAGAAAGCTTCAGTGAATGGGGAGAGAGGAAGAGAGGAAGATGAAAGAAAAGATAAAGAAGAAAACGGTGGAACCGAGGGACAAAGACGGCGATAGTGGCATCTCACTTTTCTCCACAAGACAAAAGGAGAGTGAGAAAGGAAGAGGAAGCAAACTGTGACTGTCAGGAGAGAAATCAGAACCTTAAAAAGAACGAGTTTTTTTTTTAAATTCACTTTTTTAATGCTACTTTCACGCTGAATTCACATGCATCAAATATTGGCATATTTGCAGGGGTCCTCAGCTTATAACGACAACCTCACGTCGCCAAAATCCCTACATAAATAAATTAATATAAATTAAGTCTTGATCCCACATTCGGACGAGAAGAAGAAGATCACATTAGCAGTGAGATGCTATATTTTTTTTAACCTTTTTTGCCCTTAATTATGGCTCCCAGGCATAAGTCAGAGTCTTCTGATGACATTGCTTTTCACAGTAAACTGTAGAGCACAATACAGAATTCAATAGCACACTTTCCACGTGGTCTTTGTTGCTGTTCCATTTCCTACATATGTTACGATATGTGAAATGCAATTGTGGGCACGTTCTGAATTTTCTCATAAACAAAATCAACATTTAACGCATCATTGGATTCTTTCACTGTAGTGAAAGTGGCAGAGACAAAAAAAATGGTTAATAACAAATGTGTCCAAGTTCTGTCGCGGCGGTTCTCCAGCTTGGAAAGAGATCAGAAAGAAAGGCAGCCATTGGAATCCAGTTAAAGATCATCAGAGATCATGGAGGCAGTTAAAGAACAATGGATTTGTTTCAGTCGAAGCCCGATCGACTTGTTTGCACTTGTTATGTATGTAACTGCTTTAAGGATAAAAATAGCTCATCTATGGAGCTCTTTTTAGCAGAAGACGTCTTCTGCCTGTCGTCTACCGTTTCAAAGATGCCTTTTCATTCGTCATTGTGAAACACACATTGGACGAGAAAGGAAGGGAAGTTGTTTGGTGCTGTTCGGGGGCAAACAAATTAAAATAATTGGGGTAAAAATGACAGGGTAGAATACAAACCCCAAGCATGTTGTGTAAAAATGGTGCCCAGAGCCAGATATGTGTTAAAATGATTCCTGAATCACATCCAGCTGCTGAGAAACAACACAGCGACAGCGTCTAAAGAGACGGGAGAGAGTGGAGGGAGACGGGCGGGAGCAAGGGACCTTTAACCTTATCAATCATGTAGAACAGAGGAAGGAGAGAAGAGGAGGCGACAGGGGAGAGACACACACGGCATCTCCTTAACCTTATCAATTACAGACCAAAGAGGAGGAAGGGGAGATAAAGACCGGGAGCCGGCATCTGTTTACCTTATCGATCATGTCGGGCCGGTTAGTGGCAGCCAATACTGTGACGTCTCGGAGCTGCTCAATGCCGTCCATCTCTGTCAGGAGCTGAGCCAGGACACGGTCTCCTACACCACCAGAGCCAGAGGAGCTGAGGAGGTGCAGAGAGACAGAGGATCAGGATGGATGAAGGAAAAGTAAATTAGATTGATATGTAGAGTGGTTTTCCATGAAAAGGATGCAGTATTTAAGTGGGCAAAAGGGAAATTATTCATACAGTGAAATTATAAATTACAGATTAGTAACAGACACGGTACAGGAAGGGCAAATGATCCAGAGGAGGGAAGGTGGGAAAAACCACAGAGATCATGGAAACAGAATCCACAGTGAGTGATGAAAATGAGTAAATTGAAAATCTCCACATTCATCTCAAAAAAGTACTATAAGACACTAAAGGAAATGTCCTGTCCTCTAGCCACCTTGAGGGAATGTTGAACAGTTTCAGTGATTCCTTGTTGGCAGAGCCTTTCAACAGACGGAGCTGCAGAGGAAAAAGAACCCCCGGAAAACAGTTTAAAGTAGAAAAGTGTTTCACTATTGGATAATGAAAGATATCAGAAACCAGGCTGGATACAAAGTCATCAAGTGAGCTGAAATCCACATGCGATGGAAATGTCATTGTTCACTTTTGACCTGACAGTATTTATGGATAGCATACTAACAACTGAGGTTAGTCCTTAAAATTTCCCATCATGCTCCATGTAAGACAATACACTGGAACTGAGCGTGTCATCTGATGTGCAATAAAACCATAAAACTGAGGAACCTATTTAAGACTAAATGAAACCACAGTATGGAGTAAGAATGGAGTCTGCAGACCAACAATATACACACATTTTCCATATGTTTGAACACATATTTACCTTAGGAAATGTTTGTTCCTGCTACTTTAACTAGTTATTAGTTATTTTTTATATATTATTTTTATATTGTATGTATTAGTATCTGTAATGGGCCGAGCAGCAGCTGCAACAAACCCAGCAGAATGAAAAGGTGTAAAGTGTTCTCAGACGACAGAGCTCAGTGTGGCTGTGGACCCACAGATATTATTTTATGGAGTCCAGTGACATCAGGAAACATGTCATATTAAATAACAGCTGTGTCTTTGAGAAACAAATCACTTTGTCAGACACGGTATTAAAGGTGGTTATTTTCCATCACTGGGAGCGCACAGACACACACACGCACAAACACACACACACACACACTGTTGACAGGGCCAGCGGAAGTGCCAGACGACATTAGCAGAGACAAGGCCGCAGAGCAACACAAAGGAGCTCTGTCAGTGAGATATGAAGGGGAGGGGAGGTGAAGGGGGAGCAGGCAGGGGTAAAGAAGGGAGAGGGAGAGAAAGTTTGGGTGAGGAGAGACAGTGGAGTGACATGGATGAAGGGTAAGGGGAGAATTGATAGATGAGTTGTTTTTTTTTTACTCCCGCGTCTAATGTGAGTTTTCTGATATATGATATATAATTCTCTTTAATGAATTCCTACTGTATAAAAGTGACTGCGGACTGAAAATGTACTTTTTAGAAAGAGAAATTCAGCTTAACTTAAAAAATCTATTTCTATTCTGTTTATATTCTTCCTCTTTGTCTCTTTGTGTTTTGAGCAGCCTTTTTGATGAGTTAAACCTCCATCACTCATCAGAAAAACTTCTCGAATCTGACGCTTTTGTTTGGATCCGTCCAGACCACACCCCTCACCCTTCTGCCCTGCCTGAAGTCTTTCTGTCTTCTCCATTTCATTCCACCCATTTGGACTCAGTGCAGGTCGACTGACAGATTTACAGGTGCTTCTCATCTCTCGCCTACAGGGGAGTTTTTGGGTGTGGGGAGGAGTCATGAGGTGGGGGGAGGTTTGGGAGGGAGAGGAGAGGGGTGGCTTCCACGAACAGCACATGCCGCTGCCGAGGCTGTCTGGTTGTGTCAACAGTTTTGAATTCTTGCCAGTGTGAGCATAAGCCACTCCATTAATTAAAAACAACAGGAAGTGAGGACCAATAAATATTCTCAACAGACCATCACTTAAGTGCATTCTCTGAAAATGCCAAGTGGCTGCCAGGCACGCATCCACGTGATCCAGTCTGGGTGGAGCAGCATCTGCAGTGCATTCACAAAAGTGAGCACAAGGAGATAAGGAGGAGGAGGAAATGCTAGTTTAGAAGAAGTTGAACTTCATTCTTACATGTTTAACACTCTGTCCATCACTGGATATGTACTGTCTTTTACATTTTTTGGCACTTTAAATTTTGCACTTGGAATTTATAAAAAAATAGCAATACATAGATAATATTTTTGGGGCATATTAAACAGGTTGCCCTAAGACACTGCACCTCAAACAGGGTGTGGCAGTAAAAGTAAAGGCCTGGTAGTAATGACCCATCGGCCTTTCTATGCTCCTCTCTTCAACTTTTAATGACATCGACTGGTTTACCAGGAAGCAGGCTGCATATTTGGCCTTCCCCATCTGCTGTGGAAGGGCACAATGCAGTGTTT
Organism: Cynoglossus semilaevis; assembly: GCF_000523025.1. Classification (NCBI taxonomy): domain Eukaryota; kingdom Metazoa; phylum Chordata; class Actinopteri; order Pleuronectiformes; family Cynoglossidae; genus Cynoglossus; species Cynoglossus semilaevis. Next base: position 6,146,203 of record NC_024321.1, read on the forward strand.
GTGTGACTGTGATCTGTGTCCTCTGTCCACCCCCCCCCCCCCCCCCCCCCCCCCCCCCTTCTTCCTTCAAGCCACAGATGTTCCCAGTGTCATCCCACTAAAGCGCCTGCAGACAAGACTGTGTTCTGTGTTCTCCAGCAGTGAAAGGGCCGCAAACATCCGAGAGGACACCATGGGAACAGAGTGGCCAGCTTTGATAGTGCAGTCACGCAGATTTTTTTTTTTTTGATGGGGTTGGGAAATGTTTGTTCCATCCATTCATAAATGAATCTTTGTGAGAACTGCAGGTCTAGTGAATGGAAAATGGATGCAGACCACAGCGGTGACTGTGCATTTGTCATCGGCGGACAATGAGTGACCACAGAGCTCAAAATAGTAAACACTGGACAGTAGCAGTGGTGAACAAATTCCCAAGGAAATGTGTGGGAGGAAATGCATGTTTATGGTGTGGGAAGGAACTGTGTTCGTCATTATTCCTGCCATCCTTTAGCATCTTTCCATTCTGAACCCAGGAGGTTTTTTCCACTGCCTGCAGCCAAACAAAGAGCACGCATGTACCGTTCAGTACGTACCTTCCTCTTTCACTGGCCAGAGCGTCGATCTCGTCAAAGAAGACGATGGAGGGAGAGACGGCCCTCGCCTTCCGAAACACCTGCGGCCACCGTCAGACACAACAGAGGAAAAGGAAAACAGGATAAATCTACAACTCAGCCGATGAATCATTTGAAAGTCACAATTGGGCTCAAACACACGCAGGAAACAGCCTGCGTTGATGTCACGCGTCACATCCGTTCTTTATATAAACGCCTGAAAATAGCCAGAGCAACACAATTTTATCTCCTCAGTTTGGTCACGAGGAAAGAACGTCAGCTTATGCAACGATCTGTTGACGTCAAAAGGCATTTGACTCACGTCTGCCACACGTGTGACAACAATAATCGTGATGGTATAATGAAAGGTACCCACCTCTCTCACAGCTCGTTCTGACTCTCCAACGTACTTGCTCAATAATTCTGGACCCTGGAAATAAAAAAAAAGAGACAACGAGAAATTTAATGATTTATCAAAATCTGTTGGTTTTTTTGCCAAGGCAAATAGGTTTCAAATGCTTATTGATCATGCTGGTTTAGGTCACATGACTCTGGGGTCACATTGGTCTTATTAAGGGGTGAAAATATATTTTATTAAAAACATGTCTATGTTAGACCTTCAGAACTGATAGTAGAGAAGTGTTTTTGTGAAATTGTTAAACAGAGTTTTAAAAATGTAATTAGAACCCAAATGTAATACCATAACATTGATGGTTTAGAAGGGAACGTGAGCAAACTCAGTCCTCCAGTGTTGATATTCAACAACAAAGTATGTTACCAGCAACAAACTGGGAAAGTGTAATGTTTGGTTTAATTATGAATTACTGTTGGTGAGACAAACAAAACAGTAGCTGCAGGATCTCAGAAGAGGATGTTTGTGGTTCAGTGTTTCGTGGCGTCTGATTTCCTGCATTGATAAATAATCAGCAACAACATCAGGTCTCATCTTGAGTCTAATCATGTTTTGCTTTTGTGGAATATAACCTGCGGCACTGGACTGGAAAATGGTTTTAACGGAGAAATAACAAAGTCTTCATAAAGAAAGACCTTTTACTGCGGCTCTTTGGTATCATTTAAAAAAAACAAAACAACAACCACAGGGTGGTAATGGTGATATTACAGTCCTAAGATCGTGGGCGTGATCCTGTTTGTGTTTATACTCCGCTGTACTCTTTGTTTTGTGTAAAATCTTTAGTCGACCAGAAACATGGAAACCAATCCTACTGCGTCTCACAACAACTGAATGGCATTCAAAATACACCGACTTCCACTGTTGAGACAGTGTAATTACTTCATATTTCCACAGTGGAAAATCTAATCGCTGGTCTGTTCTCCACATATTTCCCTAAAAAGCAGATTTTCACTGTAGAAACGTGTTTCTTTACAACATCGCAGAAATACTCTGCATGAAGACACCAGGCTTGTTTTCAGTACTCAGGTGGCAGGACAACAGAGTGGTCAGAGAAATGAAACAACAAACAAACACACCTTCCTGAAGCTTTGGAGAACTACTCCACTCCTGCTAACAGCTAGCTCTCTAGCTAATGAATGGTACTTAATTTAACACATTCATTTTTAATCACTTCTTTCATGTTTGTCTGCAGCTGTTTCCAAATCTGTATAGTTTTATTTCATGTCACTGCAGTCAAATATTAAAGACCATTATAAACTGTTCAAATATATAAAAAAAGAATGAACAGAATCAAAACAGTCCTAGTTTCATCATCCAGGAAAACCATCAGTTCTGAAGTCAGCAACAGTGTTTCATGCAGACTCCATTCACTAACTTTACTTTAAAAGGCCTACACAGACCAGTTGCCTTTTACCTGTTGGGTTTCAGGTTTGAATCCGGCCTTTGTCACTGTTGCCCTTAGGCACTGCAGGAAATCAGTAGTATATAGTCTTACAGACAAGAGAAACACAGTACAGGTCCAGACCATTAACCGCTCTAACTACGTGCACTGCCTCCTGTGCTAACTGACTTTATTTTACTTGTATATTTGACTTTATTTTGTCACTAAATCTTCTGTGACCTTTTTACTCTCCTTCACATCTCATCATCCTTCTTCAATCCCTCACTCACTCGCAGATAAACAACCCCTCAAACCTCAGAAGAACTTCCTCCTCAGCAATCCACCCTTTCAACACCCCGGAGCTGACGGAGGAGAAGACACTTAACTGCCAGCCCTTTTGTCTCCTGCTGTAAGTGTGTGGAGTTTGATTCATTAATCCCAGGTTCCTCTCTCTGAGACAGAGACAGTCAAAGGCTGGACATGGTGGGTTTATGGACACGAGTGTGTCTCAGTGGGAGGAAGGTCAAATTGACTGGATGGAAATAGACATTTTTCACACAGAGAAAAACATCAGAGCTTTAAAGTACCACATTTAAACGTGGATACAATTTCTACTGGAATAACCTGGTGAACGTCTGTTACTGCAGATGGTGGACAGAGTGTGGCCTTCATCACAGAGATGACGATGTTGAATCTATTCATGGAGAGGACTCGTCCTCATTACTGTACTTCAAAGCTACACTTTTGTCTGGACATTATTTAACAAGAACAATTACGTTCAGAGAGATTTGATAAAATAAGAATCCAAGGCCAACAAATACTCCTGTGACTCAAAATGCTCAATGCTCAGAATTGTATTAAATTACTTTTTTAGCTTTTTTTCTTCACCACAAAGTAAAATTAAAATAGTTAAGATAAGTTTTGATGTGTTGTAGGAACAGACAAGATAAAATAATGTGAATAATATATCTATAGATAAAAATAAAAAAATCTCCCTTTGGTTGTAATGGTTTTTCACACAACTGCCCAATAACTAAGTAAAATGAAAAACAAATATTGTTTTAAGAAAAGGCTAAAACGTTTTTGGGGAAAGGTGAAGATAGATAAGTGATAGATAAATGAGCACAAAAAATGTATTAAATTAAATATTGAAGGTTGTTATGAGCTTGGCAAAAGTCAGTGCATCTACAGTTTATGGATCTCGTGCTAATATTAATACCGTTTGGAGCCACATTAATCCCTGCCATAGCATCACTGGAAACATAATTCCATAACTCAAAAGATGTGGAATTAAATAATTAGGGAGAAACAAGACGACAGTCAAGTTAATACGACCCGCTGACGCAGGGAGGAGGAAATATGTGAACAGTGCAGCCTCTAGTAAACAGGATGTCCAAGCTTGTGTAATGTGTCCAAAGAAAACTGTGCAAAACAGATGCATAAATGTGCAAGAGACAGATGTTTCACATGTGTAAACAGGAACAGAGAAGGTGCAGGGAACAAATAATCGCGTCAGATGTTGGTGGAGCAACAGCAGCACAGAGCAGTGATCACATGTACTGGACTGGAGGGAGCCACGATGACATGCTGCAAAGCTTGACGTCAACTCGTCTCTGATCAAAAGTTGTTGATGCCAACAGTGTGAACGCCTCATAGAATTAAACAAAGGAGGCAGAGCTGCAGCAACAGGTGAGTGAGTGAACCTAGTCGGCCTTCAACTCATTTTATACCTGATGAAAGCTTTTTATTGTAAGTGAGGATGATGATGATGATGATAGTGAAGCAGAAACTGGAAAAAAAGCCTGGACTGAGAAGAGATTTTGAACAATTTTATGGCCCGTACTGTGGAAGTAAAATGAAAGTCTGCGATTATTCCACCACAGATGAAGAGGTCAGTGACTATTTGAAAAATACTATAATTTCCCAGAGTGATGTATTTATCTGGATTTTACCTACTCTTCATTATATCTGTTCATACATGCTGAACAGACACAGAGATCTGTCGAATTTACAAAAAGAAGTTTGAAACTATTTCAAGAAAAACCTGAGCTTCTTTGTCTGTGATGACATCACGGTGAAAAATGACAAACCAGTCAATGTCTCAGAGCGTGATCCCAGCAGCAGCTGATGTCCTCGTGTCTACGGCTGAGTGCTTCTGTCGAAGCCTTTCAGTCTCACACGCTGACTGCCTTTCACAATATTCACTTCATCAACAATTCAACGAGATGATCAATCAATCTCTGTCCACCGGCCATTGATGGAGGAGGGCGGAGGGCAGGCGGAGAGGATGCAGTGATGAATGAGAAGATACAAAACACAGGGTCATAGGTCAGACAAAGAAGCTCTCTGCAGAGGAAGTAGAGCAGCCAGACCGCCTGCGGGTCATCAAGGAAACATACTTGTGTCCAGCCGAGTATCCAAGGAGTTACTCAGATAAAAAAAGAACTGTGCTGAGAAGAGAGAGCTTCCAATATCACCTCCTTAGAGCATTTACCCAGAACAGCTTGGATTAAAAAAAGTGTATAGCCTTCCTATTTTATAACTCTCAGACAGAGACTCACCTTGATAGCCAGAAAGTTGAGCCCACTTTCATTGGCCAGAGCCTTTGCTATCATGGTCTTGGAGCAGCCGGGGGGTCCATACAGCAGGACCCCTTTAGGTGGTTGGATGCCCAGTCGAGTAAAGGCCTCAGGATGCCTCAGTGGCCACTCAACGGCCTGCTTCAGCTTCAGCTTCACCTCTTCCATCCCACCTACGTCTGA
>NC_024321.1:6151386-6160889 GCF_000523025.1 Cynoglossus semilaevis
ATGTATTTTAGATATTATATTTTAGTTTAAAAATATTATTTTGCACATAAGCTTAATTACTAAACACCCTGTCAAGAGCTGTTCAGATCAGTGAATTCCATCTGTAGTATTCTGGATGATGACCAGGTTCCTTTTAAATTCCATCTAAATGTTCAATCAGTTTAAGCAAAAGAAAATAATCTGATGGAACTACATCCATACCTGTATTTGCCATGTGTTTTATTGTGGTAAAAAAAACAAAAACAAAAACTAAATATCAGCGGCAAATCAAAAAGAAAACCTGGTTTTGTACTAGCATAGCCTCGAGTGTAAATTAAACATTTTTCCTTTCTTTAACTTTAGCTTTATTTGGGGTGAAAATGTAGGTAAGAATTGTAGAATATACTTTACATTGACATACAATTTTAAAAATTTCTGCTTAGAGATACTTAATACCCTGGACTTCTTATTTAAATGTTTTATTTTCTACCATTACCTTTTGAGATACAAAGTTATCATGAATGTCCTTAGAAAGAGAAAAAATGCTGAAATTCCTCAGGGCAACATACACAGACATGAGGACAACCTGTGGACTAACACCAGGGTAAACCAGGACACAGACTGGAGGAAAGTCTTGCTGCTTGTTTAGACATGTTCGGTAAATTTAACCTTTTTTTTTTTTATCGATCACAAAATTCACAAAAGCAGAACTGAGGAAAGCTCAGAGTCAAAACAGTGAATTATGCAGCTCCACGTTCAGTCAGACACGACCGTGTAATCCAGCTAAAATGAATCCTGCAGTTGATAAGAGTGGACATGTCCAAGTTCTACTGAGTGATCGCCAGTGACCTGATACGGAACTCTTTAGAAGTTCCTCACATGAACTGGACACTTTGGAAGCTATAACAGCGAAAGACATCGCCAACGATAAAACGCAACCGACCAAACAAGCTCTGATTACGATGGCATTCTCTTGTAACGCTGCCATTTCAACTCTGTGGCTGCCCCTGAAATGTGCACAGAACGAGAAGTTCTTCCAGACTGATTACAAGGGTCAGAGGGAGAGAAGAACAAGGAAATGAAATTGAAAAAAAATATCTATCTGGGATGTTGTGAAGTAATTGGTGGAATGAGGGAGGAAGGAAGAAAACCACAGGAGATAAAGCAGATCCTAAATCTCTCTCCCTCATCATACTAGTATCCTTCTTCATCTCTATATACTTAATTTCCTTTCTCCTCTTCCTTCTCCTCCTCCTCCTCTTCTGCAGCTATGACGCATTAATCTCTCTTCGCACGTTATCTTTATCTTTTTCTTCAATACACTTAAATATTTGCTCTTTCCTTGTCCCTATCTCTGTTCCTTTTCCGTCTTATCTCTCTCCACTGTAGTACTTCCTCCCACACTTGGCTTTATCTCTGTGATTACGTTCACATGCACACACGAAACCAGGTTAGTGTGCAAAAAGCATGCAGTGTATGCAGAGCTGTAGTCTTATTCTGACTGCGTACAACGTGCATTCATCAGACATTTCTCCACTTTGTCCTTTTTGGTTAATAGAAGGAGAAAACTGAGCAAAACTGCCCCAAGTGACAGAATATGCGTTACAATCTTGGAGCAAATCAACTCAGATCTGATATTAAATTAAGCTGCAGGGCAATAAATAATATCTTTTTAAGCTTCCCGTAGAGACACGGGATATCCTGACTGAGGCTCATGACTGTTGTGCAATTATGATAACAGTCCAAACAACACGTCTAAGGTGAGCTTTTTATATAACTGCGTCCCAAACTTTCTCTACTGTCTATCAATAACCACAAGAATAATTGCTGGATTTAATCACAGGCCATCGGCAGCTTCAAAAGGATTGTTATACAACATGTCCAAACTATGGCTCGAGGACCATCTTTTGAACATCTAAGTTATTGAATTAAATCATAATCATAATTATTTTTGGCATTTGAGTAGCTTTAGTGTTCAGGGGACAAAACGATTGTCACTTTCTTGTTCTTTTTATATATGGGCTAATCTTTAGCAATTTTGGTAGAACACTTTCTAAGCCAATGGAGTGTAAAACTGGTTTTCATATTTAAGTTGTCTTTAGGTCTGTGCTCTTAGATCTTAACAGTGAAGTAGGTCATACACTTTTTAATATTGTAATTTGCTTAAAAACTTTTTCCATGACAATTTTTTGCTAACCCATAGCTACTTTTGGTGATTTGGTTATAAAGTCTGGTTATTTTTTCACTATTCTATTTTTTATTTAGTTCGGCACATTCTACATTTTAGTTTTATTTTCAGTACATTTGGCAAATTTGACTAACAATTAACTATCTCAGTTGGTTTTCATTTTATTTTTATATTTAGTCAACTTTGAGCCCATTATTGACTTGATTATGTTTATGGTTAATGATTTTGAAAAACTATCACATCTGTCTTATCCATTTTCCAGCACATGGCCCAGTTATATTTTCCACACATCAAACTATCAATAAATGACAAAAATAAAAAATATCACTGAAGAGCTTCCTTAAAAACAGGGGGAGTTCTAATGATGAAGCAGCAGAAAGCTCCAAAACCGCTACCAAAAAGAGAGAAAAACAAAATACCAAGAGTGCTAAAATTAAAGTGCCTACTGTAAAAACTGAATTATTTTTATTATTCTTGTTATAGTTACATTATACGTGATGCACTTTATTGTGTTTTGTTTTGCGTGTGACCTCGCTCACACCCACAACCCAGCTGCTGGTCTGTGGAAAAACTGTCTTGCATGAAACCAATCGGTGGTGGAGACCACTGTTCTGATTTACAGCAGTGAGTTATTTAGTGAAGACTTTAACTAAAAATAAGTGACTGAGCAAAGGCTGTTGATAAATCAGTGAGTGTTTATCTGTTTTTTAAAGTATTCCTTTGGCGCACAGTAAACTAAAGAAAAGAAGATGGCTAATAATGGTACAGTAGGACGCTGATGGGTGTGGGTGTGAACACACAGAGACAGGACGCTGGACAAACTTCTATCATTAGGTGGTCTATAATGTTATAGACCTGAGTCACAGACCAGGTTTGAACGGAGAATAAAGACTCCTCTTAGTTGACGTCTATTCTAAAACAGAGCCCCCAGCTGCCCCCGAGTCCACAGACAACATCCTCCAACCTGTCAATCATATGAACACAAATCAATCACAAGACTGTGTGCATCACAAAGGCACCGCTTCCCTTGTTTTTGATCTTTGTTTGAGCCTCCATAGACTCAAACGGAGTCATTGTGAGAAATAACAATACAAAGAAACATTAATTGACGGGTTGCTTTTGTCCTGAATGGAGTATCTGCGGAATTAGAAGGCACCGTTTTGACTCACACCTCTCCTAGCTGTGTTCCTTCCCTTTTTCCTCTCTCCCTCCACTCGTCCCTTTCTTTCTTTTTTTTTTTTTCCGTACAAGACCTACTTATTATCTTTTACTGTTGTTTTCTGAACTTTACAAGGGGCCTCTCAGGCTCTGGGCCTTTGATGGGGTTGAAAGGAGGGTGCAGGGGACTTCTCAAACAAGAAAAAAATAAGAGGGGTTTAAAGGGAGGAATAAATGCTCTTGTTATGTCGCTGCCAAATGAAATTATTAAAGCCAGACAGCAGCAGATGGAAGATGAGGAACATCTTGTCACTAAACAAGCAGAGGGATTAAAAGTGGACTTTTTTTCATGTAAATAAAACGTAAATGGAGAGGAAAGACATAATCTGTGAAACTGGGATCTCAAGGTTTTCGTGATCTGAGAATGTTTCCGAGGAACTGGAGGCGTGTATTCATCCGGCACCACTGGAAGTTTCTTATATAAAATGGATTAGAAACAAATGTTTGCACTCATGTGGATATAATCAACTCCATGGCTCTGCGGCTGCTCTTTCAGCTGAGCAACGCTAGAGGATAAAAAAAAATAAAAATCCAAACTTAAACTCGCCGCTGTGTCTTTTTTCCAGCATGCGGTCGCAGAACTTGACGTCTGGGTGAGCTAAGAGCTTAGAGTTACAGAAAGTAAAGGGCGAAGAGGAATCAGAACAACGTTTCTTCCTCTTCTCTCCTTCTTTTCTACTTTTTTTTTTTTTTTTTTTGGGTTGCTGGCAGAAACCGTCAGCTTCCCAATCTGCTTTCAATTACCGGCAGAGGATGATGTTAGCCCTCTTCCTGTCCATTATGTCTCACACATGCAAACTCCAAAACATCCTGCAGTCTCACCACTGTCTTCTCATCCCTCCTCATTTATTTACTCCCTCTCTTCCAGCCTCCATTTACTCAGAGCTGAGTGATTCATTGCTGGAGAATAGCATGACCAAGGATAAGGGGGTCACTTCCATTCTTCCCACTTTTAAAAGTGGGTGATTCACTGGTCACTGGGATTTTTTTAAGTGCATTGGCAGAAAAATAAACAGACCCTAATGGCTGTTAGTGAGCTTTTATTTTCTTTTTGTGCTAAAAAGTGACAACACTGTTTAGATTATGACTGTGTTTGGACACTTTAATCTGAAAAAAAAACCCAAAACTTTGTGTTATATAAACCAGTAAACTTCCTCCAGGCCATTCAAAGTTTGAGACACAGCTAATGCTGATTACAAACATAGGATCCAATAAAGCTGGTGTCATTAAATATAATGCTATAAAGCAGGCAGGCATGTGAAGGGAGGGTCTGTTCAGTCCATGTGGCTCCTAATGACATTTTTTTTCTTTTTCTTTTTGAGAGTATTGTCTTGTTTGTTCCAAAGCTGGAGACGTCTTCTGCAGAAAGGCCACTTGATTTAGTGAGACGTCCGTGCAGTGGTCACTTGTGGTTCAGAACACCGCAGCAAAGAGTCCTCTGAACGGGCCTCATGTAAAACAAATCAAATCTTCATTTCTTTACATGGTCTTCTCATTAAACCGGGATGTTTTATTACAGGCTGCAGCCTTATATCACCGTCAGGCCTCTGAGGGTCGTCACATCAGGGCTCTCATCTAGCTCCAGAACAAACCAGTGTTTTTTGGCAACTCAACTGTAAACCTCGCTTTTTTTGGGGGTTTTTTGGATGCTGATTCTGCAGCGTTTATTGAAAGAATTTCTGTGACATGTGAACTTATTTTGCAGATAAAATCTGCTGCAGAACATATCTGGAGACTGTTTCGAGGGATCATCAACTAGTTTAAAAGGTCAGAATCCTTATCAGGTCTGGACCGGAGGAAAAATTAATGAAATGTATTTACTCTGACATTTGCCTGGCGTCAAAAAGTCTCTGTCCCGGAGACAAGAGCTCTGTGATGGCAGTGAATTTTGCCGTGTGGAACAGTGCTGATTGCTGATTGAATTTGCATGTTCATTCATGGGCACGGCTTCAATGAAGTAATAGGTACCGACCAAACACTCAGCACTCTTCATTATTACAGCTACAAAAGGCAGCGTTTTGTGATGTTTGCTCGAATCAGAAACAGCGGACAAATGAAAGCAGAGGTGAAGCAGGTTAAGGGTCATGACGAGGTGATCGTACCTTAGGAACATCTATGGCCACTTCCCTCATGGCACTGGGCTTCACCACAGACATGGCCCACTGAAGGTCCTGCAGTGTGACAGTTACAGTTCCCATCAGCTGCTGGTCTGATGGTCTGTTAGCAGCTCCCAGCGCTCGCCTCAGAGCATGCAAACCTGCAGGGAGAAGTCTGTGGTTAAAGTCTGGCTTTAATTCTGTACAACAAAGTGCAGCTGTTTGTATGCTATTATTAGCTATCTTTATAGTTAACGTTTTTACAAATTTGTTGTTAAATCTTATGCATTTCTTGGTGAATTCCAGGGCTACAAGCGACGATGACATTCAACCAAAAAATTTCTCATTATTCAAATGTTAGCAGCAGATTTAATTATAGTTGCCGGGAATATCTTTTGTTGTAAAAGTAGACCGTGGATTTTTACGAAGTTCATAAAGCCCCAGACTTCACGTGGACCACAAAGGATGTTGATGCACAAATGCCATCGAGAGTGAATAACAGAGAAAACATAAGACCATAATTGAAGGCATAAAACAGGGATGTGAAAGCAGTTTTTGTTTTCCTAAGGAAGCATCACTGGTGTCATTGAGGCTTGAGGCTTCTTTAATCCAAACCCACATGCACTCAGCCCAACTCTGCACAAGCCAACATTCACGCCGCTACACGCCGGGATGATACACACCTTACAAACGCAAATCTCAAAATGAACGCTAATTCCTTTTTTGACGGAGGAAATAATTGGCGCTGCATTATTGGATAGACAGGAGAGTGGGCCAAAAGGAAGGGAAGTATAATTGAAGTGCTTAGTTTTTGAATAGACAGTTACAGAGACCGGTGTGTTTCACCAAAGAGGAGTCAGCAAAACAAACAGTGATGTGTCAGTGACAGGAAAGAGCCTTTGTTGTGGAGTGAATTGACCGAAGGAAATAAATTCTGGGCACAGGCTGACGGGCTGAGGTGATGACTGAGCAGTGACACAGTACTAACTGAGCACTGTAAATTAAATGTAAAGTACTTTCGAAAATGAACACTGCAAAAAAATAGCCCAAAACGTTGGGACTGCAGGAAGGCCAGTCACAGGCACATGTACTGTGTGTACAAAGCTGGTCTGGTCTTTACTGTATATTTCCTGTTAAAAACCTATGATTGTGTCATCTTATCAGGGACCAACGTCTCTCCAAAATACCAATGTAAGCTGGTTCTTTTGCACTGATCCCTCATCTTACAGCTATTGTTGCAACCTCGCACCATTGCAGACACTGGCGCCTGAACTGGAAACATTCTGATTGGTCTGAAACATTTGCATCAAGGCCAACTGGAAGGGTTTGGTTTATTGAAGACAAGTCACCTCTCATCCAAGAGGCTTTCTTAGTTCATGTCTTTAACAAATCTAACCAGTCCAGTTGGCCTTGAAGTAACTGCTTCAGCAATGGTGATGTTGCTGACTGAGAACTTACACAGACATTCTGATTGGTCTTTTTTATCTTTGGCAGGAAGAATCCAATTTTACCGCTAACTGTGCGCAGGTGAGCAGAACCTCGGAGAACTCAAGTAGTTTTCCAAATAATGTGGTTTTAGGGTGGTTTCCACCTTAATGTGATGAGATGTCTCCTGACTCACGGAATCTCTCACAGTTATTAACTAAAAGTGTTTGCAATCCTGGGCTAAAAGAGTGTTTCTCTGCAATGTTCTCTCCTGAAGTTTGGGGAAAAGTGTTTAGCCCAGACCTACACTAGTGTTCAAAGGACAGACTTTTGGCGTCCAGCTGAGGAGCTTTAACCCCTACCCTAAGGTTGACAGGTCTTCTGTTGGAGAGTTCCATGCTTAATGTGGTCAATGATTAGAAGTTACAAATCCAGCCCACAACGCAGGTTGCGTAAGAGAACATTATAAATGTGTGTGTATACATATATGACAGGGACACACACAGGACTGAACCTAAGACTTCATCTACTGAGCTAAGGGGGGGTTGGGGGGGGGGGGTTACTCAGAGACAGCACAGACAAGACTTGAGGGTTTGGGTTAGTAAGGGCTAAAGGGGAACAGAGGTGGTCCAGGGCCTGGGGCCAGGGAGCAGAGGAGAGGGGATAGGATTTACGATCAGACAAGACTACATCCTGTTTATATTTTCTCTTCATCTGACTGAGTAAGTGATGGTCGGGCAGAGAGATGAGAGGGACACACTGAGTCCAAGCACATGTGTCCCGGGTCACTGTGTTCCACTTGCACATAATGACGTCTCCCTGCAGCTCTTCCACTCTTATTCTCGTTCTCCAAATCCCCAGAGTTCTAAACATCCCATCATTCTACCTGGCTGCAGCTTCAACTCCTCATCTGCATTAATGCTTCAGAGCCGGTGCTGCTCAGACTGCAGAAAAACATCTGGTCTGAGTGGAAGGGTAGGGGCTAGCAAAGGCCAGGATGTGGAAGGAAGCAGGACCTCGGAGGGAGATGAGGAACAGCAGAAGCCACAACACCATATGCACTAACTAACCCCAAACCGACAGCTGCCTGCCCTGTGAAGGTGTAGGACCCCGAAGGCCTCACTGCTGAGGACGTGTGAGAGAAGAGGAAGGGAAATCTGTGAAAATGCTTTACTGGAAACCTCAACCTGTGGCTCAAAACGTGTGCACGAAAATGAGCAAAACAGGTTTGAATATATACTACAGTTGTGTTCAAATTCTGGACCCCGGGACCAAATGTGGTACTTGCACAGGTTTTCTGTAGACACGTAAAAGGTGTCATAAGGACTTTTTTTTTTTCTTCAGGAGTTTAGGTAGGTGTGATAGCCGCTACACTGCAGAACCACACAGTTGACAAAACACCATACAATTCAGAATCAATGAGTGATTAAAAAAAGAAATCTGTCTGGATAAACCACTCATTTTGCCTTCATTAAGAAAACGATTGCCCAACACAAATGTCTTGAACACAGATAAAAAAAGTCTACAGCAGAACTCCAGCCTGAACACCTGGGCAGCAAAAAAAAAAAAAAAAACTCAACTCACAACGTGAATGTAACAATTTGCCTGAGGGATTTTCTTCCCCCGAGTCTGCACTGCTTTGGCTGACTCCAAGCTCATATTTGGTTTAGTTATGAAAACATCCGATGGGAAGGGAGTTGAGAAAAAAAAGAAGGCAACACAACACAATTTAATCTGAACCTTATGTGGACTCATTCTCCTCTCTCTCTCTGCTGCACTTTGTTCCATGATGCTTCAAATTCACCAGAGATCGAGTGGGAATTTGGGGAAAAGGAGGCCCCCCTAAATTCACAAGAATGCACATTTGCAAAACATCACAATACGTATGGAGAAAAGGGAAAACTAATTTCACAGAGCTGTAGGGTGAACAGGGGTCTGGGGGCGGGGGGTTGTTTTGCGGTATTTTAGAACACGGATGGTCTCAATTAAAAACACAGGGCATTAAAACAGACCCTTCCTGCAAATCAAGGCCTTGTCTCTAGGGGTCACTGACAACCTGGTCTTCATTCCTAAAAAGTAAGACGAACACTAATTTTCTAACATTATACTCAAAGACGCTGCAACCAGTGATGACAACACAGAACCAGGAGTTCCTGCACACGTGTGGACGGTGCTGAATGTCAACGTTGAATCTGTTGATCATCATATGATTCCAACCTCGGCTGAAGGATAACATACAGTATGTGTTCTACACTGTTTGCACAGTTTGATTATAGAATAAACAAAGATATTGGTGATGAACAGAAGGGTTGAAAACTGCTAAAACTCTGAACAAAAAATCCAGTTAAAATATGTCACTGCTGCTGATAGCTTTTTATTAGCGCAACCCAAATGCTGGTAAAAAGGTATAATAATGGCTACAAGTTTGCATAATAGTGTGAAAGTAGATCATAAAAAACATAAAGGGATCACTACAAGCCAGCTACGCTATATTTAGCAAAAAAAGTGCTAAATAACTTAAAATAAAAAAATAAACAATTACTTGAACACAGTTGATAAAACCTCAAGGGTAAACAAAACAATAGCAACATGCAAAA
>NC_024321.1:6160989-6237705 GCF_000523025.1 Cynoglossus semilaevis
TAAACAAAACAATAGCAACGTGCAAAAAACATAACCAAACATTAGGCTAAAACTCCAAAGCCAACTCTAAATGTTAGCTGAAGAAAGCTAACAAAAGTCCACGTTTTTGTGTGTTGTAACTTAAATAGAAACACACAGTTTGAAAATACACAGAAGTTATTGTACAATTTATTATAACAGGTTCTAGAACATGTTTTCTGTGCATTTGTGTGAGTTCCTGCGCTCATCCGGAAGGTTTGCAATGTGTGAGCACATTCATTCTTGTTCTGTGTGTGTGCGTGTGTATGCACTTTCAGAACACATATCATTCTGCTGTTCCGGCTCCAGGAACAGATGTTGGCTATTGTAAATACAGGTGCACAGGCAGTTCCGGAAGCTGCGACCAGTAATGAAAACGTTCCTGTGGTTTGGTGATGGTGTAATGCACAAGGCATTTCACCATTCATCTGAGGACAGATCGCTGCAGCTCCATTTAAAGAGTACAGTTCTTACTCTCAGACTGGAGCTTTGTGATAAGTGTTGCAGTGAGACTCAACCTCATTCCTTTCTTTTGTTTTCCTCTCACTTTTATTTAAGGTTCATTTGTCATTGCATTCAATCACATGGTACAACAGACTGGAATTAACTTTCAATTGTTAATAAACATTTAGCATTTGCTATGATGTCTATTATCAATCATGCCACCGTCATTTGTTTGTGGATGATACTGTGCTGTTTCTACAGAAAATCATATGTGGTCCTGTATTTATATTTTTAATGTGATCATTTCTATTGAAACACTTTTCTTATAACGAACCAGTTTACCAGAGATAGTATATGTAGTGCTTTCAGTCAACGTTGCCATGTCTGGCAATTATTTAAAAAAATTCCCAAATTCTGTTTTTTTATTTCACATTTAGTTCCTTTCTGAGAAAAAGTAGGGGAAAATCAATTTTCAGTAGGCGACAGAGAGAGATATCTTTTGTGAAGAACATGGAGTTAGTGAGGATCATTGGAATGCTGAGGATGATGGGAGTTCTTGGGAAAGGTCTGAGTAATGTCCCATGACCCGGTCCATCTAAGACAATTCCAATACTGCTGCGTAAAGTGTCCATTGCACAACATAACTATATATAATGCAAATACTGGCTGCAAATAATGGTTCCAAAACATTTACTGCAGCGCCCTCTTTTTGAAGATACGACCCATTTCTCCTTCACTGGGGAACATTCACGGCCTTTGCATTAAAATGCTTTATGTAAAACACTGCAATTCCAACATTTCCAACAATTCGTCGTGCTGAACCCCACACCCCAGTTTGAAAGCCACTACAATAACTGAAGGTGATTTGAATTGAAGGGTGCAATCTTAGTGAAGTGCTGAGTGCTTCAGAGAGGAATGGCCATCTCCAGTCCTTAACAACAAGTGTCTTTCTAGGTAGGGATGAAAAAAAAAAAAGAACTAATGCACTGTATGTCCTCCATTCTAACTGAACCAATCAAATCAACAATTTCAACCTTAAGACCTGAGATCAAAACTAAGTCTCTAACCCTCAAACAGACCAGTTCTGAGACTGGAAAGAAGGAGGACCAACATGCAATCACTTAATAAATTATCCAAGTGGGCCTAACAGAGATAGTACTACAGGAACACGCAAACACACACATGCACAGCTGTCACTAGGCGGACGTAAGAGCACGGGGTTAAGGAGTACAAGCAGCACATTTCCGGATTTTATAAACATGTGTCTCAAATAAACTTCACATGCTGATCCCACCGATTTATGTGGCCTGTCCTGAAGTTCCGAAAGTGTCTTTAAAAGGACAGAGAACTTGGGAAAAGAGCTTTATAAGGTAAAACCGCGGCTGTAAACATCGGCCAACGTCCAGCTCTGTTTGGTCCGTTTGGTTTCACACAGCACCAGTGATGTCAAACAGGCAAGAACACAGCTCATTTCTGAGCAGGTTTGTCGTCCATGTGGAGTAAACTCTCCGACTGCTTCCTGCCTCTGTTGGGTCTAAAGACCAGCCGCTGGGCTTTTCAAGGGGAATTTACATTCCCCCAATCACTTAGCGCATTTACTGAGTAAATAAATTAGGGTAGTTTAGTTCTAGCTGAAAGAAGTGGATGCTGATTATTAAAGCAGAGCCTTTTTTTCAGTCAAAATAAAAGACCAACCAAAGAGCTTTTATCTTACACGGGGCTGATTTGTGTGTTTATTATTCTCCATAATTAATTTTACTGGCTCTTTTTGTTTCAGTAGGCTTCCCCTGTTTAGAGAGACTTGTAAACAGTGTGTCCGGATGTGGCGCGCGTGCACACACACACATACATACACAGAATTAGAAGAGTTTAGACTGTGGAAATGAGTCATCTGCCAGCACCCAGATCAGTTTAACGGCGACAGGATGAACGAGAGACGCCCAGAGACTGCGCGGCTCCGCGAGACCACATGATAGCTCCTGATACCACACAAAACACCTACAGGGATTCATTATGAGACAATGTTTTGTGTTATCTGCGCCGGGCTGAGAACAGGGTCAATGTGACACAGGATCAGAGGAAATCAGCAGCTTAACAAGGCAGAAAAGTGATCCAACTAAAAATACAAAACACTACTCTGCACCAAAACATCCTTAACAGTCTACACATGATACATTCATGTTTGTGGAGTTATCGTTTTAAATTAGCAGGCTAATCCAAAAAGTATCACATTACTGCGAGCTAAAAAGGATTTTAAATGTCCTTTCTTTTGTACAGGTTTGTGTTATTTGTGACAATAATAATTAACATGATCCCATGTGATGATAATTAATTTAAATGTATTAAATTAAATTAAATTAAATTACCCAGTTTGAAAGCCACTACAATAACTGAAGGTGAGTGCTTCAGAGAGGAATGGCCATCTCCAGTCCTTAACAACAAGTGTCTTTCTAGGTAGGGATGAAAAAAAAAAAAGAACTAATGCACTGTATGTCCTCCATTCTAACTGAACCAATCAAATCAACAATTTCAACCTTAAGACCTGAGATCAAAACTAAGTCTCTAACCCTCAAACAGACCAGTTCTGAGACTGGAAAGAAGGAGGACCAACATGCAATCACTTAATAAATTATCCAAGTGGGCCTAACAGAGATAGTACTACAGGAACACGCAAACACACACATGCACAGCTGTCACTAGGCGGACGTAAGAGCACGGGGTTAAGGAGTACAAGCAGCACATTTCCGGATTTTATAAACATGTGTCTCAAATAAACTTCACATGCTGATCCCACCGATTTATGTGGCCTGTCCTGAAGTTCCGAAAGTGTCTTTAAAAGGACAGAGAACTTGGGAAAAGAGCTTTATAAGGTAAAACCGCGGCTGTAAACATCGGCCAACGTCCAGCTCTGTTTGGTCCGTTTGGTTTCACACAGCACCAGCGATGTCAAACAGGCAAGAACACAGCTCATTTCTGAGCAGGTTTGTCGTCCATGTGGAGTAAACTCTCCGACTGCTTCCTGCCTCTGTTGGGTCTAAAGACCAGCCGCTGGGCTTTTCAAGGGGAATTTACATTCCCCCAATCACTTAGCGCATTTACTGAGTAAATAAATTAGGGTAGTTTAGTTCTAGCTGAAAGAAGTGGATGCTGATTATTAAAGCAGAGCCTTTTTTTCAGTCAAAATAAAAGACCAACCAAAGAGCTTTTATCTTACACGGGGCTGATTTGTGTGTTTATTATTCTCCATAATTAATTTTACTGGCTCTTTTTGTTTCAGTAGGCTTCCCCTGTTTAGAGAGACTTGTAAACAGTGTGTCCGGATGTGGCGCGCGTGCACACACACACATACATACACAGAATTAGAAGAGTTTAGACTGTGGAAATGAGTCATCTGCCAGCACCCAGATCAGTTTAACGGCGACAGGATGAACGAGAGACGCCCAGAGACTGCGCGGCTCCGCGAGACCACATGATAGCTCCTGATACCACACAAAACACCTACAGGGATTCATTATGAGACAATGTTTTGTGTTATCTGCGCCGGGCTGAGAACAGGGTCAATGTGACACAGGATCAGAGGAAATCAGCAGCTTAACAAGGCAGAAAAGTGATCCAACTAAAAATACAAAACACTACTCTGCACCAAAACATCCTTAACAGTCTACACATGATACATTCATGTTTGTGGAGTTATCGTTTTAAATTAGCAGGCTAATCCAAAAAGTATCACATTACTGCGAGCTAAAAAGGATTTTAAATGTCCTTTCTTTTGTACAGGTTTGTGTTATTTGTGACAATAATAATTAACATGATCCCATGTGATGATAATTAATTTAAATGTATTAAATTAAATTAAATTAAATTAAATTAAATTAAATTAAATTAAATTAAATTAAATTAAATTAAATTAAATTAAATTAAATTAAATTAAATTAAATTAAATTAAATTAAATTAAATTAAATTAAATTAAATTAAATTAAATTAAATTAAATTAAATTAAATTAAATTAAATTAAATTAAATTAAATTAAATTAAATTAAATTAAATTAAATTAAATTAAATTAAATTAAATTAAATTAAAAAATAACAATGTTTCTACTCACTATAAATGTAATAATTTGTTTACCATATTCCAATGAGGTAGATACAGTATAGGGGAATCTTAGCACAAAAAGTCACACAATAAAAAGCAAACAAAATAAAAGTATAAGTTAGGTTTGTGATTGTTTGTTGTAAATTTCACCACACAGTCGAACAAACCTAAATTTAAAGCAGGCATGTGTTCGATGCAGAGACCAAATCGGATTCAGTATTGTTTTAACCAAGACTGCTGTCATCATTAATTGTCAACATTTCTCCACTAGAGGTCGTCATTCCGGGTTACCACAGTTATTTTTAAGTGATTTTCTAAGACTCATCCATAAGCGGGATGTAAAAAACACCAACACACACTGGTCGCGTGCATCAAAGCGTGTGTGTATGTGCCCTCTCCTCTGCAGATGTGCAGCGGGACATCTAGCTTGCGTGACCCTAATGTGTGACAGAAACATGGATCACAGGTGTCCACCATTTTTTCCCCCAAATTTTCCAGGAAGCGGTGTTTGTAAGAGCCGATGTTCCTGCAGCAGCTCATTGTTACCTGAGGAAACAACTGCAGTTCCCTGACTGGACGTGTTTGTGCTGCTCTGCCTTTTGTTCTTTGCTATAAAGACTCAGGAGGAAAAAACAGTCATGAACCTGTAGGTACATCTGTGGTCACATGGGTCCATCAGTTTATTCTATGAGAGGAGACGGGGCTTTGAGGGGATGTGACCCCAGAACATACTGTTACAGAAAACTCCTGTTGGACATTCTATTTGATTCCTCTGTTTTTCCTCTTCCTTTCCTTTTGCTCCTACTTCTTTTGCATCTTTCCTTTTCTTCTTCTTCTTCCTGCACTACATTTCAAAACAAATTTCTGCTTTAGAGGAAGTGATGATGGATGAGTGCAAACAGCTAAACAAAAAAAACAAAACTTTCAGCCAAGAATTCTGTAGATCTTATAGTTATGTCGCACCAATAGTCAGCAACAGTTACCAGAATAAATGTAAATAATGAAAAATAAGACAAAAAAACAGCAGCTCAAATAATTGCTTACAGTCAAAAAACTCAACTTAGGAGCACATACCTTGATCAAACTTAAAAAAAAAAAAAATCAGCAGGCCTCTATCTGAAACGGATGTGTTTTTTAACATGGAGATCCTGCCTAGTCCTAAACTCAATATTGCCCATCATGCCAAGACCCTGTCATTAATTAGGAAGTGCCTATTCTGGAAAAATCCATATTCATTGTTTGCATATTATCTGTGACACATTTACTGCTGCTTTGACCTGAACGACCTTGAAAAGTGTTAATAATTTCCCCTGGAACGATGACTGAATAAAGGATGGCCTGTTTTCTGTTACTAACGGAACTGAACTGTGAACTGTACTTAATTTCCAACCTGTAGAAACAAAACCTGAATGAATTCGGAATCTGTTTACTCCTCTGCGGCCTTTTTTTGCTGGCACGGGTGTTTGCTCAGTGACTGTGGGTTTTCTGACAGTTTAGTAAACGCCAGCAGAGCCAAGCAGGGTGTTTGAGAGGCTGTTGTCTCCCTCTGGGCAGCGGGGAGGTTTCTCCGAAAACTCTGTCAGTCACGTCTGGACCTCTGCGGACACTAAATCATGCTCTTAGCTGGCCCGCTTCCGCACAGCAGCAGCCTCGGCTCCTTCCTCAGCTGGAAATGCAATACGCCACGTACCCGGGCCGGGAGACCACCCAGGAGGCACACAGGGTCTCACACACACACGCAGGAAAAACAAAAGTGCTAGTGCTCGTACAATGGTACACACACACACAAGCCTGCAATCAAGCGCATGTAGAAAGACACACACACACACACATGCAAGCCAGTGTGTTTTGTCCTGGAGATGCGAGTTGGATGGTTTGTGGCGACAGGAGTGAGGGGGCAGAGGAATTTCACAACAAGTGGTGGTTTCAGTGGTTTCTCTCACTGGGATGTGAAAACCACAAGAACTCACGACTTCCTCTTCGCAGAATATCAAAGAGTTTGTGTTCAAAAGGAGCTGAAGACATGTCCGACTTTTAAGAAAAGTTCCGAAAAATAACTGGTAAATGAAGTCATACGTCAGTGGATTGCGCTGGGAGTGAGGTGAGACGTGCAGAAATGGAGTCACGACTCACAGGGGGAGATAAAATAATGAACTAAAAACTGAAGGCCCCTCAGTACTACAGTCTGGTCTCAACGCCTGAGTCCAAGATGAACAGCAGCTCCTGACTGAGCGTGTGTGTGTGTGTGTGTGAGCGCTATTCAACCATCAACCTTGGGCGACTTCACTGTAATTTGGTTTCCACAATCATGTCGGTTATCTGGGAAGTGCCAGAAGCAACAGTTGTGATGTTTCCCAACTGCTCTGTGCTGTGGATGTTTTCCTCGGTTTCCTCTTTTATTATACACATTCATTTCATGACTTCATTAAAATCTAGCGCTGTAATTCTTGTAACGTGAGCTCGGTCCAGTTAGAAGGTACCTGGTTAACTTTACTGCCTGAGGCAGGATGGAAAGCAACTATGGAACGTGTTCATAAAGAGGGAAATTTAAACTGAAACAGAAGAATTTATTCAACCGTTTTTGGAGCCACTGACTTGGTTTCAGCATTAGAATGAGGGAAGGTAATGTAGATGACGGAAAACAGAGACTCTAATAAAACTTTAATAGAGTTTAAATTTAATAACTTATTCCTGGTGTGCAGCAGGTTTGGGTGACAAAGGATAGGTGTGTAGACATATTGGTGAATGAACAAAGAGCGTTCCTGAAGTTAAAGGAGAACTTAGACAATATAAAAACAGGAAAACAGAAGCACAAAGTAAACTAGAAAGTGCTGGTTCTTCAAGAATGAAGTACTGTAGAGGTACTAGAGAATAAAGAGTAGCTGCTATTCAGTTTTAGAAGAGAGACCAGAGATCTAGAAGATTCCTGTATCTAGATTTCTTGAATAAAAGTAACTACTTAGTTATTAAGTTGAAGAAGATCTTTGTGTGTTTTTCTTCAACTCCTGCGAGTATATCAGTGTTGTGCTCAATTAAACAGTACAGAGTTTAACACTCTGGAACTAGAAGATCATTTAATTTCATTACATAAACTTTTTGGGACAATTTTGTCTGGCAGTGTGCTGTGGGAGTTTTCTAATAAAATAAATATGTTCCTTGGCTCAAAAAGGTTTAAGAAGCAGAAAATGAAGGTAAGCTCAAGCTGCTGCAGCTGTTCTTTAACAGTAAGACACTGTGTACTCGCCTGCTTCTTTACAAACTGCTGCAAGGTCGGCTCCCACATAGCCATGAGCAGCATCGGCTAACTGCATCAGCTCCTGAGAGGTGGCGCTGCAGGGAACAGAATTCAGCTGCTTCTGAAAAATGTCTGCGCGCTCTGCTGCAGCAGGAACTCCCACCTGTAGGTGTCACAACAGAACAGAACTAGTTTTAATGAACATCCAATTACAGCAGTGGAAACACACAAGATTGTTGCTCAAGTCCAATCAAGAATAGTGTTCAACAAAAGGTCTGCAAACTGTGGAGGGTCCTTAGACGTCCTGAAAGAGGGTCATGGAATTTCCATTTTGAATTTTTTTTTTCCACAAATCAAATATGATAAAATCTGAAAGAATAAACTCAATGGGGAATGGGATTCACTCTCCATTAGTTCAAGGTCATTGTTAAAAAAAAAAAAAACTTAAAAAAAAGCACCTTAGATGTAGAAATATATTCACTGTGTAAACACTGCTATACAAAGACAAAACAAAGACTGTGTTATATCAGAACTTTAACTCAAACAAACCTCGAGCTCCTTATCAAAGCGCCCTGGTCGACGTAGGGCCGGGTCGAGGGCGTGGGGTCTGTTTGTGGCCCCGAGAACCAACAGCTGACCCGAGTGACCCTCCTGGGAAAAACAAAGCAGAAATATTTTTAAAACTGGTTCTATTTAGTATTTTTCTGTACTATTAGATTTTTGTTTTAACTCATTTTTTGTCACTACTGAAGAAACTCTTCAACCACCTTTTCAACACTTCCACGAATCATTCCCAAGGTTTTCCAGGCACCTCAGTAGTTTAAAGCTAACCTATAACTATGTCTATAAAATTTGGTTTATATTTGGCTTTCCTGGGGATATATTTCAGTTGTGGTGTTTTTTCATTGTTTCATTTGGTTAGGTCTTAGTATTTTATTATTATTTTATGACGATTTTATTTAGTCCTTGCCTATAGTATGCTGTTATTGCTTAGAGCCATTTTAAATGTAAGTCTTTTATATCAAATTAATTTGCCAACTTTTTAACTTTTGATATTTCTGGCTATTTCTGGCCTTGATGTCAAATTTGAGTTGTTTTTCAGGCAACATATGTTTCAGTTTTCTTACTAATCCACACCTGTGGGGATTAGGAGTAAAGTCGCAAAAATCAAAAAAATGTAAATCATTTCTAAACACTTACCTTGAAATGTAAGCATTTTCAAGGATGTGAGTTGCCCTGTGTATCTGTGTGTATAATAATAAATGGTTACCACATGATTGATGCTGCACTGGTCCTGATATAAACTCTGAATCACACAGAGTCAAACAGCCCTGTATTTAGTGTAACTTCTTGACCACACGTATCCCAGTGTTTTTCCGGCTTCACATCCTTAAAGTGGCTTCGGAGATTTGTTTTTATAGCCTACGGGAAATTTTCTTTTTCTGACTCTGGTCTGATGCTGAACCCAACTCACTCCTGTGTTTTTCGGGGGTGGTCCGCCTGCAGAATTTAGACCTTTCCTTCCCACCTTTTGGGCAGCAGTAAAACACAAATAAATTACAGCACAAAGCACAAATGCTAGAGGAGCAGGAAGTGATTTCTTCACATTCCACAGGCCAATCAGTGCTGACGACCTTGAATTGTCTGGAAAACAGACAGGAGTTGTTTCTGTTTAATATCACCGATCCAAGGGAGAGAAAAAAAAAAACGCTCATTGCCAGAGGACATGGAGCTGAACTTGGCTGATAACGTTCCGGCAAATTGGCAGGTCATGATAAACTGAGGTGATGTCTTTCCCAGGCCCCACCTCAGTAGGTATGTGTGTGTATGTGTGTATGTATGTGTGTGACGGATCGTCTTTTTTCCCCATGAGGTTCTCAAGATACAAGTGGACAAACAGCTGAGCAGAGTTTCAGGATGCAGAGTGTGTGAAGGGCGTCCAGCCCCAGAGATGGTTTCTACAGGAGAATCAGAATCCTGTCTGATCTTGGATCAGCTGCCGTAACCTAACTCCGCAGCCCTGTGTAGGCCGAGTGTAACACAGACCTTCTGAGGAGTCATTCAATCACTGCTGGATGAAAATGTAGCAGATCAGCAGGATGGTGTTCATCCATATTTTCACATTAAAGGAAAAACCAGAAGACTCCCGTGTGTTTGTGTTGGACTGTGGAAACAATCAGTGTTTCTTTTCATGTGGTGATTTACTCAGCTGACAGATCCATCAGAGTGACTGCTCTTCACAGATTTATTCAGCCACCACATTCACAACTCAATATTAGCCTCACAGCTGCTCAAACATTCAGATGCTTTCAACAGTGAACATTAGATTTTCTACCTTTAAGTGTAAAATTACTATTAAACATATTTTTCTATTTTGACTGAGATGTTGACATTTTTTCAGTTCACTTTGGTTTGCTCTTACTTTGTCTGTGTGTACTTTAAATATTGTAAAACTTTTTGCTACGTTTGATTTCAGCTATTACTGAGAAAGGGTTTAGTCAAGGCAACTTTGTTGTTCTGTGTCTGCAATGTTTTTGCTTTAATGTAATTAATAGTAACAACTTTAGTTATATTCTCTTTTGGTTGTGTAATGCGAAGGCTTGATTTTTTATTTGGAGAACTGTTTAATGATTTAAATGAAATGTTTAATGATTTTTTTTATGTCAAATTATTTATAATAAAACTATAACAAAAAATAAAAGCCATACATGAGATAGTGCATGTTTCTTTTTTTAAACTTACATATATATATATATTATTATTCATTGAAATAAATAAATAACAATAAATAAGTCATCACTTCATTTACAGAACCATTAAAAAACTCATGTGCAGACAATGATCAATGGAGACAATGATCTCATGGGCAGTGGGCAGAGAACTTACTGAACCGATTCCATCCATCAGAGTCAGGAGAGAAGCTACGACTCGTTTCTCCACCTCGTTCTGAGCTCCCTCACGCTTCGGGCACAGAGCGTCCAGTTCATCAACAAAAATGATCGCCGGCTGCCTTTAAACACAACCAAGGCGTGGCAACAGTTCAATTTTAAAATTAGAAAAAAAACAAATAAGCCTATCTAAGCTAACGTGAAAATTCAGCTCAACAATGCACATTTTCATTGACATTTTCTATACTTTTTGGTAATTTCTGAAACTTTGTTGCTAAAATCTTTATTAATGTCTCCTTTTAGTGTCAACTGCTTCTAATTTTTCATTCATTTTTTTCACATTTTTTTTATTTAGGAGCTAGCCTCCCGTTACAATGTAGCTAAATTTTTGCTTTTCTCAAGTCCCATTTTTTTTAAACTTAATTCATTTTCCTTTTTTATTTTTTAATGAGTAATTCATTGTTTATTTTCTAGTTATATAAAGTTTTTACCTGTTCACTTTTCACTTTTGTTATTTAATTGATGCAACAGTTTCTCAGTAACATTACCGTAGTTACAGTAAATAGCAGGTGGACAGGGAATAACTTTTACCTCTGTGCTGCTTCAGTAAATATCTGCCTCAGTCTTGCTTCTGTCTCACCATAGAACCTGTAAAAAAATTGGGAAAAATACTTTTGAGGATTTTCCTCTTGCATTTCCATTTCCATTTACTCTGTAGGAAGCAATAATTTGCGAGGGAAAAAAAAAAAATTTGCTTACTTGCTCATAATCTCAGGGCCATTAATGACAGTCATGTGAGCTCCCACCTCATTGGCTATGGCTCGTCCAATCATTGTCTTGCCTGTGCCTGGGGGTCCATATAGGAGAACGCCTCTGGGAGGTGGGATACCTGCATTAACAACAACAACAAAAAAGTCAAAAGTCTGAATTCCTGCATGTGTCGAGTCAAGATAACTCTGTTAAATGTGTTGAGCAGTGAAAACAAAAGATAAATTAATAATCTTGGGGTTCTTGTTCAACACTTATGAAACATGCATTTTCAACAAGGATGTGTTGACTTTTTAAAACTCCCCATTTTGAAACATCTTACATCATAATGGGTGTGTCATTCTGTCCATCTGGTTGCCATACGCCACTGTGTAAATGCCCCAAAGAGCACCTGACCTACCATAGTTGGAGAAGAGCTCAGGGTGTTTGAGAGGAAGCTCGATGGTTTCTCTGATGACGTCCAGCTGTGTGCTCAGACCACCAATCATGCTGTACGTCACCTTTGAGCTCTTGGCTTCACCATCTGGATCCTCCCGCCCTGCTTTGTGTCTGAGAGTGACTTTAGTGGAGGTGGAGAGGCAGTAGAAGGTGTCAGTGTTCAGAGCACCACCAGATGGAGCTGTGGGGATCTTCTCTCTCTGTCTGCTCTCGGATATTACTGAGCTCTCTAGGCTGACAGAATCGTCTGTTGGTGCTGCAGGAGGAGGAGGATCCTGGGAGTTGTAGGCAGGACTGAAAGGAGATGGAGCAGGTGAGGAGAGGGAGGACATCTGGATTGGGCGGCGTGGGGTGCTGGCTGCGGGACCAGGCTCTCCAGGTGTGCCTGGCGGCCCCTCTGCATTATTGCTGTCCTCCACTGTGAGTAAACTGAGCTGTAAGGAGAGGTCAGCAGGTGTGGAGTCCAGCACAGAAGTGATCATAGAGGACTCCTCTGTATCAGGAGCTTGTCCTGGTGCAGGAGCTGGTCTCTGGAGGGTGACGCCATCCTCACCTCTAACAGCCTCCACCCTCAGACTGCAGGAGCGGCCATAATAGGTGAGGGAGAGGAGATTTCCTGGGAGAATGATGTTGCCAGCTGGGACCAATAAAGAATAAAAATCAAAATAACTTTTTCTGTCTGTCTGTCTGTCTGTCTATCAATATGCTGCAAGGAGGAAAACTGCAGTGGAGCATGTACATGTATTTCAACAAGTGTCTGTATTTATTCAGTAAACTGACTTACCCAAAGATCTAACAAGGAAGTTTTTGAACTCATCTGTCTCCAGTGTGTCATCTTTTGACCTGAGCAAAAATACCATATGTACATAAAAATAATGTAGATTATTTAAATATTATTATTGTGACTTGTGGTTACATTTAATCTTTAACTCAATTCAAACATTTATCGAGGTTGGTCGATTATAGATACATGAAGTGTAGTTGTCAAAATAACCACCAGGCGGTAGCATTGCTTTACAAAACAAATATAAAAACAACAAAGCTTTTTGAATTAGTTTTTAACTCCATGTTAACATAAAGCATATGAAACAATTGTCTTTGTTAACGACAAAACAAAATCATTAACACTGAAAACATTTAACATGTTCAAAAAGAGCACAATTCCAAACATTTGTATAACAAGAACCCCAATAGAATAAGAATTAGAATGTGGAGGAATAAATAAATCAACCAGAAGTTATATCTTGTACCTGTTGAATAAAAACAGTTCCTCAGCCTGAAGCACCGGACCAATGATTGGCTGCAGCGTCACCTTGTCTCCTGACTTTACTCTCAGGTTCATTTGAGCGTGTTTCTGAAGACCAACTTTTCCTCCTGGAAAAGAGGCAGCAGGCCAACCCACACACACCTGTCCAGAAAAATAACAAGAAATGTTAAAGTGTGAAGATAAAGAGGGCCGTGAGGATGGAAGACAGGAGAGGAGACATGACCTCTTGTCCAGTTGGACTTGTCAGTAGAACTGGTCTTCCAATGCATACATTGGCTGCCTTCATTGAATTTAGGCCCAGCTGAGCCAAAGACGATCTGCAGGATTTGGGTGTTTTGTCATCAGCTGGAAAGAAAACAAAGAAAATGAATTAAAATGTCTTCCCACTCCTCTTTCTGCCTGGGTTGCTGTCCTAAAACCCTTGCAGTAAGACATAAAAGTATTCTGGTAAAATTAGATAAAATCAGAAGCAGAAGATAAATAGAAGTCCTGGTCAAGTCTAATCTTTCATTCACCTGCACCTCTCCTGTGGGCCTGTGTAGAACAACAGACACTTAAAGTCATCCATTCAGCAATTAAATAATTTAACTCAACGAGTATCGCGGGTCGTTAAGGGTGACTCCGGTGTTAAACACACCATATAGTACAGAAGTATCTGTCCATTGGAAAAACAACGTCATAGTGTGGTGCAACAGGTGCACAAGAGGGTCAACTATTCATCAGGTTCGAGCTCCATGTGTTGGATATCTACTCAAACGGAAATGCACTATTCTTAAAGACATGACACAACCCGGCTCTCCCCAGAATACTATCTGCCAAATAAATGCTTCATCTCAGAACATTTGACACATAAGACTGATGTTTCAACATCGATGCACGAATAAAGTTTAGATTTTAGCCATAATCAATGTGCGATTGGACAAAACGTCAAATGTCTTTTTAAATGTCTTACAGACTGAATATCAAATTAA
Organism: Cynoglossus semilaevis; assembly: GCF_000523025.1. Classification (NCBI taxonomy): domain Eukaryota; kingdom Metazoa; phylum Chordata; class Actinopteri; order Pleuronectiformes; family Cynoglossidae; genus Cynoglossus; species Cynoglossus semilaevis. The sequence goes on from NC_024321.1 coordinate 6,175,113, forward strand.
TATGCAGTGATCATTGTGAATCGCAGTCTCACCCTTCTCAATACAATCAATGACAGTGAATGAGTTGCTGTTCGAACTCCTGCAGCTTCCTCCTTCGTGGCCGGGTGTTTGCAGACTTGAAGAGTCGCTGGAGTTTTCCTTCAGTAACCCGGAACTGTCACCATCACTGGATTTCTTGGATTTGCCTTTATTTTTCTTTGAAGACATTTTAAAAATGGAAATAGTCTCCACGTGAAAGTGCAGACATGTGTAAACACTGCGCAAGCGTTCCACTCTTCCTGGTTATATACTGACTCCGCCCAATTCTACCGTATAACCCACTTTTTGTCTTTTTTTCTAAAGAGAATGCTGCTTTGTGATTTGTAAGCGCAACGCTTACTGAGTATTATGGTATTTATGCAACGTTTATGCGCTTTACGTAACAACGCTGCACTGTATGAACTGGAAGCTATACAAATACAACCATCTATAGTGGAGTGTGTGTCATTTAGTCAACAACATGGCATCTTGTTTGCTTATTTTTAAACATCTGCCTCCATTTGTCGGACGGGTTTGCAGAAGAATGTCTTGTCCCACTCGCTTTGCTGTCCGGGCGTTTGCGACCACTGTAGTTCGTTCCCACCTGCACAGAGCAGAGGGATCCAGCTCCCTGGGTCTGACCGGGAAAGTTGACCGATTCGGTGGAGTCACAGTGAACCTGGGGGATTCTGGTTTACCTCCAGATATCAGTGAAAGTTTATTCAGCACAATACTGCGAGGTTTGTTGCGCAGAGACCGTATAAATCCTAAACACATAAAACCCCGATTGTATGCACTTCAGCTACAACTGAGTGATTTATTCACTAACCACCACTAACCAAACTCAAACCATTTGTGCAACGTGTTTTTGTTTCCATCCTGTATAATAAGAGAGAGGGATATTGATACAGTATAAAGTGAAGTAACCTTGTAATACCTGTGTATTTGGAAGTATAGAGTAGTAGACAAGCATGTGATGAGGCTACAGTACATACAGTATATAAAAACAACCAACGAGTGAGGTGTGCAGTCTAAGTGACAGATGGGTTCAACATACGTAGGGGTGAACTTTCTTCACCTCAGCACCTCCTGTTTAACTTAAGAAAACCTAATTAAATCATTAGATTGAAGTTATACTTTTCTTCTTTACCTCTTCCTCAATAAAGTATTGATAAAAGTAAATATTGACCACGATGAGAGTGGGACAACAGGAAAGGTTTGAATTTGTATCTATTTTTACCGTAAAATCCTAATCCAGCTTATACGGTTTTAATTCAGCAGTAATAAATATGTTTTACTAATATGGTGTTGAAATGCACATTAAAACATATTTACTGATGTAATAAACATTTTATAACTTGCCTGAATTGGTATTAATTCTGCAGCTGCAAAATAACATTAGAGCAAATTTAAATATCTTTTTTATTTGTTTGTTTGTTTTGATTCCCAGATTCTTTAGACCAGTGGAAAGCAGAGGGTAAGGTGGCAGTGTGGCTCATCGTACCCATTTCTTTGAGCAGATGTGCTGCTGCTGCTTCCACTCACGGCTTCACTTTCCACCACGCCAAACATGACCATACTGTCCTTGCCCTGTGGCTGGGAGATGGAGAGAACAGACTACCAGCGTTTGCAACTCACCAAATTGGAGTGGCAGGTAAAAACATTTAGATATGGCTAAAAGTTTGTTAAAAATTTAGATAAGTTAATTAAAACAACTTTCCCTTTTCAACAACGTCTCAATTCTTTATAATAATCTGCTTAAAACTCGACAGCTTTCAGTTATTTACGCTGCCAGTAAAGTGTCAACATGTATATGCAACTTAATTATCTTACCACAGGAGTCGCTGTTCTGTTTTTACATCTGTGGTTTGAGACACTTAAAGTAATATCTTTCTGGAGTCTGTCAAAGAGAACTTGTTAACCTCCTCTGCTATGTGTCTAACTGTCCAGCAGAGGGCAGAGTGGCATTTTACTTCCACGAACGAGTGCTGTAGATGCACTTGAAGCATGTCAGAACATGTTCTGAGCATCCTTCAGTGAGGTACACGATCAAGAATTTCCCCTTTTCTATCACCAAAAATCCCCCCTTCTCACATTCTCCTCCAACGAAGGAAACAATGATGACACACAGTCAGAGAATCTGAAACATGCAGCTGTTTTAATACATGCCTTCCCAAGTGCTTGACCCCATGACCAAGAACAGAATGATTTTGCATTAATAAAAAGAAAATCACCAGCTCCTGTATTGTATCTGTGTTGTGGTTTAATTACTGGTCTGTTGGTTAGAAAAACACATTTATTTTATCTTTGTGTGCACAAACACAATAAGAAAATGTTTTTTTTTTTCAATTAGAAATACCATTAATATATTGTACATTATTTCTTATTGACTCTATTGTCATAAAACCATCTTAAACATGAGAGTCTTTGTTATAACAACTCAAACTCTGGTTAGTGCAGACATCTAACCAGACAGGTAACAGCCTTTAAGTAATATTAAATAAAGCAAGCTTTTTTTCATTGTCATCTAGCAGTCCCCTCATCTTGGAATGGTCCAACATCTGATCCATTTTCTTCCCCTATTGTTACACTAGTCATGCTAATTACTTTGTTTCCTACACCCTTGGTAGATATTACCAGCATTTTTATAAAGGACATGAGTTACATAGTTGAGAGCGTCGGTTCATTCACCCATGGAAACATTAACATCAGTGACTTTGGACTGTGTTCCGTCCTCTCCACCTCCCACAGTTGGACTTCTGCAGTCACTTTGTAAACAGTTCTGTGTTATGACAAAACACAAGTGAAGATATTTTGTATAAAATCATTTGTCAGACATTTCTTCTGAGCTGTAGCTAACTGTAAATCTTGGCTATTTATATATAGTAAACCAAACTTTAGTTAAGATAATTGTTTCTGAAAATTTCATATCATATTAATGATAAAATGCCCCCCTGCTCCTGCTGAGTATTTTGTTTCCTGGACTCAAGTCTACATAATGATAGCTTCTCTGTGCAGCAGTAGCAGGGCCTCCTTCTGTGCAGTGCCATATGGCACAGGCTTGAGGATGACCTCAATTTCCACTTGGACGTCCAAGTCGAGCCTTCGAGACGACCTATCCCTCTTTACACATCTGTGACATTCATTTAAAACCAGGCCCGTCTCGGCCGGAAAGGACAGTGGCTGGTTTTTCCTTCCCTTTGCCCTCCTCGAGAGCTGTTGACAGCAGGAAGTAGCCGCTGCACTTAGTCACTACCTGCTGAAAAAAAAAGAAACATCCCACTCACACGGGAGAGAAAAATGTTGGATGGCAATGTCCACTCTACATCACTTACATGCTGGGCTGAGTCACTCAGACTCCGTCCGTGCCAGCTTATTTTTACCTTCAGTTTTCTGACACTGACAAAGTTAATTGTAGTTTACACAGTCAGTGTAGCGAGTTAAAGCTACGGTTGGGCAGGTGATGTGTTTTTGGTGCAGTGGATCAGTTGTTCTATCACAGACTTTCACGACAGTAGAGAATAAATGATCTGAGAAAGAACTGGACATGTGTGGCCCTCAGTGGACTGGATTTGAAAAACTCTGTCACAGTTTCATTCAAAAAGAAGTGCAAACATCCGTATCTACATATCGTTTTTTCAACAGCAGTACAAACTGATGTGTCATGGGTCCCCACAGGCACTCAGAGCCAGCAGTGAGTTCCTGGCACTTTAGATCTGTGTCAAAGAGAACTTTATTACCATTTTAATTCTGGTATTTTTGGCTGCTGCTCTCCAGTAGAACCACTAAACAGGAGGAGAAGTGGAATAAAATTGACTTTTCTTCCTGTGCAGTTATGAACAGGAAGCCCAGCATTATGGTATTTTCTTTGACTTGTCAGAGGTGTTTGCAGATGTGATTAGTCTTCATAATATAAAGCAGTTCAATCTTCTCCATCCACTTCCCCAGTTTGTACGTTGTGTGACCCTAAAGCCCACAGTAAATAGTTCCCAGTGGTGCAGCTTGGAAAAAGTGCTGACATATAAACTGAACAACTGTCGCGTTTTATTTTTCTCCAGGTGCAGTCGTCGATGAATCCAATGGAAAAGTTCTCGTTGTCCAGGACCGCAATAAGGTAGATTAAGTTTTTGACTTCGGGATCCACTCACATCAGTGAATAAAATATAGTAAAATAGAATGTGGTTAAGATTATTTTAACCCTGGGTAAACATCTTATTGTAGTTAAAATACCATGACAGCAGGAGTGGATTCTTTTATTACATACATAAATAAATCCTATTACTGAAAAAACTTTAAATTAATAATAATAATAATAGTTATTATTATTATTATTATTATTTGAACATTATCAATTAATACTACAACATTTAATTTTTAATACAGGCTGAATACCTAATGTAATTTATTAAAAAAACATGAAGACACTAAAGTTGCTGGGTTAGCATTTAGATTTTGGTTTCATTTTAAATAAATGTGAAAAAAAAAATTCCTGAAAAAAGATACCCAAATGGCTAAAAGCTAGCAAATGAATACAGTTAAATAGCTTAAATTAAGAGCAGGTACTGAAACTCCTACTCTGACGGCAGACTTGGACAAACTAGAAATGATGGACATTCCGATTTCCTTTTCATTCAGTAAAACACTTCACTCACAACCATAACATGAACCAAAGAGCATCAATCTGCACACGGACCAGACCAGTACGGAGGAAACAAAAACTCATCAGTGATCGTTGTGTTTGTCGCCATCCTGTGCATCGTGTGTTTATCCAAAGATGGTTGGAAATGTCACACTTAGCATCGCCTCTCTGTACAACATCAGCTGACCTCAAGTAAACAGACTGTTTACAGGAGCTGAATGCAGTCAAACAACTTTGTGAGCCAGTGTTGTGTGTTTCTCCACTCTCACAGAGCCCCGCTGTGGATGTGGGGGTGTGGGTTTGGTTCATACACAGCAAAGTCTTTTCAAGCTGCTCCACTCAGATATGTTTGTGCTCTGAGTCAGGCCAAGACGAGATCACTCCCAGTTTTAAAAGGTAATTATAGAATTAGTGCAACAATTTGGAGACAAGTTGCTCAATATAGAGTAACAAGTGAAGACTTGTTCTGGTATAAGGTCTGGTTCTGTAAGCTTGAAGTTGTTAAACCTGCTTTAATGCTGTGATAGCAGTGAGTCCCTCACACCAGGGTCCAAAGGGAAAATCATTCAATTTACCTCCTAGAGTCGTAGGAAATACTGGTCTACTGCCAGTTTGATTAGTGTAAATGGGTCCCTAAAATAAACCCAAACCTAGGCTTTCAAACTCTAAAGCAGTGTTTTATCAACCTTGTGGTCAGAACCCCACGTGGGGTCGCCTGATATGTCTAGAATCGATTACAAAAAATAAAAATAAAAACATTTTTCAAACAATCTTAAACAACTATATTCTTTCAATTTCATGAATATAAATCCAGCACAAATAAAATATAGCAGTATATCAATATATCTTAGCGCATCTTGATTGACAGCTGAGATTACCTGACTGCACAAGTGACAGCTATTAAAATGTTTCTGGGGTCGCCCGAAATTTGTGCTGTCAAAATGGGGTCACAAGCCAAAAAATAATGGGATAATGAATAGATGAAATAATTCAATAAATAAATAAGCTGATAAATAGCTGATCAAAACAACGACAAAGGATTTTTGATGGCTAATTGAATCACAGAGAGAATTCCAGTGTTATTGACTAATAATGACACACAATGAACAAAATGAACCAACAGAGAAAATAACTATTGTGTAATAATTATCACATAACAGTGGAATGAAACGACTTGCCGTCACACAATAGTACACTGACCCAATACTAGAACGTCCAGCGTGCCAGTAACAACACAGGCTATTTCAGCACAGACAGAAATCTTGATAGTGTGCAGACAGAGCATGTAGTGATATGGTATTGAATAACAGATGGTGGATTATTTAGTTATCATTAGTTTTGTACTCTTTATGCTTTGCTATGACATAAAGCAAACACTTTGTTGCTGTCTGGTTTGTGGTTTTGTGCTAAATGGACCAAACAGCCATCTTATCCAGAAAACATGCTTAAGTTGGAATTCTAGTTATTGATATTTTAGAAGAGGTGAGAACTTTAGATGCAATCCATGATGCTTTTCGCTCGACTTTCATCATATGCAACATTTAACACATCTGGAAGTTGGTGCATATATCTGAATGGCCTGAGTTTAGAAACAGAGGGAAACAGTTTGTGGCCTGGTCGTGGGGGAGTGTTTTATCATTTCCCATCCTCCTCCTCTCCCCTCCTCCCTGCATCTAGGAGTTTACTGGAAACGGATATTATAATTGTCTGGCCCTTGGCAGAACAGAGGCTCTGGCAAATGAAGCTGCGGAAGGACTCGCTTAAAAACACACACGACTGGCATTTACTCTCACATCAACCCAAAGTGATAATTTTTCTAAGTTGATAAATGACGGTGGATTTCATGACATTTACAACAAATCTTTTTTTTTTAATTTTTCATAGGCTCTTTAATAATGAAATTGTTATGTATTTATTAGACATGAACAACATTTATTGTCTCCAGAAATATAACAGCTCCAAAAATATAACAGTTTTACACAAAGTAAATGTTATAGTGCATCTGTGGTCCTCACAGAGAGGACATGCGAAATCTAAGAGGAATCGGCAATTCGGAAGCAGAACATACATCATTCTTTAAGTAACTACAAAAATATATTTGTACACATGTAGACAACAGTGACGTTATAACTTAACCAGCAGCACACTGTCATTAAATATCTAAGGTAAGTGGTGAGACAGGTCTGGAAGAAGAAGAAATAAACTCCATCGTATGGAACTGGGTATAAAACACGAAATGGCAAGACTCTCGCATCAGAACAGCTGATAAATATTTAAAAATCAAACTTCATCCATTCTGTACGACATTAACTGTAAAATGTTCTAATAAACTAGGATACATGTACAGCAGTGATGTGTCATCACACACAATGCTAATGGTTAATTATGTAAATTCCAGACGAAGAATGCGTGGAAGTTCCCCGGTGGTTTGTCCGATCCAGGAGAAAATATAGGTGAGTGTAAAAAACCAACAAAGCAAACGTGTAATACAGTACAACGAATGAAATCGCTTTCAGTTTCTGTGTTAAAGCTGGGGTAGGCAAGCTTTAATCACAATCAGTTAGGATCTCCAGTACAATCTGAGTTAAACTCAACACATCTTTCATCGAAATAAATTGGAATTGGAATTATGTTCCAATAAAAAACAGCTGTTCTACTTAGCTACTGGATTTAGCCTTTACAAGGAAACGTGTCTTTTTCAGTATTAGCAACTGTCCTTTGTCCATGTATCCAGGTAATTTTATCCGACTTGATAACAGCAAAACAACATTTCAGCCTCATCAGACTATACAGGAAAACAATTTTCTGAACATTTCTTTGGTTTCTGTGGAACTCCGTAATTTCAGTTGGCAGTCACAGTTGGAAGCTCAAGGCCAATGTTGATCTTGGTTAGTGATATTGAAACAACATAGTTGTAATTAGGTGTCTGCGCAGGCACAAAGGGATTGACAGGATTCTAGCAAACCTCATCCTGAATGACTGAGGTTTGTGTCATTTTATGTTCGTGGAGGAATACAAACTTACTTGCTGACATCAAGTCAACAAACAACTCCAAAGTTAAGCAGTTTTTTTCAGCGTTGCCTACCCCAGATTTAAGGTGATACATTCATTTGAACTTGGCTAAAGGTACATTACATACGGTAAATGATTTTTCTCCCACTATGTTGTACATTTTTAAAAGCAGCTTCAATATTCAATACATGATTCAACAAAGAATGCAGCATCAGGTTTTTGCTGTGTAAAAACATTTCATCTTTTCTCCACATGGATTCACCACTCCCTCATAGGCACTACTGCTGTACGTGAAGTGTTTGAGGAAACTGGCGTTCGCTCAGAGTTCAGGTCTCTGCTCAGCATAAGGCAGCAACACAACCACCCCAATGCTTGGGGCATGTCCGACATGTACATCATCTGCCGCCTCAGCCCGCTCACCTACAAAATCAACTTCTGCACTCAGGAATGTCTGCGCTGTGAATGGCTGGACCTGGCAGACCTGGCCAAGACCAGCCACACCACCCCCATAACCTCACGTGTAGCCCGGCTGCTGCTTCACGGCCTTGAGAAAGGTTTCGACACGGTTGACCTCGCCATGGAGGAGCTTCCTGCCGTTTATTCTGGGATGTTCTACCAGCTGTACCACAGGCAGATTCCTTCAACACCCAAATCCTAGCATCTATTTAAGGTCTGTTGATAATTGTTGTACACACAGATACAGATGTAACTGGTAGTTACAATCCAGTAAAGTATTTTGCTGGCTTCACAAAGACAGTCAAGTGTTCAACACACAACATCAGTCTCACATTTCATACCGATTGCAGAAGGGGAAAAAAAGGAAAAAATTATACATATGGGATTATACACTACTGTAAGACAAAAGTAAAATAAATCTAGACATGTGTTGATAGATGCTGGGCAGCAGTTGGGACGATGCAATGGAAGCAATCAGGACTATATTCCTATGTTTCTACATTCTCTATATTCCTATGGACTATATTCCTATGTTTCTACATTCTTACAAATTCCTGAATATTTTTCTAATGTCATTTTGAGCCAATCACTAAGACGGACTAAGACGGTGTGTTGCTGCTTTATTTCCAAGTCAAGAAAAGGAGGAGGACTCCCACTAAAAAATAAAGCTTAAAAATAATTATGTTGCACTGCCGATCGCTCTGGGCGCTCACGAGCAAGGCACTGGGCTTCAGTTTAAAGCCTGGTTTTACTGGAAGGCAGCCAGGTGTGAGTGTGCAATGAATAAAAGAACAGAATAAATAACTGTTAAAAATGCAACAGTTAAAACGATCACAGCTGTAAATAAGTGACATTTGTTGTCATTCACAATCACATCTTCCTTTCACCTCTGTTTAATCCTCAATCCTATCGCGGATTAGCACTTTGCAGACATGGGCAGAAAGAGGATGGCCTTCTGACCCGGTCCAGTGCTGTGTCCAGATTTGTACTGGCCGGTTCGCTTCAGCGCCACATACATGTTTGGGTACTTCCTGGAGCGATAGGTGTTGTAGTTGTTGCTCTCAAGCCGCTCCAGGAAGTGGCATTCGTCAGTTGCTCGCCTCTAAAGTGAAACACACAAATAAATGGTAAGAGTTGTGGTTTAGTTTGTGAAGACGTGCTATGATAAAACAGTCAAAAGGGAAACTACTAGGGCTGTCAGGGGGCTGTGAAATTATGAATATTACACATTTTAACACTTGGACAGAATTACCCACACTATAGATCCATTAATTCCTCAGTGCAGATATTTGAGTTGCTCTAATACACAGTGGATACACACGTCATCAACACACACCGCTGGAAAGATTTATCATTTCACTGAAGCACCTCAAGCTTAAAATAACAGCTTAACGCCTAAACAATGTCAAGAAATGACTAAAATTCACCAACACAATAAAGCCAAATTTGAAGTTTGACATTTTTCCATATTAATAATTCCATTGTTTGGACTAGTCACAAATAAAACATGTGAAACACACAATTACCTCATATCATTGATCTTCCTGTTGCAGGAAACGACACAAAATATATTCTTGTCATATGTGTCAATCGTGATTAATCGTAATGAATCCAGTCTCGTTTCAATTAATTAGATTAAGATAAGATACAACTTGAGCGTTTGACAGCCCTAGAAGTTAAAACGACGAAAGACATTATACTGTATCAGTCAGTGGAGTTTACCACAGTCAGACACTAAACAGAAAGACAAATAAATACCATGACAAAAATCAATTTTATAAGTTTTATAAAAGGAAGACAAAAACAATTGAACAATTTCAGACATTAGAAATTCAATATCAAAATATTATATTTTCCACATCTTGTCAAAAGGAGACACAGTCTCCTTCCTGAATATTGTCCTTTGTAGAAAATATAAATTACACACTGCCTGACTAAAGTCTCGTTGTCTCACTGGGCGGTACCTGCCTGCCTTCTTTCCAACAGAAGGCTGTTGTTTTAGTCTGTATTTACCAGTACTCCTTAAACACTATGAGGCCATTAGTCAGGTGACATTTAATTTAATGTGTCACAAACCTCTCAGGACGACCTGGCTTTGTTTATGTTTCAGTAACAGCAGCCGTCAGGAAACATCAATCCTACCTCAGTGTTTCGAAACCTTTTTAATTGTATTTCAGTTTTAGAAGTAATCGATCAAAATATTTATGACTGCATGTATTGTTGAAGTTAAAGAGTGTGTTTCCGAAAAAATAAACTATGAACTCTAATAACATGTCACTCTTTTCTAATGGAAAACTGAAGGTATTTGGTCTAAAAACAATGACACAACCCTGTGTTTGGGTTCTTTCTATTTTGTTTTGTTTTTTTTCTGCAAAATCTTTTTAGATTTTTTTTTAAACTAGCTGTGATTAGCCTGTTGCTATCAAGTACCCTATAGGAGCATCTCAGCTCCTATTCTAAATGTATGACCTGTTTTTGTTGTTTACTGGGGAGCGGCTTCAGTTTTACCACCAGTGAAAGTGAAACTCGGTGACTCTCTGTGTCGTGTTAGATTTAAGGAAATGCTTTGGCCAAATTACACAAACTATTAACAAGTCTGCACGACCGCTGAGCCACGAGTCAAACCGTGAAGCAACAACACTGTGGCTTAAGAGCAGCAGTGAACAGCTGGTGTTTGTCATCGTATAAAAATCAATTTTCTTTGACAATAACCGTGTGTAAAACCCACTAAGTTTATATAAAAACTGTACGACAACATGCTGAGGGCAACAAGCCAGTTTGTGTATTTGACTGAAGCATAGCTTCCATAAAGTAATTTCATTTCAGTAGTTTTTCTCTCACATTTTATGCTTTTCCCGATTCGATCCCTTACACTGACAGTCTAAGACATGTTTGAAGGGCTGCGGAAGGAGCTGGAAACATTGTCACAATATGGTGCCGAATACAGCCTGGACAAATTATCTGGGTTTCTCATCACCACTGTAAAAGCCATGGGCCATTTGGAGTCTTTAATTAACCTAAACCGACCCCCGGAGTACACACAAAACTCCACACATATGGGAAGAATATGGGAAATTTACATCAAAGGGGAAACAAGGTCAAACTAGGACTCAAGACAAGAACATTCTTCTCTACTGTCATACCATGCTGCTCACAGTAACACCTTTATGTGGGTCAACCTAACTTTTTAAGTAAACCCACATTTTAAATAGTGATTACCAATTCAAACTGTATCCTGAGTAAGGATTTCATGTCAGGTCATCAGTTTTACTGTCGAAAGGCGAGACTTTGTGACACAACACACTGTCAACTGGAAGTAACCAGGGCTACGAAGTATTACAATCACAGTAAAAGTCGCTCACCACTCCAAACAGTCGCCCGTCCCTGTTCATCGCCAGATAACGGTTAGCACAAACGCCTTTGATGACCACCTCCCCCACTGCAGTCGCCTGGAGTTGAAGTTTTACTAAAAGAAACAAAAAAACAGAACACAAGCAGGCATAAGACTATTGGAAATTTGAAACATATATATAGTTTTGTGGTTATTTACACTATCTATTTTTAATTGAAAAAAAATTACAAGGAGCATCTTTGTAAAAGTCAACATTTATCTTTAACAATCACTGCAACCAATCTCATCAAAACATGAGATTGTCTGTATAAAATGTGATGTTTTTGACCACCAGGGGGCATGACATCATTTACAAATACGTACCTGCTGCAGTTTGATCAGCGTGAAAGGGTTTAGATCCCTGAGTAGTAACATGAAATGGTGAGATCTAATTGCTGGAAACTGTCACGTCAACATTGAGCATATAATATTAAGGGAAAATGTTAATTAGAAGAAGAAATAGCAAACATAACTTTGAGATGGTGCTAACATTTGATAGTTTGTTAAAAAAAAACCCCACCTGGATCCATGTTGGTGAATACCAGTGTGAAAGCAGTGTCTCAAGTTTTCTTGGGTTTTCTCCAATTCACAGAGTGAATCTGAGGTCAAGAAACTGTTGCATGCATATTCGTTTGGAAAACTGTCCAGAACTTTCCTTTTCCTCCTGTCAACTGACAGCTGAAATGAGGTCTGCTTTTCCTGGATGACAAGTGAACATTTTAAATTCTACCAGATAAACCTCAGTCACTGACCAACTGTCTCTCAGTACCTTTCTTTAATGAATGTGTCTAATTACCTAATCACCACGGTTACTGTATATCACATCAACCTACATACTGTGACATCATACAGACACAGCTGCGTGAGCCCACACTGTCTGTTGACCTTCTCCTCACAGATGTATTTAGAGCTTCTCCATCTTTGTTTATTTGTCAATTTGCAGTTGTGTACCATCACTGAATACAATCAGGCTCCTCCATTAGGTACGTTCAGAGAAATAATTCAAATGAAGTTGTTGGGTAAAAACACATCTGTCGTCGATTAGTCGTACAGCACTGATGATTCAGATGACAGATGAAGGGGGTGTTCTTTAAAACAATATTTAAAAGAATTAGTCGTGGTTGGTGGAGATCAAATGTTTCTAGCGCTCAGTGGCAGGTACTGCTGCTGCTTTAACAAAGGGCCATTGATGGAGAGCAATTCAGGTCACAGTGAAGATATTTTAGTCAAAGGGCCAAATAATTAATACCTGTTAGTGTCTAATGACTCACTGGGACGGATGTGGCCCCAGCTCAAAGTCCTACCCAGAACGTATGTGGTTCAATCGATGAGGCTACATTCACACTGCAGGCAAAAGTGACCAAACTTTTTTACCCATGCTTAACGTGACCCATATTGTGTATGTATTTTTAAATATAGTGTGAACTCTGCAAATCCTTTTTTATATGCAAGTCACTGACGCGAGATGGCTACTCAATGCTGCGCCAGTGCAGGGCACCAAAATGGCCCCCCTGTACGCGAGGTGGCAACAGGATGTGGATGCGTTTCATCAGGAAGTGCACCCATCGTGGAGCCCTTACCAAATGACCATCCTCAAGCTATTATCAATAGAGAAGCTGCTTCTATCATTCAGCATTCCTTATTGAAACCATGATGCAGTGGTGAAGTGGTGAGTCTTCGGGTTTGATACCACGCTGTCAACCAAATCCCAGGTTGGGCTGAATAAGAAAGGGCATCCAGGGTAAAAAAAAAACTAATAAATAATAAAAAATAAAAAATATATATATATGATCTCTGGCAACCCCTGATAACAGAACATGCCCAAAGTGATTCTTCTCCAATGACATCATGAGGAGGATGGGACATTCATTGGATAAAAGTTTTTGCGTCATCTCAAAAAAGCCAGGAAATAGTCAGTGTTTGAATCACTTTGAAAGTCTCTTCTCTTCTCCTTACGTGGCAGATCTTACACATCTGTCCGTGGAATGCACCTGCTGAGATTACATGGTGTGGTGAAATATTCAAGCGTTTTCCTGGGAATCAAACCCACCTTCCTGTTCCCACTCCTCTCCTCCCACTAACTGATGTAACGTAGGTCACATACCCTGTGTGCTCAGTGATCCAGTGGAGCACTGAGGTATCACAGTCGTCCAGGCCGAGCCAGGACACACAGAGCTCGACTCAAATATCTGTCAGGTTTCATTGAATGATTAAAGAGAAAATAAATTCACTGCAATAAAGATCATTCATATTAAGACCAATAATTAAGGGATCCTGAGGTCTGGGAGTTTGACTCTGTGTCGTGCTTGTCCTGCGTGACGTGCTGTGATGGCAGTGACTCAGCACGGTGATCAATGTTTACTCAAAACACCACTGACACATTTCATCAAAGTTCCCACTGATTGAGAAAATTTGAGGCGAATGTCCCGAGTTATTATTCTTTCCAGAAGCACAACCCACCCACATTTTCAGTAAGCTGGAAAAGTTCACTTCTTTCCCCCATAATTTTCTTTTTGCTTCTTTCCTGCCTCCTTGTTGCATATTATAAAGAAGCATTGTGTGGTTGTACAACATGAGAAAGAGAGAGACCTGGAATCACTTACTGTGGGGGTCGCTCTTCTCCCGGATTCCATCCACTCCGCCGTCAGACTTTATCCTCAGAAAGTAACCTCCGTTTTTGCAGTACAGCCTTTTGGGTTCCTTAAAGGTTCCACCGGGGAACGCACTAGAACTACCGTCTTCAGGTGTAGAAGGAAGTGTTGTGATTTCTCCTGTAGCCATCTCCTCCACTTTTCCAGCGGACTCCTTTGACTCCTTCAGCAGTGTAGGAGCCCCACCGTGGCCTCCTACCTCCCACTAATCGCTGCCTATACCCTCCTCCCACTTCTCCTTCACAGGACTTCACAAAAACTGATTCTACTTAACCCCAGGGGTCAGTTTGTTTGAACACCCCCCACCCCTCTCAGGGCAAGTGCCCTTTAAGTCCGGGGAATGTGAAGCAGAAGATCTCCTCGTGGAGAACAGCAAACACCTATAAAAGTTGCTGATCTGCTGCTGATAGAGCAGACGGCTGCTTCCCCAGTGGACTCTGAGCACGCTGGTGGAGGGGATGCATGTGGCGCCCCCCTGTTCTTCCACTCTTCTTGAAATGAAGCATTAGGAGCAGGGCAGCTGGCTTAGATCTGTGTGGAAGGCTTTCCCTTCTGGGCCTCAGTCCGCATGCGCCCTGGGAGCACCAACACAGACGCACACGTTACGCCCACTATTTCTCCCTGCTGTAACCCACCAACCGGGAGAAAGGGAGAGGGGAGAGGAGGGCAACAGGAGCAGCGGTAACCATGTGAAGACAGCCAGTGTTTTCATTCATTTCGTTTGTTGAAGCACAAGTGAGGGACAGAGAGAGGAGTCCAACGTCTCTGTGATTCATTGGGTGCTATTCATAGGTTCAAACTGACACGACCAATGTGGAGCTGAGCTGCTAGCAGACACCAAGTGACAGCATGATGAAGTGGTTTTAATAATGTTTCCCAACCAGGCTGTGCTTTTGTCAGAATGAGGCAAATGTTACCTCATCTGAGAGCTGTGCTGGATCTGTAGAATACTCAGTAAAGCTCAGTAAAACCTTTGACATGCAGCCATGGCAGTGGAGTGACTAAAGCCTCAGACACCAGTAGTAATAAAAACCGAGTGAAAAGCGCTGAATTCAGATTGTTCTGGACATCAGCAGGAGACCCTGTCATCACAGACTGTGTCAAAACACAAATTTACTGAAGTACAAGACATTTGCGTGGGAGGTTTACTATATTCCATCACGAAACATATTCATACTAAAAGTACAGTAAAAGTTGACGAAAATTGTTGAATTGTTTTTTGGCACATACGGCATTTATGACAAAGTGACTGAATGGTAATGGAAGCTAACGTTTACGTAAGTTCATCTAACTACGGGCAGGGACATCTGAATGTAATTCTAACTGTTTTGTTAGGAAATCACTGATAATGATTCATTTTATAAAGTACGTCTGAGATGATCACATCCAGTATTCACAAGTATTTACATGAATCATACGATTTTACGCAAACTTTACTAATTCCATTTTAGCCATTTTTTTTTCTTTTTTCAGCTATCAGTGATTAAAGAGAACAGCCTGTGGACTAAATACGGATCATGAGTTGAGGCATTTTTAATCAGTCTGAAAGAGACGTGCCACATTCTACAGCAGTGTCATGAATTGCATGATTAGAATTGTGGGTCTGAGAGCGTTTACTGTTCCATGAGCTTCAGTAGTTTTGAGTTTGTGTTCTTGTCTGGTGAAAAGGACATGTTTTATGTTTCTGTTTATGAACATTTACCAACAGTAGGTTTTTGTATTTATTAATCGTTTCAAGTATGATATATATATATATATATATGTGTGTGTGTGTGTGTGTGTGTGTGTGTGTGTGTTTCACAGTAATAGTGAAATTTTTTTAGGTTTAAATATACATGTATTATATATTTTATATGTATAGTCAACTACATCAAGTGTTGTTGACCATAAAGGTCACTACCATACAAACTTTGATATTATTTTGTCTAGAAAACAACTCAAAACTTGTTATGTAGATGAAAGATGCTGATGCTATCCACAACATCTTAAAAATGATTTTAAAAAATGCATTTGTTAATGTGAGTTATGATATCAATCTGTCTGCATTCAGACAGTGAGTTTAACTTGAAATGGAATAAAAAGAATAGAAGAATAGAATACAACTCTATTTTTTCCCAGGGTCCAATTCAATATTTAAGTGACTCAGGCTGACTGGTTAGTATTGGCCGTCCAATCAGAAGGTTTAGGATTGAAACAGGCAGCAAGCAGGATATTCATAAAACCACTTAATCCCAGTTTACCTACAGTATTAGAGACCAGTCAGTGTCAATTCCCGTTTGGTTTGCTTGATGACATGCATTTATCCTACATTTTCTATGCAGATATGTATGTTATATTCTTGATATACTTCTTTACAAATGAATCATTTATTAAGACGAAATGTCAAAATCATTGTATAAATACAGAATCTGGTCAACGGCCCAGCTAGAGCTAAATTCAAGGTGATCTTGGAGGCTACATATGAGCAGGTGATACTAGCACATGTGGATAGCAGATAATGATTTATGGCTCGTCAGTGCTTTCGTGCTATAAATACACTCCTGTTATACATTTGCTGTTGAAGCTGAGACGCTGCTGACTTTATTTTTACACCTGATTCAAAAAGGCTTCTCGTGAAGAGGCGCTAACAACATTTTTGAAATAGACTTGTGTATCATCAGCCAAGGGTTTCCTGAACGTTTTTCTGCTGCATCCACATTTTGTGGATTAACCCCCACATACGTACACAGCCTCCCATGTTTATACAGTCACAGCTATTGCCTCATAACTCCACTGACTACTACTACTTCTGCACTTTACTACTTCTGAATTTATACTCTCACTGAAGAAAGGAAATAAAGTTACTAATCAGGAAATTTTCCTCACAAAACACAATAAAAAAAATAAACAAACGCTCTCCACTTTTGGACTAAAATAAACAAACGCTCTCCACTTTTGGAACCATTTGCCTTCAGCTTGCATTGACATGAACTCTGACTGAACTCTTAGATGCATCACCAACTGTCCAAATTTCCTCCCTAACCTTGTGTTTATGTTATAGCATACTCCACCCTTTTACTGCTTCAGCGTTAATGACTGATGTGTGAGTCAAGACCCTTGTGGCACTGTGGGTAAATTCTGCGTGATACGCAACTAATTTTTATAATTAAACATGAAACTGCGCTTGTGATGTAGAAGGAAATGGAAGATCTCACCTTCACACCTCAGAAACACAACATAAAGTGAAGGGAAAAAATGTGTGAATAGAGCTGTGTATTCTCTGACATGGCTTTTTCTGCATTTGGAAGTAGTATACATTTCACTTGATTAGAATTAGAGATTAGATGCAAGCTCAAAGTTCGCTATGTGATCATTTATATCTTTTTTAACCCAAAAGCAACAACAGTATAGTAAGTTCCAACTTCCTAACCTGAGTTCAGCATCAACTTGTTCCCATTGTGGATGTTTTCTTTTCTCACTCCTTCGGTGACAACAGCTCATAAAACCACCACGGTTGGCATGAACATCAGCGTTGAACAGTTCAGGCTGTGGACACATAACAAAGCAGAGACAGATATTGTCAGGAAGTTCACCAAATTCCTTCTGTACCCCAAGAGACGGAAATTATACTGTAGTTTTGGACATGCAGTGTTTATTTCCCCAGGCTGAGGTGAGGAAGAAGGAAAAAAAACATTTACCTAAGACAGACATTTTTTAACCAGTGTGAAGTAAGTCTAGTACAGTTAATCATGAAACGAAATAGAATTTAAAGACAATTTTACCAAGTTTAGTTAAAATACAACAAAGGTTAGACAAGAAATTTAGAAAAGATAACATAATAATTGTCAGATGATTTTTTAATTTTTTTAATTTGATTGATTACAATGTAGATATTGGGATTAATCATCAATCGATCAACATTACTACAACATTACATGATGATGTAAATTGCCAAAATAGAAAGATATATAACTCCAAGTAGATGTGTTTCACCTGTTTTTATTTTCAACTAATCAAATGATGATCAAATATTAACATGACAATAAAAATATAGAAATTAATATATAGAATACTCATTATTGTTCCTCTTCACAGTGGCTTATAGACATTTCAGATAAGATTTTTTTTAAACTTCTGTGAAGCGGTGATCTTCAATAATCTGTCTACAGTCTCTCACAATCCATTGGATAATTGTGTCAGTCAGCTTGTCAGCTGTAGTCTTACTTACTGCCATGTGCTTTGTGAGATGGTCTGAGATGGTACTTTAAGCCTTTAAAATTGCCTTAAAAATTTCATCTGATAAATTTAATAAATTAACGGAATGTAACATTGATCTTCTTATTTCTAATTAATCCTTTCAAGGTCAATGTTATTGTAATTTCACCAAACAATGCATTGATTCCTGAAAAATAAGTTAGAAAACCAACATAGAAATAAAAGTTCAGTACATGTCCTCATTCTAATTCTCAGTTAGGCATGTTTAAAATACATAAACCCTCGGGAGAGTGTCTGGAAATACCATTATACGGTATTATCATTTGTCACCCCCATGTGGTCATAAAGAAACTTCTGCTCAAAGAAGCCCCATTTTGGTCAGAAAAACACTTTCTTCTCAGTTCCTTTAAAAAAAAAAAAAGATTTCAGTGCGTTTTAAATTTGACCCAATTAATAATATAAAAAACAAACATTTTGTATCAAATTATTATTTTTATGTAGCATTAATGTTATAGAAACATTAGATTTTGATGTCCAACATTTTTTTGGTCCACACTTGTAATGATCTCTGCGTCCGTCTGTAAGACAAGACAAACCAAATCCAAAGCTTTCCTCCAGGCTTCCAGTTTCACACTCAGATTGTCGTAGATTTTCATTTCCTGTGCTCTGTCATAACTTGTGGCTGAGGTAGATGAGCTGTCCTCGGTTACATCGTCCAAGAGAATTTGTGAGAACTTGGCTTTAAAGTCTGAAAGTACAGCACAGTCCTGCAGCTGTTGGTTTACTAGAGTCCTGGCTGTGACTTTAGAAAACTTTCCAGTGTTCACCATTACAGTGGATATGTAATCTATTAAACCCTCTGCCATGAGGGGCAACACTTCCCCTCTGTAAGGGTTTTCTGTTTCTTCTGACTTCTGTCTGGGGTGATGCACTGCCTGCTTTTGAAGTTGATAAATACAGAGCATTTCTGTCACTCCAGCACCAGGAAGAATGGCTTTGTCTTTTAGTGCATGGTGTAAACGATAAGCACAGGCCCAGAACTGATCCTCCAGGAGCTGCAGTTTACCATGGACACAGCTAGTGAGAACCACTGTAGCCAACCCGCTTCTCCCGCTTGTTGAAATGTTCACAGCTGATAACTTCCTCTCAGTTCCGCTAAGGTCTCTCCAAATCGTCACCTTTGCTCCAGTGCCAACACAGTGCTTATTCAACTGCGAGGCGTAAGTGACTGCAACGCCACCTGTCGCGTTAGCTATTGTGTTCAAAAAGGAAGCCTTCACTTTTTCCACTGTGAGAATGCGATGGCTACAACAGCACTGAATCACATTCTTGCTCACATGCCCACTCACTACTATCAGGTTCACTTCCAGGTTTAGCAGAAGTGTCATGACCTTTACCATCCACACCTCCTCACTGGTCGGACCTGACATAGCTGACTGGTCAATCACGCGATGTATCCTTACAGGCCTTATGAAGCCAACATGGCGAAAAGTATGTGACAAATCCCCATTAATAAAAGCCACCTTTAATGGTTTTTCTTTCAAAAGATGGACAACTGCAGTTTGTTCAGCAGACAAGAGAACAATGCAGCCTGAAGAAACACTAGCATGCTCCTCTGGCAAACCTGGTACAACACATGTCATCACTTGGCTAATGTCAAATGAAGAAGAGCTGATGTCCTCATGACTCTTTGATTGCATCTGATGCACTTCCAGAACCAGATTCATTGCATTAATGCAGCCATGTCTTAATCCTTCGGCAATGTGATGAATATTTGGTGGCTTAGGCTGATGAAATTGTTGTGCTAAAGAGAGATTTTCAGACTCAACCCCACAAAAATGTCTGCTGAGCTTAATTTTCCTTTGTCCACTGATGTTTAGAGTTTTGTCACCAACACTTATTGATCCTTTCAGATGGAATGCTTCCCTGGATGGCACCATGATAGCTTTTACAGAAGCCTGCAGACTTTTTGATGGCACCACACCCACATCGTCAGTTGAGATACTAGACTTCCTGCAAACATCTATGCATATCTCAATGCCCTCAGACAAAGCAGAGATTATGTTTGATACAGACATTCCTCTGTGAAGACACTCCAGAGCAGCACGGCTCCATGCCCCTGCCAAAAACAGCAGACATCCTGAGCCTGTGCCAAAGACCCTCTGTTGGGCCTGAACGGTCTCGTACACAAGCTGGCTCACCGCACAGGTCAGTTCTAGGTTTTCAAGGATGCGATGACAGGAGCAAGCAAGAGCAGACTCCCCGCTTGAATCATCTTGAATAAACTTCAACTTTTTTGTAGGCCCAAGAGAAGAATGTGCAATTCCCGCCATTGCAACGAGCTTCTGCAGGCCCACATGCTGACGACAGTTTAGAACTGAACATCCAAGCATCACTGAAGAATCCCCCTAATGATAAAAAAAGAAAAAAAAAACAGTTTTGTTTCTCATTTGCAGAAAATCAATAGCAATAATATAGATTTGGTTTTAGGGAAGTTAAATTTAACAATGTTAACAAGATTAAAAAGCATTGATAATACTGTTGATCTTTGAAAAAAGATTTCTGTTTCACATTAACAGAGCAGGACTGAGTAACACTCAGGAATTACTACTAAGCAGCTTTAATCATATTTATTGTCCATTCGATTTTCAGTTCTGTTAACGTTTTCTTTTTTAAGTACAATAAATGCACTCAAATGTAATTTTGTGAACAGCAAATGCATCGTTTGCAGAGCACAGATGCAGTACCACTTAGCTAACATGCTGTCTTCAGAAAAAATACTTTCTTAAACCATCACTAATGAGTTATGCAGGACTAAAGACTGAATTATATTTAAATTCTGAGGCGTTCCTTTTAAAATAAACGTTGATTAATGTTAATAAAAGCCGTTACCTTCTTTTTTGACGTATAAAAGCTTTCTTTCTGCTCCAACTGCTTCAGCTTTACGATGATGTACTAACTGCGCATGCGCCGAGGCTCTTGGTTGCTGGGAGACAGAGAAACGATTGCAGCGATTGGCGTATCCGGCTACCGACCCTCCTTCGCCATGTTACAATTGGATACTACGGGTACGTCATGCCAGTGTATTCGTTCCTATTGGACAGCTGCCGTGCCTCTAAAGAGACTAAAAAAACTGTCAGTGCTGCTGGATTTGTTTACGTCCAACAAGAAAACTCAACGTTGACGACTATTTTGCGGAAATCTTTCACTAATATGGTAAAATAGTATACAAACTAAATATGTTTTCTAGTGTTTAAATCCGAGGCGTAAGGGAGGAGGCCAATGCCGTTAAGTTATTTTAACTTAAGAGCTTTGTTTGGTCCCACATAGGAGCATGACGACCAGTGTTAGCCTCGCATGCTGCTAACAGTTGACTTAAAACTTTATTGGTGATGTTTTAGTTTGTTGTTATAATTCAAAACACACAATTTTAGTTTAAAATCATACAACAAATACATCGGAAGACACAAATGACACAACGGTTAGAATTGGTAGTGCAAGTAGTTTAAATCCTTTGTTCCTGGAATAAGAGGTTTAAAAAATGATCCTCAATACAAAGGCTTTATGAAATATGGGTTCTTGATTTTATTCTTA
This sequence comes from Cynoglossus semilaevis, assembly GCF_000523025.1. Taxonomy (NCBI): domain Eukaryota; kingdom Metazoa; phylum Chordata; class Actinopteri; order Pleuronectiformes; family Cynoglossidae; genus Cynoglossus; species Cynoglossus semilaevis. The sequence continues at coordinate 6,197,068 of NC_024321.1, forward strand.
TTTCATGTTTTGTACTTGTATTAGCAGCAGTAATCAGGAATATTGAACGGCAACATTCGACCTTTATTCTTCATGTTTATGTCCTGTTCCACTATCTTTGTATCTATTTCCTTATTCTTCCTTCCTGGCAGTTCCATCTCTAACATCCATCTATACTGCAGTACATCTACTCAGAACAGTTCATCACAACCAAACTGCCCAAGTTTGATTGCCTCTCAGGTTCAGCTAAATAAAACCCTGTCCATCCTGGTCATGTCAACAACAACAAAACTTACATCTTAACTCTATCACTAAGCTTAGCATCCTGTCTTAAATTTCAGTGTCACTGTTTCCAACCATACATCACAGGAGGTCTCACTACTCTTTGCATCTTCTCCCTAAATATTAATCTGTAACTGACCTGCTCTTTTTCAGGCGTCAGGTTATCGCAAACAAACTCCTGCAGCTAATCCGAGGAAAAAGATTCCTCCAAACATAGAACTGACAGAGGAGCAAAGACAAGAAATCAAGGAGGCGTTTGATCTGTTTGACACCGATGGCACTGGGACAATAGACGTGAAGGAGCTGAAGGTTTGTTCTTGTTTTCCTGCATCACATTAAGCAATTATAACATACCAAAGAAATCATACTGGTCATTCATTCACGTCACAGGTTGCCATGAGAGCCCTTGGGTTTGAGCCAAAGAAAGAAGAAATTAAGAAAATGATTGCAGACATTGATAAGGAAGGTTCTGGAACGATTGACTTCAGCGACTTTCTCAGTATGATGGCACTGAAAATGGTGAGTGAACCTGAAAACCTTTTGGAAGTGAAACAAGAGTAAGTAAGAATGCTTGTCTAACACAGTACTTGGCCTTATTACTTATTACTGTTACGAGTCCCTTTTTTGGTTGTTAATTCTTAAGTTGTCCTAGTGTTTATTTGTTCAAAGTTTTGGAATTTTAAATGATAGATTATATATTTTTTGACCTTCTGCAGCCTCAACTATAGGCTCGGGACATAAGATGGATGACAGCCTAGCCACTGCTGAAGAACCAGAATCCTTATAATATTAAAACTTTAAATCAGCAAATAAGCTGCAGTACTATTTCAAACTTATGAAGCTTTTGTTCCTTTGTCTAGTTTTTTTCCCCCTACCTGGTGAACATGGATATTTATTGACTCCTAACACACAACATCTCAACCTTGAGATTTCAGATCAAACAATGTCATTTTGGTTTGTCCTGTTTTTTGCTGCATTGTCTTGGCTGACTGTTAACAGAGTGAAAAAGACTCCAAAGAAGAAATTATGAAGGCGTTCCGTCTGTTTGATGATGACTGCACTGGGAAAATCTCATTTAAAAACCTAAAGAGAGTGGCCAAAGAGCTGGGCGAAAACCTCACAGATGAGGAGCTACAGGTATTATGTTTAATTGATTTATTTATAGCATTTGTATTGTGCTTATGTTCTTACTTACATCAGATTTCAACACTATATTCCCTTTGAATCTCATTGGACTGTTCGATAGATATGCTTATTTAGTATTTTCTAAAGGGCTGGTTTGTAAGATTTGGAGTTACAATTCAACATACAGTAATTCTGAATTATCATCTGCTGAGGATACAGATGTGTTCATCAAAGAACAAAAAAGATTAGATTAGATTAGATTGAACCGCTTTATGCCACACTGGTAAAAACTGACAAATGATAATGTTGCAGCAACACAAAGGACAGAAAAAAAAATTAATACATGATACTCAGACTGTTCAATTACCCATTCAGCTTTCTCTTATTTGATTTAAGCTGCAAATCCATCCACGATTGTTAACAATTAATGATTAAATTGTATGCAGCTAACTGTTACAGAATCAAGACATTTCAGATCTCAAATACATTTTTCTTCTTCTTTTGAAATGTGTGTGTGGCTCTTTTATTTTATTGAACCTTTATTATGTCCTTGTCAAATCTTATGAACTAACATTTTAATAATTTTACCATCAAACCAAAAGAATTACATGGACACATTCATGTCATGAAGACTTTGCACCTGCCTGGGATCTACTGAATTTTTTTTTAAGTTAGAAATAAAAAAGCCCAATTTAACTTGGAGTCTTCAGCATTGTAGTGTAGAATTATTTTCTAAATATTTTAGTGAAATGTTGACATAACGTTTCTAGACCACCCAGCAACTTTCATAGAATCTGTATGTGTATGTTGAGTCTCTTGCTTACTGTTTTCTTTTCTCTCTCTGTCCTCTCCTCTCGCTCTTCCTTTTTAGGAAATGATTGATGAAGCAGACCAGGATGGAGACGGTGAAGTAAATGAGCAGGAGTTTCTGAGGATTATGAAGAAGACCAATCTTTACTAAAGACTAGCTTTAAGATTTCTTCATGAATCCCTATGTGATTTTTTTTTTTTTACAACTAAATTTTCTACTGCAGCTATTTTTAAAGACTGGATTTGTAAATAAATACATATTTTAATCCAATTTTTACCTTGACAACTTTCTACACTGAAAATTATTATATTTCAGCATTAGTGATTTGTCTAATCTCATTTTAATGACTGTGGCACGTCGTCTCAATCTCAAGTATTAAATTTAAACTTCATGTAGACTCGCAAAACATTTTTCATTTCTCCTCAGAGAAGCTCTCGACTCACAGTTCTTCCAGTTTGTCCTTTATGATTTATCTGTAGAAACGGAAAGTTGAACTTTTTTCATGAAAGGTATTTATGGTAAACTGTTCACTGCAGTGAATTCTTAAAAGCACAACACAGCAGCGACGGTCAGACAGTGATGAAGAGACAGTGAAAGTCAACTCGCAGTCGACTAACCAGAACTTGGATGACAAATGTAAAGCTGAGATGAGTGTCTCTGAAAAAGTCACTCTCACTTCATGCTTCATCGTCTGAAAATGCAGTACACACGCTCACTAACCTACATGTTCTGATCATGTTTGAGGTAAAGACTAAAAAATACCGCTGATGATGATTAACGATAAACTGATGATAAACAGCGGAAGTCTGGTTTTGGCCAAAACATCATACCATGTTTAAAGAGAGAGAGAAAAAAAACAGGATATTGTAGTGACGTGATTTTCCGAACCGCCAGACGGCTGTTGATTATTTTGAGGATGATTGCTACTGATTCTGAAAGTTCTACCTGTCGTCAACAGTGGAAGAACAAACGGAAAATATGAATTAATGCCCCGAGACTGGGAGGTTTTACAAGGGAATTGTTTGTACTGATGCAAATGCAGATTCACCAAATGCCAAATTCAGAACTTTTGATTCAGTGATGCTTAAACACATGCTCCTTGAAGCCATTATATGTTCAACAATTCACATTAAAGCACAAACTAATGTGAAACCATAACATAATTAGGAAACAATGTTGGAAACTTCAGCATTTTTCAACTGTTTAAGCGTCACTTTTTGGCAAAATGAAATTCCAGGATATTTTGATGCTCAATATTTATGATACTTTGTTTTTATTGTTCTGAAACTTGGGGCTGATGTAAATGAGCCAAATCAAAAGGCCAGTCTCTCTAAACTTACTCAGTAGGTAACTTACGTCACTCGCTGTGACTCAAATCCAGCCAAATTCCCCAGAGTTCAAAGCAGACCATGTACAGTTGAGACCCGAAACAAATGCAGCGCTACAGCTTGCTTTGAGTGGACACATGAAATTCTGAAATTGGTATCTTCTGAATTGGACCATTTTGCTCAATTCAGCACATAAAACAACATTTGTGCTGATCAATTGACCTGCTTTATAGTTTGGTTTCATGATTATCACAAATGACAGTATAAAGAAAATTTGGCCAAACAGGAAGAACTTAGTCAAAATGGCTAAAGGTTTGCCAAAACACATAATTTTACATTAGACAAAAGTTGGTTAAAAAAAGATCATTCAAGACTAACCAAGAAATTATTAATATTGGATTTTAATATAGTAAAATCTTGGAAGAATTCTTGAGTAGTAATTTCTAAATGAAATGTGTTACTGTTAAATAACCAGGTAAAAATTTACCTCAAATTTAACTTTTTTTTTCCCAAGAACAGCTTAATTTCAATTGAAATTGAAAAATATTTACCTTTAAAGTTAGCACATAAAACACTGAAAAGTAACTAGAATACTGCTAATCGGCCAAAAAAAAAAGGTAAACAATAGAGTTTAGCTAAACAAAGACTAAAATATAGCAAAAATCCAATGGTGTAACATCGCTATATCTAAAATCTAACAGGAGTTGGACAACACAGTTTGTACTTCTGTCTCTAAATCAGTAGAAAAAGACAGACTTAAAAAAAAATCAATAAAGGTAAACTTAAGTTTTGGTAAGCTGTGTTTACTGCACTGAATTCAGAAAGAATGACTCGGTGACCACAGACAGTGCTGATGAGACAGTCTTGAAAGTCATATGACTAAGTCAGAATTTAATCATATTTAGGTAACATATAGGTTAAATGTAGCATGAACACTGCAGGTATATACTTGCAGTATATACGTATAAGTATATTCATTCTATGAATAAAATTGTTAAAATAGCATTAACTAAACACAGACAAAAATATTGTCAAATAGTAAATGGTTAAACTCTGTGATGTTTAAATGTGTTGGGTTGCGAAAAAGTTAGCAATTTGAATCATTTAAATTTAATTTAACTTTTGTGAAGTGTTGTAAAGCTTTTGCACTTAAAATTATTAACTAGACTCGCTAGCATGTATCAGGCGTTAAGGAATGTGTAGGCGTTTGTTCAAGACTGAACATTTTGTTTATTTAAGAACAGAACTTTCCATTTGGATTTTGGTGCTTGAATAAAGAGGCAGTTTCCGGCTCATTAATACCTCCACGGCCCCTCAGCTGTTATTCCCCTACCGTTGTGGTTAAAGTCTATTCACATCACACTGTCTGCTCAATACTCCCACTGTACCGCTAAACGCTCGCTGTCTTTTCCAATAAAATGATCAATTTCCAAAACAACTTGACGCTGGTAATAAACCTTATGTGCATTATTAACCCTTTAAGGTTCAAAATGTGTCAGCATTTGTGAAGACAACAAGTCATTGCAAGCCCCCTGAATGAGACAAAGTTGAAGACTATTAGCAATCACTGTGCTTTAGAAGAAGCAAGGAGTCACTGCATCACTGGTACGTCTGCTTTCTTCTGTAGTCATAGTCTTAAACATCTTAAAAAGAGTTTTTCTTTTTTTGATGACCAAAGTTTGGACACAACTTGAGGGAGTAGATGTGGAAATGGTCGGAGGACAGTGGACGTATTTGACTGAAACAATAAGAATGCAGGCGCCAGAGAGGAGGGAAAGACTGAAGACCACACAGAAGATGTATGGATGAATGGCGGAGGATAGGTGGGTATAACAGCTGAAGAGCAACAGAGGAGGTTTAGATGAGGCAGACCTTCCACTGAGGAGAGCTTTGACTTCAACCTCCAAAGAGAGATTTTTTTTTTTTAAAATTTAGCTAATAGTGTATCAAAGCGTGTTTTTACAGTCTGACAAACTTGATGTTTGGATTCATATTATGTGAACAATTTTCAAGCTAAGCATTAAGCTTTGTGCTGTGATCTCTTAAAATACTAATGTCAATCTTTGTGTTCACTGCCCTTAGCTAATACTCTAAGTAGTTACACACAGGGTGAACAGCACTGAAGATTATTGGATGACGTGTCATAAACATGTTTTTAAATTCTGAATGTTTGAAGTGCTTTTAACACACTTCCATTAATCCATATTGGCCGAAGGATGTGCGACTATTTTAAATAAAGTGAGCTCAAAGATTGTGGCTCAGCTAATGAATAGATAAGGAATAATGAATAGATATTTCCCTCTGGCTTGTTAAGGCATTTGGGGAATTAGTTTAAAAACATTTGTTTGTTCTCACAGTTTAGACAGATCGTTTTTGTAAATAACATTTTATTTAGACAGGTTAATCATTTATGTAAGTTTCTTCAGATTTCTAAGTAATTTTTGGTTTTGTAAAATATACTGTACAGACATTTCCTTAAAAGAACTACTCAACTCTCACCTTAATTTACATATACTTTAGAGCTTGACACTTTAATAGTTTTAATCTATTAAACAATTGGATTTTATTAAAGTGAAAGAGAAAGTGTAAGAAAGTGTTAGCTAATGGTGACTAAAAATAACGATAGCTACTAAACCGATTATGAAAAATATCAAACCCTACAAATGTAAATATAGTTAAAAATTTGGATTGAATTTATCCAAACTGCCCAGTTGTAACAATTATTAGTGTAAATTATATATGTGTGTATATATATATATATATATATATATATATATTTATACACACATATACATATATACTTTTGTTGCACGATTATGCATTTCTCTATTCAAATATAAACCTAGCCTTTCAACTGCCAATCAACCTTGTCTTTATTTGGAAATATAATATAGGTAACCTAAATCTAATGTTGGTAATCACAGCATCAAACCATGTATTATAAAGAAGCTGTGTCATTCCTGTTGTGGTTCATTCAGGTGAACAGGACCTAAACAGGCGATCCCCCACCCACATGCTCTTTGTTCTCTTCCTGTGCACTTACTGTAACGCCGTGCACTCTCCCTTTCCTCACTCACCTCCTTTTAACTACATACGTGGATCTCACATCATGGAGTTTTCATCAGAATATGGCCCCTGTTAAAACTAACAATACTCCACAGTAGTATTTTTACGTGTGTATGTGCGTATTGTCGGCAATTTTTAACCCTGCACCTACTCTCCATACAAGCCCCGGAAATGAAGCTGTTTACTAATGACAGACCGCAGTGTAGGAAATGACACTACAGCAAGTGAGAGTAGGAAGTGAACCACTTATTAAAGACTTCATGCATTTGCTTAATAGTGACAAAGTTGAAAAAAAAAAAATCTGCATTACATTTACATCATTAATGAAACTGGGGTGAAGGGCCAAAGGTGAAGCCTAACTTTTTAAAATAATTATTTAAAAGTGGGATGTGTGTTCAAAAAATGCATCAGTTTTATCTTATGTCTATTTTTTTAGCGCCCTTCAAAACTGACAAGAAACAAGTACCTGTGTCTTTATTATTACAGTACCAAAATAAAACAACGAACTACGAAGTTAGAGCTCTAGTTCCTTTTGTTGGCATTAAACTAACATGTCAGATTTTAGAGTAGTTTCATTTTTCTCCATTTAAATTCAAATCACTGATTGACGCTCAAAAATACAAAAGCACATTACATACTTTATCATGCAATACAGAAAAAGAAAATCTGAAATTCACAATACCTTTACTTTTTACTTGTATACGTTTACCTTTCATACCTTGTACTGCACTCCGCTGCTGTCAACACTGTGAAATTCCTCATTTTGGGACAAACAAAGGACATTATCTTAATTTGACTATTACTGTTATGTATTTTGTGATATATACATAACAATAACAATAATAGATATGTATTTTGTATGCAGTGTGTTTTGTTTAGGTTTAAGTGTGTTTTTATAGTGGTTTTGTTGGTTTGCCACCACTGTTTTTTTTACCACCAACATAAGATTTTATGAAGCCTTGAGACCATTAGACCAAACTTTGAAATACTTAAAAAGTGCTAAAGTTAGACTTTAGGTATTACAACAGTACTAGCTGCTTGCACTATAATATTGCATAGTATTTATATTTAACAAAAACAATTTTTATAGCTCTTTTTTTAAATTGAACTTTAAACTCAAGGCAGTGACAACTTAAGGCATTTGACTCATTTGACTTTGAGACACCAACCTTTGACCAAAGACAAAAACATAACTAGTTTATTCTGCCCTTTGGTTTATTTACTGATAAGTCTAAATAGAAATAGAAATCCAGAAAATCAAGAAAATCACCCAGAAGCCAAAAAACACAATGCTGACACTGGTGACAAAAGCTCCTCCACACCGTTAGCATTTAGTTGAATATTTTTGGACATGCGTGTGTGTCTGACAAAGTTGGAGCACACACTACCCCCACACACACATACAAAAATACACATCTTACAACAGTACTGCCAAATATTTTCCACTTTTAGGTTACTTTCTTCTTATGAGACTGCCAGCTCATCACGATGAAGATGCTCAGTAAGTCACACACCAGTTGGGCTGGGAGAAGGTTCCTCCATGAGAAGGAAAATTCATCTCAGGTCTACCTGAGGATGTAGCATTTTCCCCTTATCAGGGACTCCTGATAAGACACGGTGAAGCACCTCAGAGATCGACCCAAGCCCCCACCCACCTTTTCCCTTACGCCGTCACTCAGACAGAGAACATGAATGAGGGGTTTTCTCTCTCAGTGTCACTCTCATTTCCTCCCCGCTACTTGTGGAAGACAGATTGGACGTGAGATTGACGTGCGCCTAAACTGACTGACTAAGGGATTAGATAATCTCCTAAGAATAATCAATTTCATTAATAATCAAACGGAAACACAGTAAACATTTTTTTTTTTTTTGCATTCTACATCATGGTCAGTCAGCTGACATGTTAGACAGTGCACACTATCAACGCGTTTGTTGTTGATAAAAAAATATGTTGGTCTGCAGTTTATTTTTTGTTACTGTTATGCACGTGTCAAACTCACAGAGCGTGTCTGTGGGGCCTCTCATTATAAAGTTTATGCTGCTTCAGAGTGTACATTGACCATTGATCATTACAACTAGAACAATGGATTTCACGACGATGACAGATCTATGAACAGAGATCTACTTCAAACTGCAATGGGTCCAATCCACAAAAACTGAGTGTGAATACAGCAGGACTAGAACACTACACTACAAAATCCTGAGGTCCAAAGACAGTCGGACAAAGTTGGGCAAGAGTTACATGTTTATTTTAATGTTTAAGAAAAGGCATCATTACCACAGCACAATTGCAGCAATCTAGGTAAAAATGTGTCAAAAAATACTCGAATTTGAATGATTTTCACTGATCAACATGGCCAAGGAGGCTGCAATAATAACCAGCACCACCAACCATGAGTATTTGGGTAGGAAAAGCAAAAAGCATGGACTTGATAAAAAAAAAAAATCAAGGCCTGTTGTCTTTCATTCAGAGACAACAATACTTTTTCTTTTGTAATTGCAAAGTTAGGTTGTTTTTTTTTTGTTTGTTTTTTACAATTTTACAAAATTGCTTTTCTTTCTTCTACATAAAATGTAGTCGAACAATATTCTTTACATGAAAACACAATGCAAAGGGTGTGAACCAAAACTTTAACTTACTTCTGCTGGGATTTACCAAACAAGTCTCAAATGAAACAGGACTTTTCTCTGTCTTGCCATTGATAAAGGGAAGCGGCACATTTAGAGAATATAATGTTCCCTATAAAAAATACTTGAACTTTCGCACTCTGACCCCAACAAAATGTTTCTATCTTGTCATCTCTTTATTCTTAGCGTCAGTGCGAAATCAAAAGAAGGATAGGTTTTTCTCAGGGCTGGAGGAAGTCTGCCAGTCCACAACAGAGACCGACAGCAACATCAGTTTGTGTAGGTGTAGGAGGCTCTTCAGGTCGTCGATACCACACCCACAAGACTATCTATGACACGCTTGATCTGTGACTCCATGATTCAAAGTGAAAATGGGAAGTGCCGTCTTCCTGTAGTTTCCTGCAGTTGGCCACTCAAACAAACATACGTTCACACACTTGCATCTATAGGCCCCACGCAGCCGTGCACACACGCACGCGCCGCTTGACGCCACTCGAGAATCACGTAGTGGTGACTGCCAGTGGAAAAGAAAATTCATTACTCACACAGCAGTTTCTTCAGCTTTCCAGCTCTGCACAAGTGGTTTTCCTGTGTCCTCAGGGATACCTATATAAAGGTAAGTACCACAGCAGTCTTCACTTCCATTAAATCTATCATTAGGTCACTTTTGCTGATTTGGGTGACTAGTACCGACTCTTGAAACCATGAAGCTCATTCTCGTCCTTCTCACAGTCTACTGCTGTGCTGTGGTCAGAACAACTGAAATCAGAAAACTACAAGAAGTTCTAAGGCAGCTGTCCTATGTGAAAGACGGACTTCAGGTACATCGATAAACTCCTCTGTTGTTGTGTTTTTAACCACTTTTCTAATCTCCACAGTTACAGTAATAACTACAGTGCTCATCTTTTGTTTCATGCAGGACAATGAAAAGATGATATATACACCGGAGACCAATGAGGTAAGAACAGCTCACTGGCTTTTTAAATGTTTTGTTGACATTACGGTCCCCTCCACTTCTAATATTTGTGGTTGCTTAGTCATGTTACTGTTCTCCCACTTACTGTTGTTACTAATTGTCGTGTGCCAGCAACTGTAGGAGTACATCAAATAAGCGAAAGTGTGAATCAAAAACATGTCGAGCGATAAAAGAAAATGAACAAGTCCAGATGTAATTCTTGCAAACTTACAATAGAATGACTTTTTTATTATTTAGTATTGTTTTTCTTCTTTTCTTAACACTGAAACTCTGATTGCGTATAAGATTGAAATACATTACAAAACTTAACTTCAGGAGTGATTGTTGTACATTTGTATGTACACTTATACTCAAACTTATAACTTGAACACTGAATATTTATATTTGTATATATATATATATATAAAACTCTAATAATAAAAGCTCTAAAGCTCTAATAATAAAAAGGCCTTACGATCAAGTTAATTTCTATTTACCAGTAATGCATTCATAATTTATATTTAATGATTCTATTTTTATTAATTATTTTATTAATATTAATTGAAGGAATTAAATGAATTGACATAATGTGGTTCAGTCACTCAATTATTACACTGTGTGACTGAACCAATTATTACAATTACTGCCTTTTGCTGTTGACCTGTTCAATCCCACATGACAGTTTACCTTTTGCTAAGTTTAAATGAACGTGAATGTGAAAACGTATGCGTATTACTTTTTACTTGTAAACTCTGACGAGCTTTGTTTCTTGTCAGACCTAGTCGCGGTTGACTCAACTCTAGACTGCTCAGTGTGTTTTCTCATAGCGTCCCCATTCTCGGGGATGAAATGTGATGAGTAATCAGACAAAACCATGATAACTTCCTCACCGTGCCTCACAAGCAAACCGAATGTTTGCAAGCAGGCTGGAAAAGGTCTGACTCACTTGTCAGGTTGAGAAGCCCTCGCAGCTTACAGTTTACCTTAAACCACAGGAGTTTGAGACTATATCACAATACTAATTTGATGTTAAACGCTGACCAAGGCAATAATGATAGCCCAGAATACAAATGGTTTCATCCTCTGACTGAACTTTTTAACTACTGTGTTCATTTTTCATTTGGGAGGAATGCACATATTCAAACAAACATGTTGTAATCTACAGTTTTGGTTTGACCTAAGTAGTAGCAGCAGGCGTAAACAAAACTTTCAGTTGGAAAAAAAATGCATTGCAAATAGAAAGGCTAGAAGGTATTTTTAGGAACAAAAAACATTCTGGAAACATTAGTTGGTTTCAGTTCAAGTGTTTAGATTTTTGTGTGTGCGCATCTGACTGGAAAACTCAACAGCAATGATGAAGTCATGTCAGAAACTAAAAACTGGAACATTTTCAGAGTACTCAGAGAAGGACTTCCTATCAGTCTTATCTGATAATGGAGTATTTTAAAACTGATGAAAAGTAAAAATAAATCAGTGATTCACACTTTTCCAGTTACTTATCTTATCTGAACATTGTCTGACAGTTGATTGTTTACATTTTCCTCCTCAGCAGGACTGTTGCGGTCAGTCAGCCTTGAGGTGCTTCAGAGCAGCCATGAAGGTCCATTTCAATGTCAGTGAGAAAAGACTAAGCATGCTTCACAAGAGTCTCGAAAACCCTCTGACTGTAAGTTCACAGCTGCAGATTAAATAAAAAAGGAAATATGTAAAGATTGACACTAATGTCCTCATAATTCATCATTTTAAGCAAATCTCGTCTTTTCAATTTAGATCAAAGGTGTGAACTTCTGTAATTCAGGAAATTCTACGGTAAGTGCCTGAGCTTTGTTCAGTGTTTCACATCAACATTTATTGACTATTAACACTTTCATCTTTAATGAGAACAATAGAGTTCATTTTTACTTTCTCTTACTTTCAGAAAACATGCAGCGCCTGTGACTCATATCCTAAGGCAAAGCCAAAAGCTTTTTTCAACAAACTGGAGTCTTTTATTCAGTTGGTGAGAACTTTGTACTATCCACATTCCTCTCTTTTAGTCAGAAAACTGTTTTAATGTGCGTACTATATGGTACAGAAATGATGCAGTGACTCTAAAACACTATGTCCAGAAGCAGATAATGATTTTTGGACTAAGATTTTTTTTCAATTATTTTTTCAGTTTGTAAAATTTGATAGTTTTTAATGTCAAATATGTCTGATATATATATACAGTATATCTTTTTCAACAATTTGCTAAAAATTTATTTCTTCCTGCTGTACATTAACATAGATGACATTTGTGTAGCCTTAAAAAACTTTCTATGGAAAGATAACTTCAAAAGTAACTGGATTGTGTTTATGATTGACTGGAAACGTACTGCGATTTTGTGAATTAAATCATTTCCAAACTTAAGTAGGTGTTACAGATTTACCACTGATAAATGTTAAAACTGTTAGAAATTACAAATGCTAACTTTGTTAATAATCCAGAATTACAGTTTTGCCTCAGGTGTACCCCTAATGTAACACAAGAGACAGGTTTTTTACTTTAATCCAAACATTAATGATAAATATGCCAAATAAATAAGTCTCTCTCTCTCTCTCCTTTCTAGGCAATAACCAGACTGAGTGTGGGCTGATTAGAGAAGACCTAGTTATGACCAACGCCTAAGAGACACTAAGTTGAAATGATGCTAAATGTAAAAGGTCTACATGTCTTTTTTTTTTTGTATTTAAGTTATTTAATATTTATTGATAAAGTGGCGGTGAGTCCACACGAACTCATAAAGAATGTATTTCCATAAAGCTGCTTTGCCGCCACCCAGTGGACTGGGCTTGGTAGTTTCTTAATTTTTTCACCTGTAGTGGAAGTGGACTTCTTTTTCTATCTTTGAAAAAAGCTGTTATAATATTTTGAGTTTCATTATGGTGATGTCAAACTGTACTATTTAAAAATATATTTGCTTAAGATTTCGAGTTTTCAAAATGTTATTGTTTAAAGTTAATTTACTGTATATCTTTAACCTGTGAGATGTATTTAAGTAATACAGAAATAAATGAGGAAATGTCTAAATAACAATAAAGGGATGTGTGAAAACAAAACGCCTTATTGTGTTGCTGTGTTGGCGCTAGAACTTCTCTAGATAATGATACTATTAATAAACAATGACTTAATCATTTTCGGGCGTCCACTCTCGCTCTCCGGATGATTGCTGCACCGTTAGGTTTAGAAAAAAAAATCTATTATAATATGAAATGTATGATACAGTAAAGGTTCGTCCAACCCAGTGTTAGTTCAACATATTAGAGGGTCGATGTGTTGAGAACTATAATTTCATTATTTGTTTATGTTTCAATATATACACAATGAAAATAATGTTAAATAAAGCTGAATTTTCACGGTTCAAAATTGCTGCTACACGGTGTTAGAATTACATTACTGCCACCTTCTGGCAATAAAATAAATACCTTATAAATGGTATTACCTGCAAAATAGGAGGGAAAATATATAGACATTACTAATATGTGTTATTTCTACAGTATAATGTAGTACAACATACAATGCCAGTAACCCAATAAAATTGAGTGAGGGGAATCATTCCTTCTCTCTTTGGCAATCACATGAGGTACAAATAATTGTCCTACTTTTCTTAATAGTCTCCTACTATTCACACTATTTTATTTTAAACACTAATGTATTAATAATCCATTAATTATTAATAAATTGGGAAATGTATTAATAATAGTGGTACTACAGCATAGTCAATGGATGCGAACTCTCGACAACATTCTAACTCACCACAAGAGGGGGCAATGGACAAGTGTGAGAACTGGTTTAAGTGTGGAGACAAGACAAAATTTCATTTTGTCTTGGCGTCACGCTTTTTACATTATCTACATTAACTCTGTTAAATTACTGACGGAAAAACAATAGCAGAACCATGTTTGGACAGAAATCTATTTTGATGTATTTTGAAACTGTAGGTCAGGTGTGTCCAGTTAGTCGATCTTAATCTACCAGTAGTGCTAGTAAGAGAGTGGTAGTAAATCATGAGCAATCACAATAAATACATTCAAATATAAATATAATTCTAGTGTATAGTAGTGACTATATTCTGTAAGAATTCAGTCACTGAGCTGCATGCATCCAATCACTACCCCCAACATGATGTGTATATTATGTATGTTCGGTTTATATGAGTTAAATCATTAACATTTTCAGTGAAGGTAGATAACGTTGGTCATTTGAAGTTGTTCCAAAGCCAAAAAAAGTCTAAAAACACCTACTCTGCTGTAGGTGGTTGTTTAATGACCACTGTCAGGTTTGAATTCTGTGGTCAGAAAAGTACATGATGTCAAACAAGTCAAATCAAACACCACTAAAAGTCTCAGAATGACAGGTGCAGTTGTGTTTTTCAGCAGATGCCCTAACTGCAAAGATCACTACTGTGGACTTCCCATGTGACAAAGGGGGTTTCCAAATAGAAACAAGAAAAAACCCAAAACAAGAAAACACCAAGATTCATATGGACTTCTGTACCACCCAAGCCCGTCAAGATACACATCAAAGAACTTTAGGCTGAAAGACCACGGCCACTTTGTTTAATGTAACACCAACACTTGGAGACAAGTGTGTTTTTTTGTCCTTTAGCTCTTCCAGCCATCTGTTTCACTCTCGAGAACAGTCCAAGCAAGTTTCCTTTTCTTTGTCACAAAGTCCTTCAATATCAGTCTATTATTAACAGTCACTCATTTATCATACATCACTACATGCTTTTTCATGGGCCGCTGGGGCGTCTGGAATCAATCACTACAGTCCAATCTCAGGAGGACAGGCATGGACAAATATGGAGACCAATAACCATTAACAAACACACACACTCATGCAGGTTTTTTAGGACTGATGAAGGAAGCCTGAGAAACCAAAGAAACCTAACAGTAGTACAGTCTACTTCACTGTAATGTATGAAGCAGCAGTTACCATTTATTCACACTCTACAGTTCATCCATACTGGCCGTGTTGGCCGAGTTTTATTTGAACAGCAGTGATATTAGAAGTCAGGCTATGAAGTTTAGTCAAACCCTGGCCAAATCAATGATGTCATCGTCTCACAGCTTATTTAGGTCAGATCTCCGCTATTTGCTTGTGGTAAATTCAAAAGGAGAACACGTGCTGCAAGATTTGCAGTGTGATGAAAACACATGTGGTTGAGCACAACATCTGTTGAGACATCAAGTGGCCCTGAAGGAGTCGGATCCACCTGCAGCAGCTGCTGAATTATGTCCAGAGAAGTGAACATTGTTAACTGTGGGGATATTCACTGCTCGGTCTTGGGAGCTAGAAAATTACAGATTGCATTCATAATGATTCATTAGTTAAAAAAGAAATAGCAGACTTGATGATTTTTGTCATTTTACCATTCAATAAAATTCACCTGCAAAACACTGAAATGCAAAACCATTGAAATCACGACAGCAGTGATGTGCTGACAATTTGTTGATGTTTAACATGGAGTACCACAATAAGGACTGGTTCAAACATATTAGCATTCAATATTTAGTGTGACCTCATAATAACGATTAAAAAAAGATATATAATATAAAAGTTCCCAATGGTTTTATATAATGAGATAATGTGTTAAAAACCTCCCTTTTTGTCTTGTTCACCACCTGTTATTCTAGTTTCTCTTTGAGCCTGTTCAGACAAATAAACAGTGGTGCAGCACAAAACATGATGAAATCTTTACAGCTGTAACCACAGTTGTGAGTGTCGATCACAACCCATCCTGTCAGGTGTAACATACAAAATGCAACACAAATGATCTTTGTAATTTGTCAGACTGTGTAGGACCAAAGCAAGCTGAAAACTAAACTGTTTGATAATTAAAATTGGCTCTTCTCTAAAAATGCAACTATTTTTGTCAAAGTTTAAATATAATTGAAAGTGAGTTCTTGAAAGAGTTCTTTTTACCCTATGTGAAAACTATAATGTAACACTAATTTCTGAAAATACTCATATTGTATTCCACAAGAGTCTGCTGGAAACAGTTTTTGTTAAATTCAAATCACTATTCCTTAGTTACGTTTTATCTTATAGTCAAAGTTAGAGCCTCGTAAAAACTGGGTCAGAGCGGAAAAACTCAGGTTGTGTGGGTCCAAGGTTTGATCATACTTTAGAAAAAAAATAATAATCAAAAAACACACAACTGGTTTTAATCCTTCCACTATTGCGACCTGTGGTGAAAAACACAACGTCTATCATGGAAACAAAAGTTTTTATCTCCCCTTTTTTTCCGCGTGGTGTAATCTAGTAAGTGCTGACGTTTAAGGCTCGGGTGGATTTTTGGGACGTGCATTTACCCACAGTCATCCTATTATACTATATTATACTATATATTCTACTTTCCTTAATTTCCTCCACATCACTAATAGCCATTGAAGGACACACCAAGAATAAACTGCTTACTTAAATAAATACTTAAAGTTAACTCAATTCAATTTTTTAAAATGATTTTAATTAACTAATCAATCAATTTTAGAACATGTAGCTTTAATGTTCATCTTATGTTAAATTAAAATAAGTTGGCGAGATCGTTAATTTGAATAATGCAATCTTTTCCCTGCACTGCACACATTTCCAATCGGAATAAAATATGTTAATCTGGTTAGCAAAGGGAAATTTTAACCAAATATGGGCACTACAATTTACACAGCAGTAATTGTGAGCATGTGGCAAGGATGACTCAATCATAAATGAGATAAGATGAGCACTGAAGATGTAAAAAATGTGTATCTTGTGCTACAACCCAGGCACACAGCCAACATGTGTGAAATCTCTCCTTGATGTGTTAGCAGAAGCCTGGTATTAAGGTGTGGAAACAGAAGTAACAAACTGCATGGATAGAAATTTCTGCACCCTCTTTATCATTGATATAATCCATTTATCATTCAATATTTAAGGGTATTCCTCAGGAAACCTCAAAAGTGAAACCTAACTATTGCCACTACCATGAGCAAGTGAGAAAAGTAGTGACGACAGTGTCCATGGTGACAAGGTGTAGAAAAGGAGGTTGTGGCCACATCTAACTTTTAAATTCTGGGATAACCACCTATGCTCTTGTGGGGATTCCCCCAAGAGGGGAGGGTGGAACACTTCACAGAGAGCATGACGCACTGCTCTACAGCCTACTCGCAGGATTTTATCTCTTTTTGACTGCACAATTAACAATTACAGCTATTAATACTGTTAATGGGATACAAGCCAAGAGCTCCAACTTCAAAACAACAGCCTTTGTGCTATACGAACGTACTACCTTTCCCAAAAATGTCTTGTAATGTTTGCAATATTACTTTCTTTTACATTTAGAAGATGTTTTTTTGCAACACAACAATATCCCCAATGTGGGACAAATAAAGTTCAATCTGATGAACATGGTCTTACATAATCTGATCTAAAACAATAAGCACTGAACAATTAAAATCTATCAAATCTATCTATATATATAAAATATATATACACACGGACATATATAAAAACACATGTACATACCTGTGTATATATATACACACGTACACCAGTTTTTCACTTTAAAGGGAAACACAAACAAAAAGTTTAATTCTATAATTACGAGTGAGCATGACCTGTGCCCACCTAATTCTTTTGGGATTTTACCATTTAGATAATTCATGGAAAATACGGCCTCATGATGCAGGGAGGTAGAACACACCTTTACCAGCCCACTCTCTTTGACACGTTTAAAAGTTCTATAAAAAAGGTCACCAACACAACGGGAGATCACAAGACACTGATAAACTCATTCTCCGACAACTTTCACAGGAAACAAACGTCAAGCTTTACAATGCAGCGCTGCCTTAGAATCGCCCTGGGGGTGTTCCTTCTCTTTGAGTACCTTCAAGCTAGAGCCGTCACTCCTCAGAGAGAGATTTCTCCTCAGAAATGCTTTGACTTAAATGATTCTGACCTGCCCTTCAGTCGTCTGAAGGACGAGATTAAATGTGTAAGTATTCTTAATGACAATGTGTTGTTATAGGATTTGGAAATGCAGGGGTTTGATAAATTAAGTATTGTTTAACTGTCAAAATGAATATGTTGTAAACTCTAAACCACTCTTTTTTTTTATTTACAGGGTGAAAATGTGACCTTTGTATCTCCAACAAATGTACAGGTAAGATCAGTCCACGCTTTCATGTTGTTGTTTGCTCTGCATGCATACGGTCCTGGGTTCACACCTTAGTGTAACCACATACTTAATCCTGTATATGTAAGTCACTTTAGATATAACGTGAAAATGTAATATTAACAAACAGCTGCAAAACATGATCAAAACCACAATGAATTAGTGACAGAAAATTCAAGCAGAAGAGCACAAACCTCCAACTATTCTACAAAGATGCTCTGACAAAAACAACATACTTGTGGCTAAAATGATCATTCAGCCACTGATGTAAATCTGATGGTATTGTTATACATTGGTAATGCATTTGAATTAATCAGCACTTTGCTTTGACAGAAAGAGAACTATGGCACAGCCATGGAGACATTTAGGGAAGGACTAAAATACGCCAACACCAACTGTATAGATCCGTGGGACCGAACCGGGGATGCTCTTGAAGCTCTGGAGAATGGTCCAAATGTAAGTGTAAACATTTAAACAGGCGTCAAAGCTGTGCACCACTGAAAGGTGGCCCGTTACCTAACTTATTTTCTTCATATTTAGGGCACAGCCTCTGGGATGGGATGGGAGAGGAAGAAGTTCAAGGACTTTGTGACAGACATGAAATCTTTCATCGAAAAACTTAAGAGCACGTGCTACCTTCACACTGCCTCACAGAGTTGATTCATGGTCTTTTTAAAACATTACTTGAAATGTGTTTACTTTATTTCTTAATTGAATGTAACAAACTGTGCTACAATGCCTAATGACCTAAAACCACTGACTGAGGTTCTCATAATTTATATATTTATTGAATTATTGACCAAAGATGTGTATGTCACGTGTGATATTTAACTAATAAAATATTTATTAAATTAAACCATGATTTGTTCATACATGTTAAGATGGGACTGTCATTAGCAAATATTAAAAGGTATTGGTACAAATTTGAGACAACAGTAAGTGCAATCCCAGAAATTGGTAGAGACTGATGAGAGTACTTTTTTCTGAGAAGGAAAACAGAAAATTCTTAAAAAAAAAAAAACATGTTCCAAAGTCTTGTCACAAACTACGTACAGTTTGTTATCATCAACTTGTTTTGAAGTCAAAAGCATCAAATTCTTACAAAATAAAACTGTGAAATGATACTTCGACACTAGATGGTGCTAAATACAATACAATTTAAAACTAGCACATGAACGTTAATAACCCCTAAGAATGAAACACACTCTTCTATGTTTTTAAAAAACGTTTTTTTTTTCTCAAAGATAACGATTTAAGGGAAAATAGTTAGAAACTGATAAGGATCTGACTGAACCAAACCGATATATAGACCAGGTGAACACATGCATGCATTTTTTAAACGAATTAGTGTGTATGTTGACAATTGTCTCTGTAAAAACAGGGCCATAAAACAAATGGATAACCACAGATACTTCTGTCTGTAACTGGCAGTGGAATCATTTCCTTCACATGATTTGACATTCTTCCTTTTCAGCCACACATTGCATCAGAACATCTCAAATTTACCCAAACAGGTTTGCCCACCTGTCACTGTTAGTTTGACATATTTGTGCATTAGCCTGTGTTCCGTTTCAGTGGGTGAGGCAGGAAGACACCAATCAGAGGAAGTGGGAAAACGCCAACACAAAAGGATTTATAAGCTGTGACAGACTGAATGGAAAAATAAACTATGGTTATAAAAAACAGTTGGGCAATCAGTAATAAATCATATCGACTTTTGAGATGCTGCTGCCTACTTAAGTTATTATGCCTCTGCAAACAAATTATTGTGCTTGCTGAACAAGCTCATCTGTATTTCATTCTGTTGTACTTTCACCTTAACATTTTATTGGTTTATAATACTAACAGTATATCAACTGTAACATACCGTGGTTTATATTAATTGTCAACTTATTTTAGCTACTTTATTAAGAATCAAAGCCTATATTTTGAAAAGTTAAATTACCTTTAGTTAGGGCATTGTAAAATTTTTATTATTATTATTTTATTTGTATTTCATTAACTCATCTGTCAAATTAACTTGCAAAGGATAAAATAACAAATATAAAATAAAAAGATATAAATCCTCAAAGGTGCTATAACACAAACTAAACTATAATTAAAAGTCTCTACAACAAACCCGGGGGTCAATCTAGTTTCAAATGAGCCTCAAGCTAAATTATGTGATACAATGAAGGGATTTTACCCTGTTGTAGTAGCATTTAAAAAAAAATTCCAAGAGTCATATAAAGGAAAGACAATGCTGTGCATCTGGTGATATACAACTAATCCAACCCACCTTTTCCATTCCTCAGCTATAAAAATTAAAGGCACCACAAACAGCCAAGTAAGCTACTACATCACCTCCACCAAACAACTTCCTTATCACACAGACGTACTTCCAAATGAACATGGAACACTTTACTAGGATTTCCATTTTGATCTTTACTTTCTTTGGTTGCTTTCAAGCAGCACCTTACACGGACTCAAAAATGTATTATCTGCAACGTGACGTTTCTTGTGTAAGTTTTTCACAACTGTTTTTCCTCCCTGTCCGTTTACTCTAGTTTCTGGCACCTATATGAAATATAAATTATTTTCTTCTATCTGCAGCCACCAGGTTCAACATTCTATGCTCCAACAAACGTGAAGGTAAGGACAATTCTTTGCTATTTAGTTAAACATTACTGTGCATGCTGCAAATGTGTCACTCAAATACAATTTGTCTTCAGGTAAAGAAGTTAGTCAGAACAAAATAGGCCACTGCTTCAAGGCCTGAGTTGAGCCTTTCTAAACCACATGTATAGATTCACTATTGCAGGAAATGAGTCTGCCTGGTGTTGATAGTGAATACAATTTTAACAGCCACACACAACACAAGTCACATGTTTCCTCAGTGGGGACCGTGAACTGAAGCTCAAACACCTTTCGCTTTATACACAGCTTTTTTCTGAGGAGGAAAACAGAGTGTGTATTGAGGGAACTTAATGGAACAGTCACAGCGGAATGTGACAACTCCAATGGCTACGTTGGCGACACCATGGAATTCTTAGAAGAAAGGATTGCAGAATATCACGTAAGTATTTATTCAAATGAATATGAAGTTACAACAGGCATTGATTTGTAAATACGTTTAGATCATCATATTTATTGTTCTGAATTTAGGAACCACCAAAGTCCAGTGAATGCGAGTGTGAGAGATGGCAATTGACTCCATTTGATGTGTTTCTAAACAAAATGGAATCATTGCTCCAGATGGAGAATGCAGCTAAATCTGGAGACTTTAACGTCATGGCTTCTTAATCAGCTCGACAGACGAAACACTGCAGACAGTCTCAAGTACTGATATGAATTTGCACAGGGTTATGTGTTGTGTTTTAAGGATTTTATACAATAAGTCACATCTACATACATTGACTGAAATGTTCTCCTGTATTTATTTTGTTTTTAGTGATGCTACTCCTATATCGCTCAACACTGCACTAGTTTCTTTTCTTACCATGGCAGTGCTGACTGGACCCTATTTATATATTTATTGTTTGAAACATAATATTTTGGAAATACAAGCTTGAATGTATAACTTAATAAATGTTACTTAATATGTAACTTAGTTCTGTATAATTTTAAAAACAAAAACATTTCACAAACTCTTTTAATAGTGTGTTTTATTAACGGTTTGTCTTTAGTAATGAAGAAATGAATGTGGGTGAGGAATGGGAAGTGCTTTTGTAGGAGGCTGAACCATTTCAATAATAATAATTAAAAAAAATGTTAAAACTAACAGATGTGAACAGGACATCATTGAAAAAAGTTGAAGAAATATTGATCTGGATTGTTTAAACAAATTCTGATACAATACATTCACAAGCCCCAACATACAGGTACAGTCAATGACAATATTTAAAAGCGTGCAGTGAATTTAACATTACCTTTTGCACATCACCACATGAGGGGCTATAGCTTCTAAGAAAATAGCTCTAGATTGTTTCCCTGTTTAACCACATCAAGAGAATTGCATATCCTGTTTATCACATAACTAACAACTCTGAACTATAATAAATGAGATTAAGCGCATCTTTAAAATACAAACTTTCACTGAATTACTCAAGGCTTGACAAAGAGGAAAATATGACATCACAGAGCCAGAGCACAGAATAAGTAACAAGTCACCATTTAATGACGAAACAAGCAAAGACACATCAGGTGAGAAAACGGCAACAAGAACCGTGACTCCATACTTTCTTGGAAAATAGAACTTGCAATACAAACAACTAATATTTAACCATTAGCACCAAACTATATTTACATCTTAAATTGGTAGTAATCACACTGTTTGTGCAACCCATTACACAACAACTGTCAAAACGTAATATGCACTGCATGATGTTAAATTAAGTATGAAACTTGGAGTTGTACGTACATTTTAAGCCTTGATCCACGAACATATATTAGTAGGTTCACTGCAAATTCCCTCTACTTGGCAAAACAGAGAGCACTCCATTCATAATACTCCTCTACACCCAAAGTAAAAGTGAACTGTTAAATACCAAACACAGGAAACCATAGCATTTCCTGTATGTGTATACGTAAGTTTGCATCGACATGGTGTGATAAAACAATTCTCTAGCAAATGACCAACGCGACTACATGTGCATTAACCACCACGCTCCAACACCAGTGGTTCACTGTCTGTGGCAGTAATGCACTTAAAGTTCATTCACCGGCCAGAAGAAGCACAGGATGCTTTGACATCAACACATTAAAAGTGTGGTGAAGATCCTAAACTCCTAAATTATTAAAATGGAAGCTGTAATAAAAGCTGCAATTACAATGTTCTTGTGTTTAATCACTGATTTAGGCATCAATCAAAATCAATTTGAAAATATTGTTTATTGTGGTAATTCCTTAAAATTACAATAAAGGCTCTAATTAATTCAAACATTTTTGAAATTAGTTACCCCTTTCTGTATAAACAGAAATGGACATTGCTTGCGATTTAAGGTCAACTTACCATGTTCAAAATATCTGAATTAATTTTTCTTTTGAAAAATGTGGCTTTAGATTATTTATTGTAAATGTCCTCAGAAGGATAAGTTGCACAACATACATAATCAAGAGCATGAGGCTAGAAGAACATACATAGGTTTAAGGTATCAAGGTTCAGGCTTCAGTCTGTTTTGAGATGTAATGAAATCAAAACTGAATGTCAAAAAAAACATACTGTTGAAAACTACCTTAACCACGTCATAGTATTGTCAAAAAATACTATTTTACGAAGGAACAGAGGTTTAAGTAATACAATCCACGCAGCATATACAGCATATGTATAGAAAATAACAACTGAGCATTTATCTAAATTTAGAACTGATGCTTGCATTGTATTCTGAACAAATGTAGAACTTTTATTCCTTGGGAGAATTAACAGTTACTCTTTGTAAGGATGAACAGGGATTGGTTTTAATCCATGTTTGACAATTGCTTTTTCCCAACGAACTTTTTTGTTACATAGCCTAAGTGGTTTTACTCACATACTGAAATTATCAATGGCTGAAAGCTTGATTGGCCAAGAACCAAATCCCTGCTGAGACAGGTATGCCCTCAGCACCTTCTTTGCTTCCTGGTATGGCTTTGCCATCTTCTACACATAATAACAACAAAGCAGAATATTATAATTACTGTATAATATTACTCTGTATCGCTAATCTTTGGCAAATATTCTTTTATAAAATAATAAGAAAGTGTTGTGTTGTTTTTACCTTAGCTTCTCCGTAGGTGCTTGTGACCAGCAGTTCCTGCCTCTGGGCTTCTTTGACCACTAGCTTAAAGCGATGTAGCATTGCTGCTTTGCACAAGCGACTTGCCAGAGCTGAGCCACTCTTAAATGGAGACCTAACACAAGACAATCCAAGAAAAATCATCACAACTATGTGCCGTTTTACCTGTCTCACTCTTAGACCGACCGTTTGCCTTGTTTTAACTTACCAATTACTACTGTATTTTAATCTATTTAAACTTTTATCTATTCACTTCAAAGCTTACTCTTCAATGGTCTTGCCGAGGAGTCCATCCACAACCTCAAGGGAACCGTCTCCTTCACTCCAGTTTAAGCTGTTGGCAATCCTGCTACTGCTGATTGATGTATCAGCCACAGAGGGCACAAGTCTGATGTGTGGCCTCATCATGCAGTAGTACATTGGCAGCAGAGAGGTGATCCCTTCAACTCTCTGGCTTACAGACATTTTCATGCCACGGGTATCGCTGCAGCAAGAATCACCTTTAAGCAAAATATATAATATTTATAAAATGTAACCTTTAAACAAAATAGACAATGATTATAAAATGCCAACTGTTTTTGGTTTGAACATCTTCTGAAGCCAACAAGAAAAGGTACATTTCCACCTTAGTTATTTTTTTAGTGTTCAGTAACAGGTCAAATTTTCCTAGAGTCTTGCACAGAAATTTCACAGGTAGTCCAATTTTAGACTTCTTCAAAATGACTAACCTTCATCTAGACCTTCAGGTCTCTTTTAGATTATCAGTATTTTACTGAGAGACTCAACAAAACAGACATTGAACTTAGTGGTCATTGAACTGAAATGTACTAAAAACAAAAATGAAAAAGGTATCTGGAATTTTAAGGAACTTAAGGGATCTTAAAAGGTGTCAACTAAAGTTTTTGGTGTTCATTGTTCATTGAAACACATACTTTTCTACTTCTATAAAGGATATAAATGTTGCTGAAGTTGCATCAGAACTTACATCATGACTTGATTGCAACAGAAGGGAGATTGATGTTTTACTAATATGTCATCTTAAGGCATTCACTAAAACCAACTCTGGAGTTTCCCTCTTCAATGCAGGTCATGTAGTCATTTTGATTATAACAAGTAGAGTGAGATGGAAAAATCTAACACCACTGAACTGATAGAAGGGGCACATTTTGTAGCCTAATTTTAAACACTACAATACTATTACTCCCACCATTAAAAAACAAATTCAGTTTGTGAGTTGATTCAAAATAAGTCGAGTTGCTGGACATTTCCCTAGTATCTGGATAGCATGTCTGGTCCTGCCTGCTGGCTGTCAACATAAAATCGGTTAGCCAAAACATACTGCACTTTTAAAAATACAATACATACATTTTTTGTTTATGAGTTCAAAAAGCCTGAAGACAACTTCTCACCAATGAGAATACTTTGAACATAGACAGGCTCTATGAAGTGGCTGAGCAGAGCTCCCTGGAATCCCAGCACCTGCCACTGAGTGATCTTATCTGTAGCTGAAACACTGATCACTTTGGAGTTGGAAAGCTCAAATGATGATGAGAAAACTGAAAAAACCTGTAGAAGAAACAGGTTGACGATTGATTCACAACAGATTTTTATATGTTCAGAATGTTAGTAAACAGATGTTAAATGTTAGTACCTTGCCATCTACTGACAGGTGTAAGTTGATTTCATTTAGAACTTGCAAAGCAGACATGGAAAAAGGATTCAGGCGCCTTTAAAGAAAAAGATAATTTAAAAAAAAAAACACAGTTCACACACCTATACCATGCTAAACACTAAACTTCAACAATTTATGAAAATAAGACAAGAAGAAGTCAGAAGTCACTCAGAATATCATAGCTAAAGTCTCACAAGGCGATGAACTGACTTACAGTTGAGAAGGAATCTGAGCTGCACCTTTTGGTAGTTGATTAAGATAAAGGTGAAGAGTAATTCCACTCTTTAGAGTGAGAAGGTTGCTGCTGCTACTTTGCTGGAAGACTGACCTCTCTGTCAAATTGGCAGTTTTACTGAAGAACAGTAGCAGGTGCCTGTACAGGAACCTGACGACAACAACATGTCAGATTACATTTAAAATATTTTTTGTGTGTGTGACAAAATTGTTGCAGACACACACCTGCACTGACCAACAAATGCAGTAACTTCAACTGCTACCACTTAAACACTATGTTGTCAAAAAGAACAAGTATCACATATACCGTAATATAACTGTATCTTTATTTGTACCTCATCAACGATCGTCTAGCTACAACGACTGCATGAGAGTCATGCAAAATGCGTCCACCGGTGGAAGAGCTCTCCTGGAGGCTGCAGTCGCCAGTGCCTAAAGCCACCACCTCACATCCTTTAGCTAGACAGCAAGAACAGATGTCAGTCAATAGTTTACTTGTAGGAAAAAATGCAGAAAGGCTAGCACAAAGACACGGATGCATACTAATACTAAAAATGTGTCAACTTTAACATTGCTGTGATCAAAATAACTGACCCTTCTATTCAAAATCACATCTGTGCTTTTACACTGGCCCTCTACACCAAAACTAAAACTTAAATGGGAGATGGTGAAGACCAATGTTTTCTAGTCTTTGAACACTCGTCCCCAAAGATGTTGTAAGTGATCACATGGTTTTTATTATGCTGTGCAGAGATGTAATACTGTTTTTCAAATTAGCCATATATTGTCTATTTGATACCAATTGGCAGATATAGGTGGCTACCTTTGTGATGCGAGTCTTGATAACAACACTTCAAACTGAAAAGTGGATGAGAAAATAAAAGCTTCAGGGAAATCACCCAAACAAATTAAAAGCTTTGAAGTCACAAAGTAAAACCTTTGAATTTGCTGTAGGAAGAAGGAATCAAAACTTTGATTTCCTATCAAAGAAAGGTCTGTTGGGCAGACAACAAAGTGAACTGTACATCTTAACAACGTTTTACACTCTGAGTGTGGTATACTAATATCACCCTACTTCATAGAACAGCAATTTTCCCCTACACATCAGTAGTTATCTCTTTGGATATTTGTTCTTCTGGTTTTGTTAGTTTATTTTAACATTCTGTTTCTTTCAGAGAAAGTCCAATGTGTTCTAGTCCCTGAACGCCTTTGTCCACTAATTTACACTCCAGTTCTGAACTATTTTGTTGTAATACCTGTTTCACAATATCTTACTTAATGTATAGACCATACTAACAACAGATTATGTTTCCCTGGAAGAGCTCACTTACAACTCTGAAGGATGAATGCTGCTGTAGTGCCTGCGCAGGTAAAGAACTCCACATGATTGTTCATCAGTTTGGTAAGATGCTCTCGAACAGCATGAGGGATTTCAAAGTTGGCGGATTTGTTCCTGTCTGAACAGCAAATAAATTGGAAACCTAGTTAAACTGTCGAAAGATTTATACCTAACACGTATGTTCAAGTGTACCGTACTTCATTTTCAAAAGTAAGTGTTCACCAACTAGATTGTGTATCTAATTTACCAGGATCTGCTCTGCTTGGGGTCTTAGAGATGTAGAACTCTTTCACTGGTAAAAGTGAAGAGACATCTAAAAGATGCAACAAAACAAATGAACAGAGATGTTTAACTTATTAGAAATAACAACTTAATTTCAACATCAGTTTAAATGAGGTCTGTGTTATGGAATTCTTCACAAAAACAAACCCCTGCTTTAGATTTCCTTAAATAGCAATTAAAAGGAGACTTTTTAACTATTAAATATGTTTAACTTATTTTTAGAATAAAACCATTGATGCTCATGTTAATGCACAATGGATTTTTAGTCTGCTACAAAAAAAGCACCTTTGTAACCAACCTGATTCCTCTTGGTGAATAGTCTTTTGACAATCTAATGTGGGGAGCAGAGCCTGCAAAGCCTGCTCTGACGCCATCAGCTTGGCATCTTTTTTGGTTTTTCCAACACCAGTCGTATACTGAACTCCATCAATCACCACACAAAAGGCAAAGTAGAGCCCTGGGATATTGCCTTAAAACAGGGGAAATAGCTAGGTAGGTTAAATTGAACAATAACTGGTTCTTCCATTAAACAAAACATGGGAAAGAGGTTCCTAAATATCATTAAACAATGTAGAGGTTTCAATGTTTCAACATGCACAAGTATTGCTCAAACTGCTGCATGGTCTGTATGTATATCATATCCATCTAAGACAGTGATTCTTAACCTGGACTGAGTCAGTCTCAGGGGTTCAGTTGAGGACAAGACACACACCCAACTCATATGATTTGTGATGACACGCGGGGGCGTGGCCATCCCCGAAGGTTTTGGAGAATGCACATATGAAACTAGTGGGGTTCAGTACCTCCAACAAGGTTAAGAACCACTGATCTAAGGTCATATGTTTAGTAAAACAACCTTCTTTATCTAGCTGCAATTTGATCAGATAACTTGGCAAGCAGATTTAAAACATTGTTGACAAAAAACAACAATGACACACAGCTAGACAAGACATACAGTTTTTTTTTTACCTGGGGCAATCGTTTCTTTAATCTCCAAATGCATCTGAAGAACCTGAGCAAGCTGATGAAGTAATGATACAGCATGGGTCTCACCTCGTTTATATCTGTCAATCAGTTCCTTTTGTGATACCACTGGCTTCGTAGCATATGCTTAAGAAGAGAAGAAAAATGTAAGTGAATTCAGAGGGAGGTTACACACTTTATTAAAGAGATGTAAAACATGCAAGAAAAACTCTAACAGAGCAATACAATTTCACTGTATATACATTTTATTGACTAAACTGTTGTTGACGACAGATGTTGAAAGAACATAATCTGAAGCATTAATGCCTTGATCCTTACAAACTGACCAGGTTTAACTTGCTGGAAAGGACCTTTTTTGCCAGGAGGTTTATACGTCGGGTATCTGGATGGTCCTTGTGTCACAGGCAACATTTTGTTCAAGTTGACTGCAACTTCTTTGGAATCTTGAGAAAAGCCACCAACAGAAAACATCCTTCCACTATTGAAGAAAAAGTAATCAAAAGAAGTGCAAGAGTCAAAACAGCATAGCATTGCTTTTTTTATTTTTATTGGTGCAAATGTTAACTTTTCTGGGCTGTTTACACTGAAATAAGCAACAACGGAGTTGTAACTTTACCGGTACACAAAGGGGAATAATTCTATGATGAGCAATTATAAAAGTTAGAAATATGATGAATATGATGATGATTCCTGCAAATTTGCTGTCAAAATTTGCTATTGTGGTCATTCAAAAAGTATCCAAAAAAAAGAGACACAAATAGAATATAAACAAAATACAGTTTCAAAGCCCTTGGTGCTCAGGATTAGACAAGTTTAGACAGGTTCTACGAACATGCTGCATTATATGATTAACAGTTACGTAAATTATTGGCATGCGCATGGGTTATATTCAAACTAACCACCGTTACTTTTATTCTATTTATTATCTTTATTCTGTCTTTGAGCTGTTTCATGTTATCAAGACTTGGTGGAACATAACAAATTAAACTGTGTATTCCTTGAATATGTAAAATAATTTTGAAACAAACCACTAATATGTAAACACAAGATGAAGTTGTATAATTTGTTGTTAACAAATCTTTTGCATGGGTAACAAAGGGCTCAAGTTATACAACCTTAAGTAACGAATGCCACGTACATAGCTTTGGCAAACGCTAACCGAGTAGCTGACATAAAAAAAATCACTGAAATACGTTTAAAGACGGATGAGCAAAATTAACGGGAAAATTATTTAATCCATGCAATAAACCCAAGTTTATCAACAACCGAAATAAATAAAGGACCTAAACGCTTTACCTAAGTCTTTTTCCAACAACGTTCGACGCGTCCTTTCAAAGATTGTTGAATGTGGGCGGTGTCAAGCAGGTGCGTCAATGAATTAAACTCATGGAAGGTGGAACTCAAACTCTCTAACAACTAATGTTTGTTTGACATATATTTGTTTTTAATGTTTTTTGTTTGTTCGTACGCATGGTTGGATGCATACTCTTTCTGTATTTGTTGTAAAAGTTTGTTTTTTCTAATACAAGTTTGCAACTTTTCTTGCAGTCATATTTTTTTGTTTTTTGTCTTTGCAAAAGTACTTCAGCAATAATACATGAGATGAACAAAAAACAAGATAACTGCAGGGAAAAAATAAAAAACAATGCAGATATGAGGATTAAGACCTCATTGTTTGTTTGAAAAAACAAAATATAAATGACACTGAATGTGTGGAAGTAGGGGTCTTACTATAGTATTGGCTCTTAGGGAATTTCCCTTAATCTAAGTCACTGTGTATACTAGATTTTTTTGTCACCTTTACCAGTGTTTAGGGGGTTTCTCAATCTTGTTTATTTGTCTGCATTTGCTGCAGAGGTTTGCGTTTTGTTTTTTCTTCTTGTGGTTAGAGGTCATGGAACACTAATATTTGCATTATAACATTAGAACGCTGTGCTATTATCATGTCTATCACAGTTATATTTGGCACATGGGTTAAAACGTGGGTCTTGTAGATTCGTTCACAGTTTTATTGTGGACGGGAAGCTGTATGGTCAACAAAATCTTCACTGTTGAAGTGGGTGTCCACATTTAAGAAATGGGGGTTTCATCACAGGATCACACTTACTTACTTATGACTGGGGGTCATAAAATATTTGTTAAATTTTACATGGTCGCCCTAATGGCATGACAGGCAGCAGAAGGGATACCAACAAATCTTAACAACCTAACACATACTGTAGATTTTGTATGACAAAACTGCATCTAATTTTGGTCATTACTATACGTCATGTGTTTGTTTCCTTTTTTACATAATGATTGTTAAAGTTAAATCAAATGTATTTTTATTCTTGCTAATAAAATGATGTGGTGATTCCTTTCTTTTTCTTTTTCTGTTTCAGCATGTTAAAAACAGTTGTGTGGGTTGGACCACATTTCCTTCCTTGGTGCTACCTGAACTAACACTGACATGGATTCCACTACCTTTTTTGTCTTATTATAATTTGAAAAGTAAAACAAGTGGACATAATTGACATGATCATGTTCTCATTCAGAGACGGAAAATACATTTGGACAAAGGTGTATTCCACCACAGGCAATCATTCTAACCCGGAGACATCAGACTGAGACTTCCTCCCCTTGAAGTCATAAATACACTTACCTGATAATATTTTGTGCTAGTATTAATTATCTAAATCCCTTATCTCTTAATCTGTGCAGTCTTCATTTGGTTAATATATGAAAAAAAAATCTTCTGATTTACTGCAATATTCCAGTTAATATGTTTGGTCAATATGTTTTGCAAAAGCACATTTAACCTGCTAACCTCCACGTTTACCTCTGGTGGCTTTGATTTGTCATGTTTAATCTTTTCTTAACATGTACTGTATCTTAAACTTGAAATGCTCTTGCAGGATCAGACTGTGTAAAGGGGTAGCTTTGAGTTCAGCAGTAAGATAAAAAGTAAGTGTAGTGACTTCAGTGTTTCCGCTCCACTTTTTGAACCACCAAGTCCCCTTGTTGAGACTGATGATTATCAATAATGAAAGCTATAAAAGGTACAATGGAACAAGCAGATCACAGCACTGAGCGGTGAAGGTCACCACAGGAGCAAATAATTTTACACCCCCGCAGAATTCAAAGGCAGGGTTTGAATTCACTTCTCTAATAAGTCACACGTTGAAAGGGAAAGGGCATGTTCTGAGATGAGTTAGCTTTCCCCGTCCTTCAGTAAATCTTCCCATAAGCGGCAAAGATGAAGGAAAAAGATGAGTCAGTACTTTGTGAGGTATCTGTTTTCTTATAGCACCATAGATTTTCCACTAATATATCCATAGCAATGTAATCTTTATTATAATGGTAATTATAATCAAACTTTGTGAGTTTCTTCCCAAAAGTTTCAAATATTTTTTTAAGTCTTGTTTAGGCCCTGGCAGAACGACCGTTCACAACAAAAGTTATTTTTTAAAGCAGGATTTCAGTATGGGGGACTTTTTTTTATCATCGAGCAGTTTTTCATTTCCAGATATACGTCCAGGTACCTTTTGAATGTGTGAAGTATCCTTTAATTGTTTTTTTTAAAAAAAAAGACTATGAGAGCCCAGACTGGAACAATAGAGAAACGAGCATCACATTCTTGTGTGTCACTTTCAAACTGAAACTGTGACTTAAGTTACTATTTTTATCTGTCTGTTGTAGAGTCATTTCTTGAGCAGAGAATAACAGCATCCTTATCCTGTTCTCTCGGAAACAAAACCCTCAGCCATGGAAATATTTACAGTTATTAATAAACACATGCTAAATGGCCCTGCACAACACATGTGGAAAAGCTTCACCGATTAACTAAAAACCACCAAATCAGCGGAATTCCCCTTTTAAACGGTCGTTTTTCAGGATGTGAGCAATACACTCACTTTTCTTCTCCAATTTCATGCACTAGGACAAAAGTGAATCACACAAACTGGAAATGTTTTTGTTGCCACTAAAACCGCAGTGAGGTTTTCAAGGGGCGTGAAACAAAATTTCGGACAGAAAAACTGTTTAACCTAACAAATACAAATAAAAAACAAATGCGGTTTCTAATAGTCTGATTTTTGTGTCATTTACCATTTGCAACAACAGAGGGCAGTAAAAGAATGAAAATGAAAGAGCGTGTATGTGAAAAACAGAAAAAAAGAGTGCAATAAATAATACAAATAAACTGTAATGTATTTTTATTGTTTTATTACAGTTAATTATTGTACATTTATCCATTTATTAATTAATTACATTTTATTTAGTGAATTATCTTTGATTCAATGCAAATGTTAAAGTCAAAATCTGGTTGCAGGTTGAAGAAAACAGATTGATTTCAATTCAATTTAGTGTGAAATAGATAGGATCTGATCAAGATATCACATATAGTAGGATGTTAGCAGTTGTTTGCACACAATGGAGCTTGCAATTAGGCTTTTATTGCACAATACAGCTTTCAATGTTGTGTTCCATATGGTTCTGTTACGTTCTATCAATTGTTATTATTCAAACTGTAATTAACAAAAAACCTGAAGCAAAATTCAAACAATTTTTGAACGGAGTACAACTTGACCTTTTTGTAATCAGGTCAGGTCAACTTCTGAGGCTTCACTTTTGCAACCATAAAGCCTTGTTTATGCACATTGCCTCTAAATTTTAAAAAGAAATGAAAAGAAAGTCTGAATGAAAATCTGATGTTTAGATCACCACTGAATGCTGTACCGCACCAATGAGAAACCAGAGCTGGATGCCCCTATGGCTAACATGTATTTCCTCTGACAACCTCCATCATTGATAAATAACAGCAGCTCTTCTTTAGCCTGCTTCTGCAGTCGCTTTCAGCTGCAGCTCTCCGATGCGTCTCCACAGCCAAGATTGAATCTTCCCCATTCATTAGACTAAGTGGATGAGCCTCTCTAATAGGGGCTCCCTTCCCCTCAATAATTGCTGTTGATTGGCGTAAATTAGGCCCTAGTTGCCAGACGAGTGATTCTCGACGACGATAATCTGATTCCCAACTCAAACTAATAGGATTTTAACTCTGGCTTTGGCCTAATGTCCGTCTGCAAACCCTGGCGATGGCCCTACTCTCCATCTACCTGACATCCTCTGGATCATATCTGGACCAGGCCAGGCTGGAGCTCCAGTGGAGTATGTGGACTCAGCAGGGGTTAGGACTCGGGGTCAAAGCCGTCCTTCCTCCCAATCCTCTCAGTGACTCATCCTGAGTGTGACATTCATGGCCTCACTGGGTCATTCATGCGCGTCGCTGACATCATCAAGAGAACATGCGTGTGAATGGGACCACAGTCAGAGCAGACGCTGTAAAGCCTTTCCTTCCAGTTGAGGCTTGTGGGCTGCTCGATGCTGTGATGTTAGGAGAGATAGAATTCTAGAGACAGCAATATCCTGTGTCAAGATAGACAGTTGACATCACTGATAGTGACGACTTTGGCTCAAGTGTTTCTCGACTTAATAAAAAGCTGGCTTAAAATCACATCAGCAGTAATACGATGTTACTAAATGTGTTGGGGAAACAGTCTATTAATTATGCATGTTCCAAACCATTTGCAGCATTCTTACACAAATTAGCTGAACGGAGAGATTAATGAAAGTCACCAAAAATAGTCCTCCTTAAATACAGAGAACAGGGAAAAATAATGGCACTTCAATTTTGAATTTATTACAATAAACTCAACATGTACCGTGTTATATATATATATATATATATATATATATATATATATATATATATATAAATGCGGTAACACATTTTATTGTTAATTTTCAACTCAAAAAGACCAGCCTTTGGTTGAAAATGTACTAGTGTGTAGCCCAGTGCTGTACACTATGTGGACCCAATGACTAGTTTTTCTAGTTATTGCCTATAACAGTGCTGAGTTAGTGAAACCACCTGGTTTGTGGTGGGTTCTGGATTTCCTCATGGTTGTGCATGTTTCTATCATTCATGTCTACCAGACTTGAATGATAGGTGCCATAAGATGTTGCGATCATTCTGAACGTTACTGATGCTTTGTTGAGGCTCCAGTTTACGGAATACAAATACTACCTCCTCCACTTCTTAGTGAAATATTTTACTCTGGTGGATGTTCTAGGTATATCACTGCAATACTAAAAGCATAGTTTACACATAGAGCTGTGCATCGTCAACATCGACCTCCACAGTCTCCTGCCTTGCACCTTCGTGCCCGTACCTTGCCAATGTCCTGGAGACGATGGCACTGTATGTTCTTTTGTCATCCACTTGATAAGGGGACGTTGCTGCAACTAAGGCCTGAGGTCTAATGAATCTCCACTCCATTACAGCTGAATCGGACAGATTGCTCTCCGGGAGAAATGAATTGAGTTTTTTGTATTTGTGAGATCATTCTCCCTCCATTAACTGCTCTTTATCCCATCTCTTCATCACAGGCAAATCAGGTTAGGCAGCCATGATTAGCTGGGGTGGCCTCCCTTTTTAAAAGGTAATTGGGTTTGGCGGCTAAGCTGATAGTGCCATTAGGACCAATAAAGGCTGGGCTTGGCTCATCGAGTGAAACAGATTCTTCAGCAGCAGATGGCAGATGGAGGGAGAGCTCTGATGCACTGAGGCTGAAAACAAAGTTTGTGTAACCAAAGTAGTTCAGGGGGCATCCTCCTCTCCCACATCTCCCACATCTCCCTCACCCTCCGTCAATTTTGTGTAGCATTGTATATATGTCTGTGGTAAGGATCACAGTTTTAAAAAGTTCTTCATACTTCATATACTGCAGATGAAAAAATGAAAGGTTTGTACTCAAATGGAGAATATTTAGAGAATATTGTTTTTTTATTTTCATAAATAATACTTATATATACCTATATGTATATCATGTTTTCATAAGTTGCGCTTTTTTTATCCTTTGGCTGGGTTTGCGACTTATACTTCTACTATATTTTTTAATATACTTTTACTGTATATTAAAATATATAATTTCACATGAGAGGGCACTCAAGCTGTCTGGTGTGTATTTGTTTTTCAACAGTTACATTTATATACATTTGTTTGTATATACTTTTTGAATGTATGTAAGATACTTTTTGTGTGTATGTGAAAACTGATGAAACTTGAGGAAATTTGGGAAAACCCAAAAAGCCAGAATGAGGTTTTTATATGTCACATCATTGCTTGGTGGGAACCTGAAAACTGAACTTGAGAAAAAAGTGTATCCTTAGCAAACCAATGTTGGTCCTGTTTACTGGTTTCCTCTAAATGTCTTCAACCGTCATCATATTCACAGAAATAACATATTTCTCCTCTTTTGAGCTGTAAAATCCAGGATCTACCGTAACTCCCAACCTGTTGGTACATGAGATTTATCAGTGCCAAAGATCAGAGATGTCTAACGTGTAGTCATTGTCCAGTCAACAATTGATCTTCCCAACGGTATCATCTCCTGTCATCGCCACCAAAGGAAAGGTGAACTTGCCAATTCCGAGAATTCCACGCACTTCTGCAGATAACCTTACTGTATCTGGGGTTTTGTCCTATAGGAAAAGGTGCATTAGTGGTGACAGGAGGGCCAGTGGGGACTAGAGCTGATGGGAGATTTAGACGGCTGGAGGTGAGCTTGTGTATTATGTGGCTGGACAGTGCTGTGACTGTCTCCCTCTTATCTCTCTTGATGGGAGGCCTGTCCCGACTCTCTCTTATCTGGGTATAAGATTTAGTCTTTTTCCGTCTTTCTTTCCTGGAAATCTCCCAGAAAACTGTGGTTTTAAAAAACCAAAGGCTGTGGTCATTAAAAAAAATAAAAATAAAAATTAACCCGACTGCAAAGTGAAGATGGTATCTTTTTAAAGGATAATTTTTGTAAGTCATCTCTGGGATTAGATTTCATGACATTTATTTTAGTCTTTTTAAAGGATAGGAAGGGATTAGATTTCATGACATTTATTTTATGATCAACTGTGTTTGCGCTGACCTTCTCAACCTTGGGTATGGTTGTACTTTATAAATCTAGTCAGTAAAAGAGTAGTGTGTGTTGTACGGTGGATTATTTTCAGCATCTTCTGTCAGTGAGGCTTCTGATGCTGGAGAACAGACTAGACCAACAGTGTGTAATGGAAATGCAATGATCTATTTTGTGTCTGTTTCTGTTCCTGCACACATAGAGGATTGTAATGTCTGAGTATAACCAGAGGATTGCGGTACATTTTCACCTGAGAGCTGCACATTTTCTGCCCTCCTAAATAAAACATTGTGTCGCTAGGCGCCGGTAAGTGTCCCTCAAAGAGCCGAGGGAGGAAGGGTGAGGGTAAAAAGCGTCCAGGTTAAGTTGTTTGAAAGGCCCCGGGTATTAAGAGGCATTTTACACTTAAGAAGTTGGTTTCGCTGGGTTTTCTGTTTCCCCTCTTATTGATTGATGCTCAACTATCAATGCATAATAGAAAAGCACTCAGAGCAAATGCAGGGTTATGGCCTTGGGAGGGAGTCGGCAGACGAGACTGCAGCAACCAACCCCCGCCCACTCCAATGCCATTATTGGCCCATAAAGGATCCCTCGGGAAGGCCACGGTGTTCAGATCAGCACACACCAAATACCCAATTAAAAAAGGCTTTAAATTCCCCCCTCTTTCCTGGACAAAAATCAATCTGAATTCAATCTATTCGGCTAGGATTCCGACAGAGCAGGTAATTGCCCATAATCGGTCAGCTAGGTGACAACAGCTTAAAGGGGAGACACTAATACAATCAGGTATTTGCTTTCAATGCCTGTCCTGGGCCCAGGCCTTGGCTGTTGGAAGAACAGGTAGAG
Source organism: Cynoglossus semilaevis (assembly GCF_000523025.1). Classification (NCBI taxonomy): domain Eukaryota; kingdom Metazoa; phylum Chordata; class Actinopteri; order Pleuronectiformes; family Cynoglossidae; genus Cynoglossus; species Cynoglossus semilaevis. Next base: position 6,234,475 of record NC_024321.1, read on the forward strand.
TTCGTTCCATGTAGCCTCTAGACACAGTCACATATACGTATGTACATATAAGGTAACACAAGTCTTCCTCCATTGTGGGGGCGCGGCACAGCGGATGAAGATGCTGTGTGAAGCACTGGAGAAGTGATACTTCCTAAATGACCTATCACGAAGCCGCAATGAGAGAATTCAGCAATCATCTTTGAAAAGGACTTGTCATAAGAACGGGAAATGAAACAGCGATCATATTCCTCAGCGAGAGTTTCACGCTGTCAGTTGTATTATGAGCACAATTTGCACAACAGTGACAGAACAGTTTCAGTGAAATGATAAAGATGTAGTGTACTGTATTGCACTACAAGTTGTAGGTCATAATCCAGAGACAAAACACAAGACCAATAGTGTAAATAAGGTAAAAATAACAAAAAACAAAAAACAATCCAACTAACTAAGGAGAATGATTGATATTTTTACTACTTACACAACCCAATAAAGAACAGGAAAAACACGTTTTGTTATAAAATTGAATCATTTTGAAATTAAGTTTGAAATCTATAATTAAACAGTACTTAAAAAGGTGGGAGAAATCCCTTTCCATTTTCTAACCATATTCAACAAACTTCTTGTGCAATGTTCATCTGTGTAACACTAAAATGTTCTTGTCTGGATGATCAGACTGTAATAAAGTATTGATTGCGCAGTAATACTTTTAAATCCATTTTCATTTTCTTTCACTGAACGTACTCCTAAATACTCCCCATGTTAAGGCTTGGAGCATTTCTTTTTACATAGACTCACTTTTGCCACTTTTTGTGCAGCATCATTTCTTTTCAGTACATTTCCTTAATTTGGTTTGTCTCCAAAAGCTGTGAGAAGATAAACACAAATACAAAACAACAACAACAACTTGTTGCTAGGTATCCAGGCATCATGAATTGATTGATAATGTATTGATTGCATGTGAGTTGTAAGTTAAAACATTGCACATTCTCCTACATGTCTTTTCACTGAATATTTAACTGTACTCTATTATTGTTTTAATGAAGTCAACATTTGGTAGTGAAGCGCTCTGTGTAATTCTGATTTATTTTATAGCGTAAAAACCTTTGACCTTTATAAATTATTCACAATTATGTCTTTATCCCATGTCTTTTTTATTGTTATAGTATAGAGTATAGTATAGTGTTTATAGGATATATAAATGCAGGCATAGGATTAGGTAGAAATAATAGAATAAATTAATGTAAAATTAACACAGTAAAATATTGCCTATAAATTATGGACTTATCCAAACAGAAGACAACAAACCAATAGGAACAGTTATTTACTTCTACTGAAGCAGAATCTGGCTTAAAGTCCAGTTTGGCCGCCGGGTAACATGATGTCCAGGGGTCATCTGGGGTTAAAGGGTCAGCAGCAGAAGGCTGCAATTAATGGATCTCTCAATAAAACGGGAGCTAATATTACCACCTCGCTCTCCCTTGGCCTGACTTCACCAAAGTGGAGAGGGAATTCCACGAAGCAGCAGACATCGCGGGGCACGGCTCTCGAAATGATCTGCCGTAATGGGTCCAGTCTTCGAGAGCGGACGCACACTTTTCACTGACCAATCAAAGAAAGTAAACCATCATTAGATGTGATACAGAGAGCCAATCCAGTTTGTTTCGTTTCCGGCTGGATCTAAGGGCCATTTAAGACCGATGGCAGCACAGTACATCACTGCAGTTGATTATTATTATGATATCAAATAAGTAGAGCTGCATTAAGAGCTTTTGACTTTGTTGCATTAACAAGCACACTGGAAATCAATTTGTCCTCTTCCACGGTACAATAATATCTCATTGTTACAGACTAAAACTAAATTATTCAAGCCTAATTTAGTGATCAGCCTCATCGTCATAGATTTCTTTTGTTGTTTCTTTTTGAAAAAGAGTGAAAAAAAACTTGTGTATCCTCCCCTCTGAAGGAGCACTTTTACTCAAAAGTAACTCATCTATAACGTTTATGGAGACATGACAGTATTCACTGAGTGGAAAACAATCTAAAAGCAGCCTGTTCTCAGACTGTGAGGAAAAACAAAATAGAAAGTCCATTTATTCTGAAGCAGGCAGTCACTGGTTATCATCACTCATCGTGATCCTGTACAGCTGCTCTGTGACTGTGATCGGCGGTGCTCTGCATCTTTTGGCCATAAGGTGGCGCATGACGCTCTCAGTTGGACAGGGTGCACTGACGCACTCGGTCAGAGAGGGTTTAAGCCAAGAGGATGTAGTTCAGCATGAATGGCAAGGGGCAGAAACCGTGATAACAAATGTGAAAATAATGAAATATGAGAATAAGCGAAAGTAATTCAGGTGAGAGTTTACAAGAACGATAAAAAAAAGAAAGAAAAGAAAGAAAAAAATATGCAGGATTGTAAGGCTGCAGGTTGTTAAACCCCAGCTGCATGTAAATGGACACATGCATAAACATTTGAGACAGTGAAACATTCTGCGTTAACATTCATTCATTCAGTAAAATACTAAGAATGATGCTGGACACTAGTGACTGACTGTTATTAAGTGAGATTTTAAATCACCTAAACCAACACAGTCGTATACGTGTAAATAAAAAACACAGTGCAATGTTTGGTTTATTAGAATTACCAGGGCGTTGTGGCTACTGACTGGATGGCAGTGATGTGACCTGGACCAACTGCAGATAGTTAGAGAATAAACATGGCATCAGAGAACAAACAAACTATTTGTTTAGTCTAATTAAATTCAAACTTAATAGTTAATAGTCTGACTAGTCCAACCGGTCACACTATTCTGTGTTGACTTACTTCTGTTTGTACACACTGAATTGCTCTACATCCAGACATCCAGTGCGTTACAAAGTAATTTCCCTTCCATGCTTCAGGACTGGGACCAGGTCTCTGGTCCAGAATGTTCTAGTTCATCAGCACAATAATTAACATCTTGATATAACTGTTCATGTTTAACCCCAGATTGTTTTAGAGAACTGCACGAGCATGCCAGAGTAGTCCATGAACGACTGGATACACAGATGTCTGATTGTCATTAAATGTGGCTGAGGGTCAGTGAGGTCAACAGACACAACACTGCATCATTACCAGGTTCCTATTTAATGGATGTTAGCTGTCCAGCTGAGGACATGTGATTTTATTGTTTATCAATTTCTGAAATATAAGAATATAGAAGGGTCAGTTTTATTGAACATGGTTCATGTACAGACACAACACGTGGTCTG
>NC_024321.1:6237771-6264118 GCF_000523025.1 Cynoglossus semilaevis
GGTCTTGCTAGCTTTAGTTGCAGGAATGAAGTATTACTATTATACAATTGCTGCTCAAATCGGTCGGTTCACACACACTCGTGCTCTGGCTACATACAATGTGCAAAACCAGGACAAGTATCTGACAGGATATTTCCTCTTAATTTAAAGACAATTCTCTGTTGATTCTTCACCCAAACAAACACACGGTGCATGTGCACCTGCACCTCATCACTTAATCACCGCCACAGCCGACAACCTGTGAAAACATGCATCGGTCCCGAGGCTCATTTTTATGTGCGTTTCTGCAGCGACACAGCAGCGACTTTGAAGCCACGAGCGACTCAATCTGTTGCTTTCACCCAGGGCCCGGGCGGGCGATGTGAGCGCAGCTTGTATTTGATTTCACAGAGAGGTGGTAAACATGCCGGTCTTTTCCACATCTCTGTTGTTCTGACACGCTCAGCTGAGACAGAGCAGCTCTAAAGTGTCAGCTTGAGGATGTGGGCGCTGCAGGTCAGCTTTCACACACACAAACTTACACTTCTCACGTTTCAGCCCACAATGTGGGTGGATGTTGTGCTAACGTCCCCTTTGCAGGGCCTTGGAGTCAAAGCTGATGTATATGTTGAACCCATTCCTGTGTACAGCATTAGAATTGTTTCTAAAAGTTTATTTTTGATCTATTTTAACATCAGTGAGTGTCTCTGTCTGATTGCATTTGGCGTGACTTTTGTCATAACCTTTTGAAGCATTATCTTGTGCTACTGCATTACAAGTATAAATCACTGTGAACTAAATAAAACAACGCCCTGAAGCAATGATTGAAACCCATTAAAATGTATTTTTCTTTTTTCCCTGTACGATACGGAAAAAAAAAAACGATCATACTTCACATATTATTATGCTTTACAAATAATTCTCTAAATCCTTTTTTATTGTTTTACTGTACCTATTTATTTTTCTTCAAATGTGTTCAGTGCATATTTAATACAAATATTAACATGTGATAATATTCTGATAATTATCTTCTATTAAATAATGGTTAGATATTGTTATTTTCTTAGGTTTCCGATTGAAGGCAAATGAAAATTAAATACTTTCCGAGTTCAGTGTTAAGTCATCAAAATGATGAGTGTAAATAAATATAACAACAGACATTTCTTTAAATAATGAGTACATTCCACTTATTATTCATTCATTCTTAACCAAACGCCGAGACAGGAATGTAGGTCATTTGTATGAACTCAGGTTCAACCTCTTCTGGTCATCTGCTCTGTTTTACTTTACAGTCTAATTTACAGCCATTTCATCAAAACATTTAACACCTCGCTCCTTTTTCCCCCCTTTGTTAGTCTCCCGTCCAGTGTTACTTCCACAAACATTACGTGATATCATTATGTAAACAGGACAACACACTCTCCCAGGGCTTATTATTCAAAAAGATGATTCCGTTGTCTGGTGAAATAATATAGGCCTATCAGAGCTGATGAATCCCAGGGGGCAGCTTTTATTAACTCCACCTCATGTTAATAGGTGTGATGGCACCACTGTTTCAGTTTGCACTTGCTGAGACACCGGGGCTTTTCATGCTGCCACAGTGAAACTCTGATGATGAAAACGGGATCCCCACCTTCTCCGTGCACACTCCCACTCTCCTTTCTTCCACATAACCCCATCAAGCCTGAAGGCCACCCCCGGTGTCACAAACTAAATCAATGTCCCCGCCCCGGCCTGACGTCTCCTGGCTGCCTCAGCCATCAAGAGAAGTTGTCCACACATTGATATTCCCTCCTCCTCCTTCTTGTCCTCTCCTGGTCTTTTTATTTTAACTAATCAGGATTCCTGCACCTGTCTGTCACGTCTGTGGGTCGCCGTTCCATGCAAAGGGAAAAGTAATTAAAGTGGCTGGCAAAGCATGCTGGGGGTTTGGTTTGGGGCAGAGAAGGCGGTGCAGCACTGACAAGATGAATCGGATACAGAGCTTTCATTAAATCCACCCCTCCTCTCCGTGTTCCTCACCACCTGAAGCCTGAAGTCTTTGTGTTCTCGCTTCGACAGCAGGCCCAAGTAACCAAAGAGTTAATAAAGCAGCGGCGGTGTTGTTTCTAATTGTGCGGATGAATAAAAGATTGCTTGAGGACAGTGTGAATACTCATGTGATGGAGGCTCGAGATAATTGTCTCCTCAAAAAATGATCTGATATCTTGCAGATACCAATACCTTCCGGAAACATTCAGGCTCCAGCTCAAGTGTTTCCATTTCAGACAAGGCTCCATATACTTCAGTATCATATTAAACTGTTATGACTGCTTTCACTTAGAGCCGTCGTGTGAATATTTTTTCATTAATCAATAGCAGCATAATAACTTTCGAGCTTAATGTACTAGTGAGAGAACTAGACCTTAGCACCTCCTTTAGTCTCTGATTTTAGTGTTGGAGAAATTATTCCTATGATGAAATGCTTTTGTCCAATCACAGGCTGCGAGAACATTTTGCCAAGGACTCTCCCAGTAAGGAGACGGACACGTTCACTGGAAAAGGTTAGGGTTGAATTCACAGTCATATTAAAAAAAAATGTCTGTAGTTCTCTTGCCTTACACAGGTGCTTCTCAAAGTATAGGGTGGGCCCTACTGGACAGGTGGGGTGGGACAAACAGGAGGACATTTTCAAGGTTCAAGTGATGATGGCACACCTGCACTTTCTTATCTCTGTTTGAACTTTGTGTTGTTTGATGTTATTGATTTTGGGTCATTATAAAATATGACGTTACTTTATGTTACAGGTGCCGACGGAGATTGAAAATCCCCACTTGGAACAAGAGAGGAACGACCAAAAATGTTTGAGAACCACTGCCTTACAGCAACATAATGACTGACTCAGCCCCAGGTAGTTGGTCGTCTTTCTATTCTCCCCTGGTGAACTAGTTAAAGTGTATTCTGCCGTCAGCCAATAGGATTGACAGAGAATGACTAATAAATATAAAGACTGATTTCACAGTGAGGGTAATCATGACTGGAATAGATTCTTTAAAAAATTGGTGTCCACACTATTTTGGCTAGGCGTCTGAGCATACTTTATATACCTGTATATATAATAGTTACTACATACACACATACAACTACATATTACAGCTATTACAACTATATTTATATTTTTTTAAATTTTATTTTGCCATTATAACTCTACTGTTAGACCGTGGTCTAGTTACTGGGTACCCCTGGTTTATGCAATCAAACCTGCTGCAAACGTGACGTGTTCCCAGACCCAAAGTCAGGTGTTAGCTTTAGCCGATGCTCTGAGAACTGACCCTTCAATCACCTCACTCGTAAAGTGTCTGCATCAGCCAGAGCCGCCGTGCTCCGCAGCGCCTTGTTCTCGTTTTGAAACGATTGCATTTGACTTGATTGCAGGCGTGCATCGGTCACCCAGTGCAATCACATCTTAAGTCATATCTCTGTTAGCTTTATAGCTCTGCGTTTCAATAACCCACGGCTTGTAAGCACCTTAAGGTTGGCGCGGAGCAGAGGAAACGTCTTTGTCGTGTGTATTAACACGTGCCTTGTGGGGGCAACTTAGTGTCAATAAAACATGCTGCTGGCAAGGCGACGGCAGGCTGGAATGGACGATCAGAGCGTCTGCAAGGGATCTGCAGGGATACATAACACGGTGGGGGCTCTGGGAGGCTCCGCGTCTAAGTGGGGACTTGGGGTCTTCCACAGCATTCTGGGTAATGATCTGCATTATGAAGCATCCAAGCACTTTACGAGGGTCCCTGAGAGGGTGTTGGTGGAGGATGTTCTCCAGCCAAAAACCGAGACGTGACGCCACGTAACCTGCAGACCGAGACTCCCAAGCCCAACGTTACGGCATCTCCATTTGCAGCCGAAAGACTCCTGTAACCCACCCTCCCTCCCTCCCTACGTCTCCCCCTCCTCCTCCCCTCCCTCGCCCTGACTCAGTGTCATCTTCACTGAAACAGGAGCAAAGTGCTTTAAAAGAGGAGATGGGAATAGACCAGGGGGAGGGTGGTTAGAAATGAGATTATCATCAGAAAACTGCAATGAGACCGAGAGTGTTTTAATGCGCAAATGCACAAAAAGTGATATTTTATTACAGCATGCAGGCTTTCAAAAATTACTGGAAAAAGCAGGAAAATGTGTCTGAGATGGAGACACTGAAACGCCTGTTTAACAGGACGTAATCGCTTTAACCCTGATGTGTCCTGTCCTTTTCACGCCATGATATGCTTCTCTGACCCCTGATTAGATTGAGGGAAACTTCATTTTGAGGAGAAAAACCACTTTGTTGCTATTACTGGTGCATTTTCGAGATGGATATGTGTGGAAAAAAGAGAGCAAAAAAAAAAGTGCTCGCACGAGACGTCATCTTCTGGTGTCGCTCTTGGCTGCCTTATTTGACTGACAGTATATGTGTATGCGTACGTCTCATGTTTCCATAACACATAATACTGTAAAATGAGCTGAAAGTGTTTAGCATGAGCATATATTACATTGACCGCAAGTGAGGAACATTTCCTGATTTAATTTTCCCTCTTAACTGTTAAAAACATCCATTTTAAAAATTAGGACCAACAAGAAAAACACCTGCTTCACCCTCTATGCATTTGTATTTTTTTTACAAAATACTATTGCACTTCATCAGACTGCATGATGAATTATGGTAAACTTCTGTAAATAATTATCAAGTCTCCTAAACGTTCTTTCCACCACCGGTTTTAAATTATGTTTTATTGAACTGTGATACCATTTTTTTTACAGATATTTTTATTTGGCCATAAAAATTCTCATAATCTTGTATATTGAGGCAGTAAAATTTCAAATTAAACTTACTCAAAAAACCAAAAGTAAGTCAATACATGATCTTAAAAATAACTAAAAATGTTTATTAGTAAATGCTACTGGAAGAAATAGCAGAAACAGCAAAAGGTTCGCCAAAATACATAAAAATCAAAATGATAGGTGATTAAAACATTTTTAAATTTTGTCCTTTATTTGGTCAAATAAATACATTTACAAACACATCAAATTTATATTTTTTTCTAATACTCAAACTAATTCAAACACCTGCCAGGGCAAAAACAACTCATACCCATGGAGCTGCTGCCTTCAGACAGCAGACCCTGTTCACTCTGGATCAGAGCTAATGGTTAGGTAAACAGCCTTCAGGTCTGAGGTCTTTCTTTTACACAACACAATGCGTCTGAGGAAGTAATCAGATTCCTCATGAACTCATCTGAACGCCACTTTGCCTCCAAAATGGGTTCACGTCATATTTCCGTGGAGCCCTTCCACGCTCTGATCCATCTGATGAATGTCCTCACCTTCCTCTGTTTGTAGCCCTAATAGGTAACATTATCCTATATTAACGTTGCCTGCGGCTGCAGCGGCTGCAGTGATGGCGGCGGCAGCAGTGGTGGCTGAGCGCGCTGCTGCTAGCCAAGGCAACGGGTGACTACAGATCAGCGGGGTGAGGCGAGCAGATCATTAACCATAATTACCTCCAGCTAATCCACTTCCAAGCGGTACAAAATAAACAGCCAGGCCCATTAGAGGAGCTGACTGTCAGGCTGCAAGTGGCCTGTGGCTCCTTTGGCAATGATCTGAAGCCACAGGGGGATAAGAGAAGAGAGGGGGAGGCGGAGGAGAGGTGGAAGGGGAGAGAGGGAGGGTGCTACATGACTGATGTCGAGTCCCCCCTCCACCTGATGGTGGGTGCAGGAGGCGGTGGTGGAGTCTTCACATGGATGGTGGCAGTGTTTTGGCTACATGCTGGCAGCACTGGTGCTTTTGTTTGGTTTTACCCTCCCCTCCTCCCCCCTCTCCGTGACAACACCCGCCTCTACTTTTTATGTACCCAGATGGTGTTCGTTTTGACCTCCTCCCTTCTCCTCACCATTTCCACATCCATTCATTCACTGCCTGCAGGCTATCCCCCCTCCAGGTTTTGCCCCCCCCTTTATCTCTAATTTTCTCTCTCTCTCTCACACACACACTTTCTTTGTCAGCCCTGTAATCGTGTCGTAGTGCATGATTAATCCTGTTTCACTTTTGTGCACAGATCATTTATTTGGGTGTGAATTTTTATCCAGATTCTTCTTCTTCTGGTGATTATTCCGGGGGGGTGGGGTGGGGGGGGGGGTATATTCAACAGTTGTTACAGCCTCGTGCTGTCTCCCCCCTTCTCTTGTTGTCAGTGTAAATTTGTCGTGAACAAGGAAATCTCTAGACCTCACACTTACGGGTCAAGTTTACAAGAATTTCCTTAAAAAAAGATCATCTGCAGAAATGCAGCCCACTGTCTGTATTTCCTGGTTGTTTGTATCTTTGCCCTGCGATAGATTGGAGCGCTGTGCAGGTAAGCAGTAGATAATGAATACATGAATGGATACTTTCTTATTAACAGTAAGTTCCTATCAACATAAAATAAATCAAGGGTTTTATTGGTTACTGTTGATCAATTTTATGATTTTTTTTACCCGGTGTCAGGTTAAGCTGACATGTTTTCAGAGTGAATAAAGTTATTGGACGTTTCCAGACCGGTTACTCTTGGTATAAACAATCAGAAACATAAGCTCTGCTGTTTCTGTGCTTCCTTTTTCTGCTGACTCACAGAAACTGCAGCAAAAATCCCACATCTCTATCTGACATTCTGCATTTAATTTTGTGCATTTGCACGGACGTCGCTGTTTATCCAGGGACTGTGACTTTAGGGACTTTTTTTTGCATAGCATAAAGACCCAGTTAGACCATCTCTACTGCTGAATAATGATAATAAACACAGGCAGCATGACACGTTCTGTTTTTTTTAGGCCCTTACATCTACAGTGAACAGATATTCTGCACTGACCTGGTGCCTGCATATACTGTATTTCAGCAGCATCTGCAGAAAATGCAGTTTATATTTATCTCAGTTTTCTCAGTGCCTCAGCTAAAGCGACAGGGCAGCGGCACTGGAGGGAGAATAAAAAAGAGCCGGGTCTATTTGTCTTCACTGCTGCTCTCTTTCAGGGCCTTTATTGCAGTTTTCCTTCATAGTCTCGATGCCTTTGCACCTGATAGAAAGGGGGCACTCATCCAAGCAGCCTCTCTCCGGGCAGAGGGAAGACTCATCTGTGAGTCTTTTTTTTTTTTGTTCGTCAACCTGCACCCACCAAATTCACTGATCACTAAGCCTTAAACGTGACACATTGATCCTGAGCTAATATCATTCCTATCGTGGTTTCAGTTAACACGAGAAAATGAGGCTTTCAAAATGATACAAAGCAAGAAAATGAGAGGGAAAACAGATAATCGAGGCGCGCCTATAAGTCTTAGAGAGAGAGAGAGAGAGAGAAAGAGAGAGAGAGAGAAAAAACTGTGGAAATTTAATTTAGTCCCAATTAGAAGCTCTCTGTTGTAATGAAATCTGAAAGGGGATTCTTTGGGCATTGTTTATTACTTTCTTTGAAATCACACGCTTTTGGCAGAGGAAATTCAATTCGGCCGGCTCCTGATCAGTCGACTTCATTTGGAATGATGTGGAAGTGAGCGCAGCTCTGCCGAAGGCTTTTTAAACCACACAGATGACTGCGGCTGACAAACTAAAAACTAACAGGGGATAATGCTAAATGCTAAGATGTTAAGTGAAGCTGAAAAATAATGGATGAAAGAGGATGTTGGGCCTTAGGCTAAAAAATAATAAATAAATTTGGCAGAACCCAATTTTCACTCCTGCAGGGGGTGCTATTGGCACAATTTGGTGCTTGGTTTACTGCATGTGCAACTACATCAACATAGACCAGTGTCACACTGCTCATTTAGCACTGAGCATCTGTAATATGTGTGACTGTACACCTCTGAAAAACATTGACATTATGCTAAATTTTGATTAAAAAAAGCCAAAAATGTAAAAACAAACAAAAAAAAGATTTTACTTATATTGTTTTTCTTGTTTTACTCATTTGATGAATGCAAATAATGCAGTTGTGAATATATTGTAATTCTGCTTTTGCAACAACATATGTTATTAAGGTCGGTCAAGTTCTACATGGAGCCACGTATGGTTAAATTACTGAGACCGCCCCCCCACTCCTCCCCACCATCTAAAGTGACCCTCTCAGGATTAAAACTGGACATTAAATTTAATTTTAAACTGTCAGCAGTTTATGGGCGAACTCAAAGAGTAGTAAGTCCCGACAAACTCCACCATCAACCCCCTCGCAAATAAATCCCCTGACCGGGGGAAGCGAGACAGATAAAGTTCAAGTCTGCGATCGGTTCTGACTACAATCTTATTGGGTTTCACTAACAGGTGCACTGGAATCTGATTTTCAAAGTATTTTGGAACAACACCTGCTCTTACTGTTGCAAACTCTTATTTCCTTCTTTTTCTTTCCCCCCTCAGATCAAGTGATCCTGTTTCCAGCAGCAACCTAGAGCAACACTAAAAGCCACCCAACCCAAGAACAACCGGGAAACATTAACCGGCCGCCCTGCTACCCACTAATGGATCGGACCCATTTCATCAGCAATCTGACATCTAATGAATATATATTTTATCTTCCCATGCCAGTTATCGGAATGTCCTCCCCGTTCCGAGAAATGATCGCCGTGGGAGTCTTTTGAACGGACCTTTTTTTTCTTTGACTGGCACCTGTACGCCAATCACAATCGCTGCAACCAGCCCACAATCCTCTTGTTTTTTCCCCTCCTCTGCTCTCTCTGTCTTCAATATGGTTCGTGTATTAATAATTCATGGCCAGTTATTAGGGCCAGTTCAATAGGAGATCTGCTGATGGAGGGCCGGTGCTCGCCTAGCGTGCCCGCAGGGATGGTGCGTGTTGTTGTGTCAGCCCCCATCTGCCAGAATGCAATAAGGCAAACAATGGAGGCCTTGATTTCCACCAGCAGGCCCATAATCTTTAAATGGCTATTAGCTGAAGAGTGCAACCAGTCAATAACCGACAAAATCCTTTTAAAAGCCCCTCTCTCTCTCCCTCTCTCTCTTTTTGTGCCCCCTTCCCCCCCCCTGCCTCCTCTACTCCTCTCCTTCTTTCTTGTTTCTGGTCAAACTGGGACACAGTAGCAACAATAAAAACTCTTATCATGACAGCGGCTGCTGCTGCTGCTGCAGCTACACACATTACATCAACAGGAATGGACAAAAAGAGAACAACTGAGGTCAACATCTGTTTTCTTATCACCTCAGGAATCACATGTGACGTATAGACTCCAGCGAACCACATGTTGACGGCTGGTGACCTAACATGACTTTCTTGTGCGACCCTATTGTCTCTATAATCTTAAATCTGTCCTACTGTGCTCTTCCGTCGCCCTAGTGGTAGTGCACAGAATCAAATGGGAATTAATTCCTTCTTCCCAAAATATTTTTTTGAGCCATCAAGTGAATCCTTTAGCGGCAGACGCCCGTATCCTGAAATTAAGCAGTCGTCTCCCGGCGGCGACGCTGTATGGATGATATACCTCTGCGTTTGCCATCAATCACAGGCGATGTGGCTGTGAAAGCGATTGGATTACTGTTTACAAGGATGAGATTAAATTGTTTTTAATATACAATGTTATGAAAGCAATAACCTTTATGATGGCCGCAATCATATCCTAATAAAACTGATATTCATTAGTGTCAGGGAATATTCCCTGCATCCAATCTCCAACAGTGGCATTACTCTACCTGGTGCACAGGCGGAGGCGTCTGTGCCGCCTGGCTGACACAGGTGGAGAGACGTGTTCACACTGTAGGTGGACGTCACTTATCACTCACAGTCAGTGCAAACAACCTAGGAGATGTTTGGTTTGATGGCTGCTGGACTGGAACTAACACCTTAACCAAACAACTACTTTCTGGTCCACTTGGACTTGGACCACCTTCTTGGACCAGACATGGCCCACTGTGTATTTGTGTTTAATTTACGTGATTTCATCAACAATTGTGTCTAACTTGACCAATTCTGAGGTTGTTCTTTGATTATTTATGTTTCTTCTTAACTACTTTTACTCTCTTTATGAAAAAAAAAATGCTTGAAACTTCTTTTTTATTAATTTTTTTGGACAGGCTTTTTAAAAAGTAGTTTACATATTGACATGAAAAATAAAATGAATTTTAAATGTATATAAATTCATACATTATAGCATTTTTAAGCAATAGCAAGTCTGTTATTTTTTTTAAAATACATTTTTATATGTCTTTAGGTGAAGGTTAATTAAATTAATGTGAATGTATTATTTCTAGAAACTCACTGCACATTATAAATAAAAAAAAAAATCCTAAAGACTAGGTTATACTGAAACAGACTACTTGTGTTTTTCTGTATCGTAAAAAAAGCCTTTGGATAAAACACAGTTGCTGTTTCCAAATGTTTTTTTTTTATTTCTAACAGTATTTCAGGTCATGGACTTTCCAGGATTTCAGGCTCTGATCTCTGCACAGTAACTACAATTAAGTGTTGTAAAATCTGATTAGAGCAGAATGTCTCACCTGATACTGAACCTAATGAAAGTGCATCATCAAAACATTAGCATCAACGTGTTAATTACAGGCGTCGATCTGTCCAGGCCGCTTTGGTGTGTGAGGTGTGTGAGGGCCGTCAGGTCAGGTCTGCAAAGTGATGTTTAAATGAGACTGAACATTCACATGATGAGCAACTCTGCTGGAGACATGTGGAGGAAACCTGGTCCTCTCCAGGTCAGTTTTATAAAAATCATTCACAGGTTGGCTGTTATTTGTCAATCTGAGAACTGATTTTGCAAATGTCCACAGGACCATCTGAAAAACTGCTACAAAATTTAATTTCTACCTGGGTTATTTCAGAATCTATGTCTTTTGTCTGATGTGGTTACTTGTACATTTAAACCTCTTCAAAGATTAAATTTGTTTCTTTCACTCTTTACTGCTTGGTGATTGAGGATTCTGCAGTGCTTTAGGTATTATTTATAATTTAACTATGATAAAATATATAAGTCCATATGTTATGAGAAAATAAATAATAATGGAGATCATTTACATTTATTTAAAACATTGACTTCAAACTGGTTAAAGCTAGTGGAGAGGGTTCAGCGTTATCTTTTTTGCAGTTCTCCACAGTCACCAGTAGGAGTCAACAAAGGTCACTGTGCAGGTTTCTTTAATCCTGCTCACCCCAAATATTTTGACTACCCAGCTCCTGGCTCCATGATGAAAAGAAAGGGCTGTTAAACTTTAAAGCAGACTCCATCAGTGTGTTACGGTATCATTTCATGGACTACAAAAATAAATAATAAATAAATGAAAATAGCATTAGTACATTCCTCATATGTACAAATGTAAAGTAGTAGTACTAGTAAAGTATATCCACCTACTATCTAAGCTGTGATTGGGTCACATAACTCTGCAAATTTGGCATTGAAATGGTATCAGATCTCTACGTGCACTACTGCTGTGATGAACCTTGAGGAGACGACACACTAAAAAGTGAATCTTCTTCATTGTACAAGAAATATTTTAAACCATTTTAAAGGCTGTTTTCCTCCCACGGCGTAAACTGCTGCGTAAAATGGAACGATGCAGAAAACAATAACCACAAATAGCTGACATAATTGTTTCATCTGCCACAAATGTCCCTGTGCCTGTTTTATGTGTGACCATATTCTCCATTATCACAGAGAACAACATCTCCTCTCTCTCTCTGTGTGAAACCACACACACACACACACACACACACACACACACACACAGCCCTCAGTGATGGATGAAGTGAGTCAAAAACATCTCCTCACTCAGATTGACACCAGTGTTACCGCGTCGTCACACAGCGCTGCGGTGTGTTTTGACAAGCCAGCGTGACCTTGGTGTTTCACAATCACATGATCACACACGGTCAGTTCAGAGGTCAACACTAATGGATGGGCTAGGGAAGCAGCTTTTGTGTGTTTGCTGTGTACGTGTGTGTGTGTGTGTGTTGTATGAAAGCCATAATCCCACAAAGACTGCAGGATTTCCCCGTTATATTGCTGCTGGTTTGATGTACTGTTGACTCATAAAGTAATGAGCAGACTAAATAAGGGACAGTGAAGATTTGATCACAGCTCTGTCCCGTGTTGTTCAGTCTTACACGTCCGTGAAGCCGCCCAGTAGATCCATTACTATTTAGATGCACAGAAACTCAACACAGCAAACTATTAGAACGAGGAAACCTAATAGTTTACACAAATGTGTTTATATAGCTAGAGCATATTGCCACGAAAACACAGCACACTGCTGTTTACGGAGTAATCACCACTTGTTACCACTGGTGGCAGAAATACTTCCAAAATGTGATTTTAGCAGCAGATAATAGAGTTCTAATCCCTTAAAAATGAAAGTAAAGGAAATGAGAAAACACTAAACTAATATTTTAATCATGTACCAGAATGACGAAGAAGTGTTGCTTTGCAGTTAATTGCCCCTGAATTTACAACTACAGTACTGCAGTAATGCTCCTGTAAAATGGATTTCATTTGATGCATTTCTTTGCTATTTGTAAGACTGAGGGACATAAATCAGCATTAACAGCTTTTCATTTGGACTACATAGCTACAACAGAAAACTACAAGTCTGTAACTTAAAAATGTATCAGATTCTTTCAGGGGTTAAACCTAAAAATCCAATGGACCCATGGCCAACCGACCCTACAGTAAATTATCTTTAAACAAAAGGAACTGCTGATGGTCGCTGTATTTTGGTGCCCTGTGTACTGGGAGACAATCAAAATATGTAGTTCCCATTCTTCTGGGTTTGGTCCAACACCAACACGCCCCTCAGGAAACACAAAACCACTGGGTCTACATAGGAAACACCACGGTCCGCGTGTGCCCTGCTTCTCCTCCATCTTTTATCTCCTGTCCTTCCATACATCCATCCTCATAGTTAGTTCTGCTGTTTAAGTCCTTTCCCCCTTCCATCCTGGCCTGTTCTCTCAGCCCCTGCCTTTCTTCCTCTCCTCCTCTGCATCCCTCAGTAAGCATCCACCCGACACGGAGTCATCCATCTTCATTGGGGAGACACATGCGCTGTTTTGACAGTAAGGGCTCTGACGGAGCAGAAGGAAGGAAAGCAGCAACCCCATGACAGCAGAGACACATTATCGGTGGGAAACACATCCTACACCATCAATTACTAGAACCCGTCCAACTCCACCAAACACACCAAGTATTAGCCGTTATTGTCACCGCCGTCTGGGCCGATCATCCCTTACCACTGGAGAGATGTTAAATCAATCAACTCAGCTAATTCTCTCTCGGCCAACACTGAAGCCAGTGTAGGATTAGTCTAGTGTTGAAACATGTTATTCTCTGGAGCTGGTGTCAGTTTGAAGAAAATGAAATGATTGTGATTGTTCCTGGTTTACAGGAAAATAATTCAGAAGCCATACAGTGGGAAGGTGGGTGGCCTGTTTGCCTTACAGTGTAAAGAACTAGTAAAAGCTGTGGCAGATACTAATGGTCTCCCTGTGTGAGGTTTTCTCCCGGTGCTTTGCCTTCCTCAGTACTGTGGGACAGGGTTAATGTAGGAGCTCAGACACTCCAGGTGTGACTGTGTTTCTGCTTCTCTGTGTGTGCTCATAGTTTGGAGTCTGGGTAACAGTCCAAGTCCAGGACTCCAAGGACTGGCTGACGCATCTGTGACCCCAAAAAGAATGAAGAACTAGAAGAAGTACAGGGAGGGTCCTAGACATGCTTTAGGGTTCCATTCCTGCGCTGTGACGTTGTACATCAGTACCAATGTCACACAGCTACTCTAACACAGTGGTAACATCATTATTTCAGACACAAAAACATCAGAAGAGTCTGACTAACGCTCGGGAGCCAAAACAACAAAAACGTAAGAATTGAGTCACCTGGTGAATGTAAACAAAGATGTCTTCCGTGTATAGTACCACGTGACCACATTTGTCCGCCCCGCCGTACGAAACTTTCTGAATAAATTTATGGGAGATGGAGACCCTGAACTTCCGTAGCTTAAGAAAGTCGCGAACCTTGGACCCCAGTTATTGTATGATATTTCTCCATTGTCCTGCACCTTAAATGTTACTGTTCAATGTTAGCTGAAATGTGCAGTAGCCTCGAACCATTAACCCCCCCCCCATATGTTCTATAAGCAAATTGTTTAGTTGTCTCCTAGCTTAAAGTAATTATCATAACATTAATGGTTTTCACATCAGCTGATGATTTTTCACACCACCCACAGATCCACAGCCAGCAGTCTGTACTGCAGCTGTGTGTCAGTGATGTGGTGGAAGGATGGGTTTGTAATTGCTGTCAGTGTTGATCTCAGTCAGCGTCCGGCTGTTCGGAGGCATATTACTCTGACCTAAAGATGGCACTTCAATTAAATGTCTGTGTCTTTGGGAGGACGGGCTGTGACAGACACGTCTGTGACAGTTGCCATAAGGACTTTAATGACATCGCTGTCACTCAACATGTCACCGGTCTCTCCTCCGCTGCTTTTCCATGTCACGGAATTAAGTTAGAAAAAACCTTTAAGGGAGAGTCGATCAATCAGTCAATCAGTCAATCAATATTCCTAACGTTAGGGAGCAGAGGACCAGTGGGTGTTCACAACATAAACACTGACGCGGTCTCTATTGCTGAGCTGTTTCAGGTCTAATTAACAGCAGTGTATCATCAGCAGTAGGTAAGACACAGGTGACATTTCTGTTAATGCGTTCACATTTGTCGTAACCTGCTCTCAGTTTAAGGCAAAGGTCAAGCAAAAGTGTCATTTATTTTTTATAGATTAGCTCATTTTATTAATCATTCATTAATAATGTCACATGGGACATGTGACAGGATTTTTAGGAATACTTTAATCCATTATACTGCATCATCACTACGTTTGTCCAGATGAAGTTGCAGATGAAGATGTTTGGAGGTACAGGGGAAGAAGGCTGAACCCAAGTGCAGCACCCAGGAGTCACAGATCAGCTGCAGAAGATTCTTAAACAAAACTCATTCTAAACTCAAAAAGATCCAGGAACTTCATCTGAAAACGGAACCAGAGAATGACTCCAATAACACGGGGCAGGAACGAATGACCGAAAAAAAAACAACAAGGGAAGCACAACAGAAATACATGAGAAGCACTGGGAGAAAGACCTGGAACAAAGGAACAACAGACCTGAACCACGTCATCATACACAAAAAGACCTGACACTGACAGGTGAGTGAGAGGAGAGAGGTATTTATAACAAGGCCACCAGGTGAGGCTGGACACAAGGAGGGAGTCGAGGAGTTTTCTGAAGAAATTTAACATGGGTTTAACATGGACCTGGGTGTAAAATCCATCTGTTTCTTCGTTGGCTAATGATGTACTTTTTGTTTCAGTTGAGTTTTTATCCCTGTTTTTTAGTTATTTGTCTGACTTATGGCCTTTTGCTAAACTCTGTTAAATATATACTTATATTACTTGCAATGTTTAAGGAGCACGGCCACTAAAATATAACAAATTTTCACTCATTGTAAAGTCTAAATATTAATAATTGCTAATTGACACTTACTGTATATTATTGTAACAAAATGAACATATATCTGTCCAAATTAATTCCACTTATTTATACTTGTATAGTTCTGTAAGCGCGAACATAACACTGCATATTTATGTCACTTAATTACATCCTCCAGTATCTTAAATATCCCAGTAAAGGCAGGGTGTCCACCATGTTATGTTTGTACTTTTGCGCTGCAGTTTTTGTTGTTTATAGCTAATTTATTCGAGAGAGACAAATAAGACAGTAAAAGATACGTCAGTATGAGTGGAGCGCATGCATTTGTCTGGGCTCATTTGAATAGAGGAGCCTCAGATCCACAAATGTATTCAATAAACTAGGAATAAAGTCATTCATCACCAATAACACGTGATCTTTATGGTGTGTCACTGGCTTTGCACGTTTGAGCCAATTTACGACAAATCATGAACGTTTCTCTCCGGCGCTCGCCATTATGCAAAGCATAATGCATGGCTGTGTTCATCTATTGCTTCCCATTCATTTCTATTTGACATGAAAGCTTTTAAAGAGACGATTACAGCTGGCCTGAGTCGTGCGATCCATCACGGCGAACATCCCGTCGGCTTGGGTTTTTGTCAAAGCTGCATTATCAGTATGAGGTAATGCAGTGCAGATGTTTCAAATCAAATCAATCTGCTCTTAAACCTTATTACAGCGCAATGATAATGTAAGACTGACAAAATAAATGCCGACTTGGTTGTTCACCATGATGGATCATACATCTCCAGAAGTTTGAAGATTCGACTGATTTATAGGCGTAAAGTCAGGGCAGCGCGAGGTACGCATAATGGAGGATAATAAATGAATATATATAGTTGTGTACAATGGAGGAGAAAATACTGACCTCCTTCAACAGTGTTTGATCGGTTTAGAGTAGACCCCAAAGATTGCATGCTTAAAATCAATATTTCTGAGGAGCAGACAAGAATGACTTTGTCTCGGTTCTAGATGCAGCATAGCATCCAAGCAGTGTTGTCATCATGTCGCTTATACAGAGACATGCTGTATATCAGGGGTGTATGTATTCACTCATAGAAAGTGAACATACAGTAACATGTTGGGTTTCTGATTAAAGGATGTAGCTGTGAGGCACAGTAAGCACTAATTCTTAGAATTATATTTATATTTTATTTTCCTTTTTTTTTAATGCTTGATCTACCAGTCAGTATGTTGTCACTATTACACACCACAGAATTATATTTATATTTTATTTTCTTTTTTTTTAATGCTTGATCTACCAGTACTCCCTCTGTGATCTACTGGTAGATCCTGATCTACTTTTAATCTAATTGGGCAGCCCTGCAGTATGGACTTTACTGTGTTTCTTGTAAGGAAAAAAAGTGGCTAAAGATTCAACAGTAATGTAGGTTTTTGATGATAGGGCAAAAGCAGCACTGGAGAGAGAGAGAGTTTCCCCTCATTTCTATATTTGATAAATCCCCTTAAGAATTTTCATTGGGCAGGCATTAAACAGAAATGACCATTTAAAAGTTCCCCAAAAGTCTCTACATTACTTACAAAACTAGTTCCAAGTTTGAAAAAAAAATTGACTTGAATTTATTCTCCACGTCCACACTGAGCCCACCATCTTTACTGGTGTTTCGTGAAAACGTCGCCGGCATGTGCGCCCTAGTAATCAGCCTTGGATTAACTACCGACGTGATCCTCTGTGGTTTTACTCTGTGCCCAACGTTGTCGTCTTTTGAAGGTTGTCACATAAATCATGTGGAATCCTGAGGATGGAGAGGTGATTCTCACTTCCTCCCTGGTGCATTAGCTCATTCTTCTGTTGCAGACGGTCTCCCTCCACCTGACGCTCACGTCCCGTCTGTGGGCGCTCATGTTGGGAACGCTTCTCGCTCAACGCTTCCTCTTGACGACCCTCTGAGGTACGTTTGATGTCAGTGCAAACAGCTTGTTTTCCTGTTTCTTCCTCAGATTCTGTCTGAGCCTCCGTCTCCTGCTCTTATTTCTCCTTTAGTCTGAAACGCCGTGGCGTTATTGGATGCAGGTTTGAGAGGCCGCAGTATCCCCGATTGATGGCCGCTGGGGAGGGTGTGTGCGTTCGTGACATGCACATGAGGGCCTGGGAAGAAACACAGAAAGAGCCGGACTCTGCCCCCATCCATCATCACTGTGGCCTAATCACCCAGTGATGGAGAAGGTACAGGATGGAAGAGGAGAGAGTTGAGGATGACGGACGTGTGCGTGCTGCACAACAAAAGCATTTCCTGCTGCTGTTAAAGACTTTCTCTTCTCAAGATTTATTTGACCAGAGAACCAGTCTGCTACGGTGTGTCTCACATTAATGAGAGAATCACAGGTGCAATAATGTAGTAAAAAATAAATACTGACACACTGTCTATGTCACAGTAAAAACAGTAGCCGTAGCGATGCTTCTAGACTTAGAAATGTAAACCTCGCCAAGATGGAAGGAGCTGAAAAGAGAAAAGGAAAATAATGGAATTCTAGCAACACAACAACTTAAAGAACACTAGGGACTATCTTCAGAAGACCCTGACTCACAAAGACAATCTGAGAACCTCAAAGAAACTAAGACCAATGCTAGAAAGCCATCAAATAAAGGAGGTCAAGAGGCTTACGAAGAAGATCGTCAACTCAGGCAAGCAAGGACTACCCAGAAAACCTGTAGCCTTGATTAGAAAAATAATCTACAATGGGTTTTTAGGATCAGAGGGTTAATAATTGTCCTGGTAGTTTACATTTATGAACCCCCTCTAACGAAACCACAACTAAAACTCAGCAAAAAGTTAACAGCAATTGTTTTGATTCCATATAATCCCAAATAAATCCAATCACCGTACTCTAAATACACAACAACATGCACAGACACACACTTACACACACAACGTGAAAACCTCATCAACAAACTTTTTTTCCTGCACATCATCAGTCAATTCTCTTCCCACGTCTGACTTTATTTGTCACCACAATGATTAATAGTTACTCAGCGTATTATCGCACGACAGGCTGCAGCGCCTCCTGCAATTACACAATCCTCAGCTTCTCAGCTGTCAGTGATCCATGCAGGGAAGAGGATACTGCAGGTTCACGCCGCAGGAGAGCAGAAGCAGAGGTTAACACGCTCGCTGAGAGGAGGCGTCACCTACGGCACATCATCCACGGTCCATTTCATACAGATGATTGTGTAATCATCTGTCACGGCCGGATATTAACTCTTTTATGTCCTTGTGAAACAGAGTTTAGGGTTATTTTAAAAACTGTTTCCTAAGTGAAACTTTTTGCCCTTTTGATAGCAGTATCCTGGCTAAGTTTAGTTGTTCTAAAACAGGAAATGTTATGAAAAAAGTTAAATAAAATAATATAAGGTAATGAATAGTTTAAATTATGTACTTTGATAGAAACATGTTTTAATGACTATCATTCATATTTCCTATGAACTATCGACAGCCATTTACGCTATTTTTGACTTAAATTTTGTCTAACCTTTAAGTTGCACGTCAGCTTTTGTTACCTTTCACTAAATCAAGTTTTAACCGGTTTTTGCCTATGAATAATTACCCAAAAGACTTTGACTTTGAACTTACTTAACGTTATATTAGCTACCTGTTAGCTTACGTCTTATCTAATTTGTGTTGCTATTAAACACATTGTATTTTTAACAAAATATGTTCAGCAACATATAAACACTACTACCACTACGTATTTTTTAGCTTTTGTTTTTATAAATATATATTTTGTTTTTTATTTAGTTAAATTTTGCATTCATGTTTTAATCTATCACTGCATTCTGGTGCATTAAGATGAAAGCAACTCTCTGGTTTCTCCTTTACTCATTTAGCAGATTAGTGTAAAAAGGGAAAAAAAAACAAAACACAAACTCTCTTCATTTTGTCCGACAATTAACATTGATGAAAATGCTCCTGCCGTTATTCCAGGTGGGCCTGTGCTTCATTTGTCAGTGTTCAATGAAATGTTGATGCAGGACAAAGAGCGATTAAGGTCCCAGACTAAGTGTTTTCCTATTTGGGAATATTATATGATGAGCCATTTGTTTTCATTGCCTCATGAAGTAGAAGGATGTGCTCGACTCTTGTCTGAAGAGGAGAAGAGTTTTATATCCGAGCCTGGACTTGACTCGACTTATGAAGGCGGAACGCGAAGGATGCTGTTCCGATTAAACGCGTTCTCATTCTCTGAAAGCTATTAGTTTTTAAGAAGGTTCCCAAGATGTTTCGATTTCCCTGACTATAATTTAGTGTTATTATAAAAGCATTATAGTAATTGCACAGATGTATGTTAAACCATAAAGAAAGCTATAAAATACAACTTTAACTATTAACAAATAATAAAAAGGTTAGTATGGAACACATATAAAGTGATTGGATTAACTTTTTTATCTTTTAGAACAGAAAAGAGAGGGAAGATAGTTCAATTCTATAGTATAGTATACTATTTGTATAAAATAACTAAGGCTGTAAATCAGTTTTCATGATTCATCAGGATCAATCACGATCACAATTAATCAAGGAAAATTGCCATTTCCAAATATGACAGAGCCCGTTGGCTGTACATTGTCAGAACAGAAAGACAAATAGCAGCTAAGAAACTATAATTAAAAAATATTGTAGCTCATTTTTTATGATTTAGAATGAGAAAAGTAAAGTGACTCAGTGGCTATTCAGTCAATATTTTAATATGAGATATATGGTTATATTATTTTTATTATTATATATTGGGCAAAACACAACAATGGTTGTATTTTCTATGACAATCTGTGGCTAATGTCAGTCTCTAGTCCCACACTGTAGGACAACAACACGGAAAATCTGACTGTACACCGTGTCAGATTGTGTTTTACAATGTCCATGGTACACTTTTGCACATACTGCACAACCTATAGGCTGCCGTACAAATGTTATTCAAAGAAAGTCAACCTGTAGCTATGCTTTTAGACATAGATACAACATAGATAATCCAACACATCTCTTCCTTCTCCTTCAGCCTCTGCTCCTGTTGTTACAGTCGTCCAGTGTCACATACTTTCACAGTTTTACAGACGGGTCTGACTGATCTAGTTGAAGACAGATTGTTGCTCATTGTTGTCATTCTTTGTCTTCATCAGAAAGTGTTTGTTATTGGAGCTTGTCAGTAATTCTTCAGCGGACGGGGATATTTCACCCAGGGCCAACAGAACGTGGTGCAGCATGTGTGTGTATTTGTTTTGGCCTCCTCAACTAAGAACAACAAGAAAATCCCCCTCTTTGAAATTTGGTGTTCCACCCTCTCTGCCTCTGTCGCCCATTAAGGCGTTCGTGCTGTTCACTTTATCATTCTTATGACCCCCATCTTCAGCATCCATACTGAGGCTTTCCTCCCCCTCTGTCTCTAATTCATCATCCTTTATAGAGACTAATAGGCTGGTGGGGGGAGGGGGGGGGAGACACCCTGGGAGAGCGGCCGATGACTCCTGGCTGCTCAGATCCACTCAGAGTGAAGGGTTTTCATTTGCCTCTAAGACACGGTGGTATTCATTTGTTGCAATGGCACCCAATTTTCTCCTGGCTCCGAGCGAAGAAACTCTGAGTCTTTACAAGGCGCCTTAAACTGAGATGTACAGCCCAAGTTTAGATGCGCCGTGCGTTTCCCTCCTGGACACTTCCTACTGTTAATATTACCGCTTTCATATTAAATGCCATGCACTTTGTTCTGTAACTGCAGGACATGATTGGATATAAGGAAGGATGAATTCATAGCTGGCCTTAATGCAGACTGCAAGAGGCCGATGGGCTTCGAGGCAGAGAGTGCGATGTTCATGAGCGTTACTGCGGAAAATCTGATGTCGAATGGACTTAGGAGGAACTCCAGGGGAGTTTCAGCATTATGAAGCCCGTTAGAGTGAATGCAGCTGCAAAAAGGAATAGAAAACAGATGTGGATGCTGCAGGCAGGTGGTTATTTCTCTCTTCTAAAAAAACATTCTGGTTTTCTCCTAAGGCAGGGATACATATAGCTTTTAGCCTACATCTGTCATCTACCTTCATTAACAAAATGTAAAATATTTGTGTTAGATGGTCAGGATTATTGTGAAAAATCATCCAATTTCATTTAATTTCTCTGGCCGTGGCTCAATAAAGATTTGGAAACACTGAGTTATCCTATAGGTTGACCGTTCGACCCGTGTTGCTGGGTGGAAGTTGCAGATGATTTGCAAAAAATTATGTGGACTATTTACAGTCACAGAGGCAGTTAAAAAAAAGTCCTTCCACAGGTTGACGTTAATCTGTGTGAGCAGAGGTATAGATCTCATCATGTTAATAAATGAGAAATTATTAGCTGGAATTAACAGGGCGATGATAATGTAATTTACTCTTCCTAATTTTAGACAATGTGGGAAGACGATACTAAATGACTCCACTCAGAGGCTGCTGCTCTCTTAACAGTATCTCCAATAATAGCAGGTAATAATGTTTGATTAACCAGGATGCGCTTCCTTCAGGGAGGGAAATATTAGGTTGAGAAATGTGTTTATTCTTAAACTGAATGAGGAAGGATATTTATCCACTGTCTGAGGGAGAAAAAAAATTCAGAGCCACTGCTTGTAAATAGAAGCATTAATATAGAGGGAAATATACAGTACACCGGCATGAATTATAAATGTGCCATAAAGACGAGGTAAAAATATCCAGTGTAACTGTATCTAGTGTGTTTGAAATGATGCAGAACATTTAACTGTCTCTGACTGTGGAGCCTGGCATTCGTTCTAATGCGCTCCTATTTCTTCCCTCTCTCTTCATGAGCTTTTCACCAAAGCTACAAGCTGATTGGCTGCTGCTTTTCAACCATGCAAATACAATGGCCTCACGGCCGCCTCACTGTCTTCAGGCCATTTTTTCTGCCACTTATCATCATCACATCAAATACTTTGAGTCAGGGGAATATTTTAGATAAGAATATCCAAATAATAATAATAAATTCAAGGATAAAACACTTAAAAATCATTGTGAAATAAAGACGGAATAGTGGAACAATGACAAACAGAGAAGGATTGTGTCTCTGATACTGATATATACTTGAGTGAAGCAAATAAAATTAAATAAATACATTTAGTTTTCTAAAATAATAAATAATAAAGGGAACAAAACTCTAAGGACCAATGGTGACATTTTAAGACCAAATATTGGCAAAAACTATTGACAAGGACCTTCAAATTATATAAGTCATTGTTTCACAAAAACTAGGTTGTGACCCTCAGGTGGGTCGCAAGACTTTTTTGGGTCATCTCACATCATGTTTCCCAGGAGTTTACGAATAATGTCTATTGACTTGGGACGCAAAGGTTTGTGACTTTTAAAATATGGGTCCACAGAAAAAAAGTTTGGGAAACACTGATATAAGTCATAAAAAAACCAGGCTCTGATAGACTAACAGAAAAAGTTACATACTTCTTTGAACAGTCAAATGAAGTCAGTTGTGAATATTATATAAACATCCCATCACTACCATATTGTGTGAGAGTGACTCTGGTTCAGATAATTTGACCTTAAAGTCTCACTGAGACATGCTGACAAACTCTGTCCCTCTCTTGTGAAAAGGGTCAGGTCTCAGGTCTCATACAGACGATCTTTGAGCTAAACTCTCCATCTGCTCCTCCATGCTGCCGCTCAGTCTCTGGAGAGTGCTTAAACAGACTGTCCAGAAATTAGGATAGCAACCTAAACTTGGTCAACTGGAAAGAAGAAGGTTGGCCAGACGATGGAGGGGTCGGACGGCCGACAACAAGACAATCACGAAGGAGTCGAAAGGGGTTTTTAATTAATTTAAAGTTAAACGTGTCACAAATCCTGTCCACAGTTCTTATTGTTATCACTGAATAGTGCATACAGTGTGGGCTTCTCAATCAGGAAAGTTAAAACCAAAATACTTAAGAATTTCTACAGGGACTTTCTCTGGGCGACGGTTTTCACAACACAGCCTGGGTATGAAAGACAACGTGATTGGCTGGTTTAAGGATTTTAATAAAGTAGTCCTCCCTGGGACTGAATATAAAGTGTGTGTGTGTGTTTTTAAAACTATGTTCTTAATGCAATAAAGTGATGAACATCTCAGTATGAAACAGTGTTTCCTGTAATCCACACTTTGCCCTAAACTGCCCCCTCCACCCCCACCCTCACATTTTCAAAGTTCAAATCATTGATCGGTAGCTTTGACGCCTGGACTCTGGCCCCCAGCCAAAAATGATAACTGTTCATATGGGACGATGGAGCTAAGTGCTAAATCAATGGGCCCCGGGCTCTCTGATGTGGATATAGCATTACTAGGACGGCCAGGGGCCTGAGCTGGAGGAGATGTTCCCCCAGGGAAGACTTTTGGAGACAAACCACCATCAGGACCAGAACCTGCGATCAAACGTCCAGCAGCGAGGACCTCATTTTGGACAAGCCATAGTTTGGTCTCCCATGATGTGACAGCGATACGTCATCTGGCGTGTGTCTTTGTTCTGGTCGTGCACGTCAGTAATTGTTGGCCTAAATTAGGAGCTCTGTTGTGAAGTTGTGAGTGCACATGTGATCGGGTGCACGTGTGCAATAGATTCCGAGTGAAAGTTTGACAAAGAGAGTGCAGAGGAAATAAAGCAGAGCCCAATGATTTGCTGCAGAATCTCTTTTTAAAATCAGAACACTCAACCGTCCAGACACTTCCTGTCTGACTGACTCACAGTCACAGAGAACAATCTTTTCCAGCCTTGATTTCAAATTATCGTTCACGTCTTTAAGCTTTGCCAAAGCCAAATCTACACAGATGTGGAGACAACATCGAGACAATGTTCAAATCACTTTATGACTATACTATCATCAGTATCACTTCTGCTTATTTGTCTGTCATGCTTTTATATGTCAAGGTTGATATAAAGCCAGAATGAATGTCCTATATAGTCCAAATAATTATGTATTTATAAGTCCAATTGTTGTGAATTCTTGCATCTTGAAAAAAATTTTTTTTAATGTTATCACCTGCTGTATTACCTACTTGTCATACAATAACCGGTTAATCTCATATGGAACTGCATTGACACATTGTCTGACCCCGAAATCGTCATCAAATACAAACGTGTGTATCCAACACTCCCTCAGTTTTATGACATGTCTATTTCTGAGGCACCTTCAGGGTCGTTCTATTCTCTTCGGGCTTTAGCCGCTGCCTTTGAGTCCCTCTGAGAATATAAGTGGGGCTCTAAAGATGGGGCATCTAGCAGTCAGACTGAACAGTTGTGCCTTGAAATTGGATAGAGCACCCCTCACCCAAAACCTAAAATACCAGCAGAGATCAATACATGCAGCATGTCATTTATTGTCCAGCAGAGAGGACAGCACAGAGCAGTGTTTCAACTGGATAGACACCCAACTCATCTGCTAATGCATCTGCTGTTGAAGTCTAACTGCTGTCTAATCAGGTCTGGGAAAGATAACATCAACACCTGGTCTAAGAGTGTAAAAGTCACTCTCTGACTTTGTCAACTGTGACTGTTTACAAGTGGATCATCCCAGAGGAATTTGTAGGATAACTGAAAAAGATATTGCTGAGCATTTAAAGTCAAACGGTTACGTCCTTAGGGATTGATAATTATTTGAAAAATGTCACAAAATCAAATCAATCCAACTTCACTGCTGTCTTGCACCATCCATGTGTACTTTTTTGCCAATCTTGGCTGTTTAATTCTTGCTGAACAGTTTAAAATGAATTACAAAGGATTAATCTGTCACCTAAAGGTTATCATTATACATAAAATATAACCACCTCATTTACTTTTCTGCCACTCCGACTAGTTCATTTAGTGATATTTCTTTACACACTATTAGTTTTTACTTTTGAAGACATAGACTCCAGTTGTAAAGAACTACGTGTGGGAAAACAGAAAATTCAGCTTTTGCTGCATCATCTGGTGTCAGTCAACATGTTCAAGGTGTTCTGAATCTTTCAAGATCACATTCATCATTTTTTTTTTGATGACAGGTCATTATTTATGGGTCAGAAACAACTACATTTCCCTTCTTGATTCACACACTTAATCTCAGTTAAACATTCCACACAGGAAAATGCAAAGCAAATAATAATAACATATGTATAACCAGAGGTTTCATCAGCAGAAGTAATAAAAAAATGTACATGTTTATATGGTGAGGCAGAATCTAAAGCCCCACAGAGCTCTCAGAGGAGGAAAAAAAATGCAAATCTCCCTACATTTAATGAGTATTTCGCCAACTCCTTTCATAAAACGTATTGTATTGGAGACGTAATAAATTATTTTCCCGTGTTTTAAATAAAGCGAAGGAAAAACAACATTTATCTTCGTATAATTAAAAGGTGGTCTGGATGCAGCCTCGAGGCATCTGGGCAGACAAGGACTCAGACTGTGAGAAAAGATGAAAAACAGATCCTGCATATAATCAACAGTGCCTTCTGTGAGTCAGTGAAAGTGCACCTTACTCAGACGCCTGTGTGGAATGCATTCTGGGTAACATGCTGTCTGGCCCTCGTGTCCGTCATCTTAAATGCAGCAGAGACAAAGCACTCGTGGGCCTATCTGGTAGATTTATGAGCTGTTAGTGTCGTCAGCCTGCCTCACCTGCTTCATGCTTTTGTTTTGACGGAGCAGGTAAAGGATTCTAGAGACAAACCCTGCTTCCACGTGTCCGTTTTTATTTTTTTAGGGGGGGGGGGTTATTATAGCTAGCAAGATCTGGCGGCAGAGGTTGGTTCAACCCCTGGAGGCAGATGGGTCAAGTTTAAAGAGACTTTTTAGCAGATGGTGTTTAGAGTTCAGTCTGTCACTCAGGAAGAACA